>NC_140166.1:180083048-180328048 GCF_963971535.1 Notolepis coatsorum | reverse complement strand
GTTTCCTCTTAAAGTAGTTTGGTTTGGTTTTTAAAAATTATTTAAATTTTATATTTTTTTATTAATCAAAACATTAATAGAGAGAGAGAGAGAGAGAGAGAGAGAGAGAGAGAGAGAGAGAGAGAGAGAGAGAGAGAGAGAGAGAGAGAGAGAGAGAGAGAGAGAGAGAGAGAGAGAGAGCGAGAGAGAGAGAGAGAGAGAGAGGAGAGCAATTGCTGCACTATGCAAAGGTGTGCACAGCTCATTTCCATACTTCCAATAAAACAATTTTCATTATTATTTCCATATTGACAGTTGCAGGGTTGTCATCGGTAAATATTGGACCCCGGCTCCGTGTTTAAACCTCGAGGAAAACCGCAGAAGCCCACTGCCAAAACATTTGAATCTTACAGAGTACAATGCACGAGAATAATCCAAATGCATTGACACCAATCCATGCAATAGCTGTCACATAATAGTCCACTGTTTGATTACTTCTAGCGAATGCCGGATTGTGTTGTCTTCAGTATGAAAATTAATTATTGAGAGTGGCGCGCAACTTGACACCCAGCGCACTTATCCAGTTTCCTCATTAGGTTTCAGTCACTAGAGTAGGCTAAATAAATAAGACAATTAAGTGGAAATAAAGCGAATACCAAGCAACGATGACTGTTGAACAGTCTCAGGTGAGAATTTAACCAGTTGTTAAAACATATAGGATTTAGCTACTTGTCACAAAACAAATGTGGTTATGTTACATATCATTCCATCATGTCTACAAAGGAGGTCGAATCAATAGTTGAGTTATTAAAACAAAGTTGATATAGGCAACAGTTGCCTCTTGATCTCGCTATACTCCCTAGAAAGCGTTGATTTTCAGGCAGCATCTTACCTGGATGGAAGGTTAACTGTAAGAAGACAGAAAACAGTATCCAGTGGTATTCCATAGTTATAATTCCATCGGTCTTGTTGTGAGATGTGCGTGTGTGTCCCTGGGATGCGCTCCGTGCGCCAGTGCCACGGAGTGCAGATCAAGTTGAGCGCTAGTATGTTCCAGCCGCACTTAAGAGTCTCTAAAGGCGCAGTGATGATGCTACAGTAGAATACAGCTAGTCAAAACGATGTTGTTCTACTGGATCGCGCCGATGGGTCGTCACTCGTCAGAGGGCGGTCAGGTGGGTATGACTGACTAAAGAGTCAACAACTGATAGCCTACCAAAAAGCACCTGACTGACAACGGAGGAGCGCACGGCGCACGTTTATGTCTACATTCTAAGTAGGCCCACGAGAGCCAATGAGGTCCTCATGCAGACACGGGATAATATGATATGCCGTTTCCGCAGCTTGCTGGAACCTAATGTAGTCTACTATTTCCCGAGGAAGACAAACAGTTAACTACATAATCTATCACATATATAGTCTTTGCATAACAATAGCATAGCAATAGCATAACAAAGAACGAGAAGTGCAAAACCAAAATACAAGCCCTGTACCAATTGGTGGGGGTTTGCTTGAGCTGTGGATTGAATGAATGAATGAATGAATGAAAACTTTATTTAACAGATTGCAGAATGGGTACAATACAGTACGGCTCAATACACACAATTGTTAAGGGGATGCAGACCTGAAAAAGACGTTTGTCTTGTTTCCATCAGGGTCCCCCATTTTCAATTCATATAGACATTTATGACATACACAACATACATGACATTTATGGCATAGGGACATTATAGGTATTTAGTACTGATACATTTGTGACATAAACGGTATTCAAATATACAGTACTGTTACCCCTAGATCCTGACAGAGTATATACATATGATGGGGAGGGGACTGTACATTAGGAGGGGGTGGGTGGGTGGGAGAGAAATATACATACGGCGGGGAGGGAATATATACACGCGGTGGGGAGGAGACTGTCTATTAGGAGGTGGTGGGGGTTTTGGGCATTTACGGTGGCCAGTTTCGAATTGCAGCCTCCCGTAGGTGCTCTTTAAGAGCAGTTTTGAATGTGGGTAGGGATTCACATTCCTTTACAGCTTTGGGTAGGGCGTTCCACATTGATGTGGCATAATTGCGAAACGTGTTTAGTCCCTTGTTTGAGCCGAATCTGGGTTTAACATGATTTGTTGAGCGTCCTCTGGTGTAGTGGTTGTGGTACTGACCTTTGGGAAGTATTTTGACATGTACATGGGTACCTTAGTCGTATAGCGTATCTTGTAGACCAGGCCCATTGCAAGTTGCTGTACTCTGTCGTCTACTCTAAGCCATCCTAGGTTGTCAAAGTGGGCAGGGGTGAGGTGGGTTCTGGGGGTAAGGTCAAGCAGTAGTCTGACCAGTTTGTTTTGTGATGTTTGTAATTTTGTTTTAAGCGCCTTTGAGGTGCTTTATTGGTACCATGAGGTGCACGCATAGTCGTAGTACCCTTGAATGAGTGCTCCTGCCAGAGTCTTCAGGGTATTCTTGTTTACCAGAGAGGAGATCCGGTACAAGAATCTAGTTCGTTGGTTGATTTTTTTTATTACATTGGATGCCATTTTGTCACAGGAAAGATTTGCCTCTAGGATGGAACCCAGGTAGGTAATTTCGTCTTTCCTTGTGACAATATTGTCACCCACTGCAACTGAGAAGCCGTCGGTCTTGCTGAGTTTGTTATTTGAACCGAAGAGAGTTTTGCCCATGTGTAATGATAGTTTGTTATCAGCGAGCCATATGCAGATTTTGCCTAGTTCCGACCAGCAGGGCTGAGTCGTCCACAAACAGGAACAAGTTGCAGTCACAGGCTGACGACATGTCATTTGCATAAATTAGGAAGAGTAGCGGTCCTAGTATGCTTCCTTGTGGAACACCACAGCTCACTGTGAGGGGGGGGGGGGGGGGTAGAGTACCGTTTACCTCTACCATCTGTTCTCTCCCCTCCAGGTAGGATTGCATCCAGCTCACTGATGAGCTATCAAAAGCAATTGCTTTTAGCTTGTCAATCAGAATGGAGTGATTGACAGTGTCGAAGGCCTTTTGTAGGTCCAGCATGACCATGCCGCAGTATTTGCCCGTGTCCACCTCTTGTTTGATGTGGTCGTTCAAATAGAGGAGGCATGTGTCAGTGGAGTGGGACGTTCTGAAGCCAGATTGGAATTCGTAGATTCGATTTTTTTCCGCCAGGTACTTTTCGACCTGTTCGTAGACTATTTTCTCCATGACTTTCGAGATGGAGGTAAGAATTGAAACAGGGCGGTAGTTGCCTGGGTCTAATTTGCTGCCCTTTTTGTGCAGAGGGGTCACTCTCGCAATTTTGAAGTCCTTGGGGACGTGTCCCTGTTTTATAGAGAGGTTTATTATGTGTGTGATGACTGGGGTGATGGCGGCTGCTGCGTCTCTGAGGAATTTGGAGGGGATGTTGTCATGGCCAGTGGCCTTGTTAGGTTGGAGGGCGCTCAATTTTTTGAGTACCTCATCGGTTGTTACCATTTCAAGTTTGAAGTCGTCTTTGTGGACCCCTAGGTTTTTGTAGTATGCTACTATGTGTTCTACCCCATAATGCCCTGAGTGGGAGGGTAGTTTGTTTACCAGTGTTGTGGCTATGTTTGTGAAGAAGATGTTTAAGTAATTGGCTACATCCAGCTTGTCTGTGATGAGCGTGTTGTCCGTCTTTATGTTTATGTTTGAGAATCTGGTTTTAAGTTTTTTTACTGCAGCCTAGTTGATTATTGAGTAATTTCCAAAGTTTGCGGGGTTTGTTTTTGTTTTCCTCAGTTTTGTCGTTGATGAAATTTCTTTTTGCGGTTTTGATCATGATGTTTACGTCATTTCTTAGTCTGTTTCTTTGAATTTTTAGTTCAACCACGTGGGCTTGGAGTTCACTGTTTGAGCTTGTGGAACCTCTCACTATGTGACAAATGGTCCCGACTGGAAGGATGAGACATTTCTTAAGTTGTGCTTACATTGTTAATTTAGTTTGTATTTACCTTTCTAGAGTAAGGTAATTCAATTAAAGAAATTGTAACTACAATATTGTATCTACAATTAGGCTACACCATATCTGTTGACAATATAATTTCTTTATATTGTAGCGACCCTGGGATTTGGGTCGGGTGGGTCCGTTCAGCTGTCACTCAACACTCCGCCATCCCGGCGCTGGCGGACGCGCCAGCCACGGGTTGACAGAGTCGAGAGTGCACGGTCTGACCTGGGGAAGGTATAAAGAGGGTGGGGCACACAGCGTGCACTCGCTCTGGGGCATGGGAAATGGTAGCAATGAGTCTGAGTGATACCGCAACCTGTAATGGAGAACTGTTGTGAATAAAGACCTGCACTGAGAACTACCAACCTGCCTCGAGAGTCGTCTTATAACGTTGGAAAGCACGAACGTTACATTGGTGTCTGAAGTGGGATTTGAGGCGAAGTATGGACATTAAACGTGTCGGTGGAGAATGAGCTAACGTGGGCTAGTGAGGGCTAACGGGAGCTAACGTCGGCAGCTAGTGAGCCTAGCTTAGCTTACAGTTAGCATCAGTAGCATTGGAAAAAGAGAGGAGGAAGACGTGAGGAGCGGTCGGGTGACACGGACATGGAGTGTGGAGGAGCAGTTTCCAGAATTGTATGCCGGCCGAGGCGGGCCATTGCCGGTTCACAGGGGCCCGGTTCCCGCCGGGTGGAGGTCGGAGGTGACCCAGGATGTCAACGGGCATGGCGGCGCCCATGGCACGAGGGCAGGCCCGGCAGAGAAGACGCGACCCGAGGGACCCGGGGAGCCGCCGCGGTGGGGTTGGCCGACGACCTGGAGGGCCGGACCCGGGGGACGTTGCCGCATGGTGCAGAGCCATGGGGACATGGAACTCTCTGGCGCGCACGGCAGAGACTGACGGATGAACAAGACCCAGGGCCAGCGGTGAGGCAGGGAGTGCTCCCTCTTCACCAGGACACAGCGGCGTGTCCTCACCCTTCGCTCGGGTGCGGCAGAGACTATGACGGATGAATGGGTTATACTGAATGAAAAAAAAGAAGAGTAAAATCTTGTAATGGTGATTTCATTGAGGTGTGGGGTATTGTGTTGGGTACTGCGGGGATTTGAGTACTGGTTAGCGGGTATTGGAGTGGAGCTAGCAGTTAGCGTAGTGTCGGCCGGTGGTTAGGTGTAGCCACCGGTAGCGTCGTGTAGCTAGCTGCGCCTAGCATCGTAACCGGTGGATAGGCGACTGTCTCTGTTGTGAGAGGGCGTCTCTCTGTCGGCCTGGAACAGGAGGACGCAGGCAACCTGGAACCAAGGTATTTGTATGGGACTATGGGTAATTGGTGGTTGTCGTCTCCTGTGGCCTGACTGAGAGGGTTGCAGCCGTAACCAATAAGAGCACTCACGGGCTAGCAGGAGCGTGGCGTAACCGGTGGTTAGGCCATAGCCACCGGAAGCGTCGTGTGGATAGCTGCTGCCCTAGCTTTGCTGCGGGGGGGGGGGGGGGGTAATCTTGTTGACTGTGGGTGAATTTGGTTCATCTCTCGGGGCGAGAGATTTAATAGGGAGGGGGTAGTGTAGCGACCCTGGGATTTGGGTCGGGTGGGTCCGTTCAGCTGTCACTCAACACTCCGCCATCCCGGCGCTGGCGGACACGCCAGCCACGGGTTGACAGAGTCGAGAGTGCACGGTCTGACCTGGGGAAGGTATAAAGAGGGTGGGGCACACAGCGTGCACTCGCTCTGGGGCATGGGAAATGGTAGCAATGAGTCTGAGTGATACCGCATTCTGTAATGGAGAACTGTTGTGAATAAAGACCTGCACTGAGAACTACCAACCTGCCTCGAGAGTCGTCTTATAACGTTGGAAAGCACGAACGTTACAATATATTGAAGGCTACATCCTGCTACCTTTTTCAGCTTCTCTATTTCAAGGCAATATTTACAAAAACTAAACTAAAACTAGTAATTTCCTATACAAACATGTTTCCTATATTTATGCATAATAATCATCTGTTCTGTGCGCACGCGAGGGAACATGTATGCGCATGCGCGCGGCCTGCGGGTGGCGTCATTTAAACAGCGTACAGGCACTTCTGATATTACGACTGCACCCCTGTACCAACACACTAAACTCATTGTCCAAAAGTTTTTCCAATAGAATCTCACGGGATTTAAAAAATCTTATTACCGGTAGTGTATTTCATTCCAATAGGAATTATATTGGATTTTAAGTTTTCTTCCAATAGTCTTACATTGTGATATTTTTATATTATATATCATTATGAAAGCATGACATTCACTTCCATACATTTCAAAACACAAAAACTACAGTGGTTAAAAACAATCTGACAAATCAGGTAATCGTGAGTCTGTAATTACATTAGTAGATTCCTACTTCTTTTGATTATTTTGTCTCTGTCTTGAGTGAGGTTTTTATAGTGAGGTTTTAACATTGAAGTGACGTTATTAGTTAGTGACGTTAGTAGTGACATTAGTACATATTTGTTTGTTAGCTAGTTGGCTTAGCAGCCATAGTATTATGCCCTGTCCAGAGCTAGTAGCATTAGCTTCAAGACGTTTCTATTTGTGAAGGGAAATCACTAGAGTTAATTTTGGCTTGTTGTAAACTATGTGCCACTTCAGTGTATGCCTTGGGAGCAGAATAGCTTAATTGTGCTTATCTTCACCTAAACAGACATTTCTTTGTTGAATATGTCTTCAGGGCATCATTCCGGTCCCCAAGAAACCAGTGACCTCCTGTTTAACTTAACCCTTGTGTGGTGTTCACGTTTGTGTTACTCACAGTGTCTGGTGGACCCACAACATTATTGGGTTTTTAAAACAATATAACCATAACAAATAATGTAAAAATCCTTAACAGATGTTAACTTTATCTCAATTATAAGAAATATAGACAGCATACACATAATATAGACAGTTAATTTTGCCAATAACTCTGCTAGATCAGTTTTATCAATACAAGTGCTATTTGTTTTTTTGTAAATGGTAAATGGACTGCATTTATATACAGTAGTGCTTTTAGCCGAACTTATGCCAACTTTTCATAAATCCTTTTATCTTGACAAATATAAATGAAACATGAAGGTACACTGTCAACCTTTTTGTTGAATTTCTACCATCTTTTCTTGTTTTCTCCTACAATTTTCACACTTTGGGGTCCAGTGGACCTGCACATCAAGTATGTAATATAACTGTGTAGAGCAGTGGTTCTCAACTGGTCTAGCCTCGGGACCCAACATTTTCCTTAGTCATTAAGTCGCGACCCAAATTTTTTAACCACTATGATTTATTTAAAAATATATATATATATATTTGCAGTAATACACTTTCAAAATCGTTCATGCACTGTTAAAAACATGAAATAACCACAAAAAAGTGCAACCAAAGTGCAACTAGGGCTAAAACCCCAATGAAATAAAATAATAATAAATAATATATGCTTCTTAGCTTAACATAACATACCTAAGTTTGGGGGAACTAATGGGATAACTGGGGTTGCAACAAAAGTGCAACTAGGGCTAAAAACCCAATGAAATAAAATAATAATAAATATGCTTCTTAGCAGACTTAGCAGACTTCTTAGCTTAACATAACATACCTAAGTTTGGGGGAACTAATGGGATAACTGGGGTTGCAACAAAAGTGCAACTAGGGCTAAAAACACAATGAAATAAAATAATAATAAATAATATATCCTTCTTAGCAGACTTCTTAGCTTAACATCCCAGGGAACTAATGGGATAACTGGGGATGTTGTTTGCTCCTGACAAGAGTCTCAAAGTCTGGGGTGATGGTAGACAAAGCAACTCTGAGGTCATGCTCAATGTCCAATCTGTTCCTCTGTTTTGTCTTCAGCTAAACCAGAGCTGAGAAGCCACACTCACAAAGATAGGTAGTGCAAAAAATAATTTGTAAAAAAAAGAAAATCATTTTTTTTCACACACATCCGCGACCCACTCAAAATGGCCCCGCGACCCACTTTTGGGTTGCGACCCACCAGTTGAGAAACACTGGTGTAGAGCACAGTGTGCCCTCACCCACCTGGACAAAGGGAATACATATTAGGTGAGCATGCTCTTCATTGATTACAGCTCGGCATTCAACACCATCATTCAACACCATCATTCAACACCATCATTCAACACCATCATTCAACACCATCATTCCCTCAAAAACCTCTGTCTGCGGCTGGATATCAGACTTCCTGACGGCAGGGGTGTAAAGTACTTCAGTAATTATACTTTGTTACAATACTTAAGTACTGTTTTTGGGGATTTGTACTTTACTCTAGTATTATTAGGTTTGTATACTTGTACTTTTACTCAATTACATTTCAGAGAAAAAAAATATACTTTTTACTCCTTACATTTAAAATGCAGACCTACAAAGTACAAAGTACAAATCTCGCAGGTCCAACCATTTTAATTAGTATATTAGTTTCTCTGGCTGAACTAACGTTAACGTTATTAATCAATGAAGAATTAACCCGCCCATACCCATGCTGATTGGTCCTTGTGTGAGTGTATGCTTGGTTTCATTCCAGCCTTGCCTAAACACCATGATTTCACTAATTGGCTCACCTCTTCAACTAACTCACCTGGTGCAATGTGTAGTTAAAATGAAAACTTGGCCTACGATAGAATGAGATTGAGACCCCTGGGCCCTCATTCATCAATGTGTGCGTAGAACATGTTCTATTTCCACACGTAAGCACGGAATGTAGAACCAGTGTACGCACAGGGAAGTCGGGATTCATCACACGTGCGTACGCAGGCTCTACGCACACCTGTCATGATGAATATGACTTTGATCCTACGTTTGAGCTCGTGCACTGTTTTAAGTATTTGCATACCAGAAACGCCCCGATTAACCATATACGGTAATGGAATACACCCATGAAATGTGGAAAAATGGACTAAGCCGAGGGAAGCGTGTCATGAGACAGGCTGACAGACGTGTACACTTACGGTGATGTCGGATATGATATCTATTAACCATTGCTGCCTGGGCAGCGCAAACACTAATAAATACCGCGCTGGAATATGACTGCCTTTTCCCGTGTTGTTTGATCAATACCCAGGGATTAAAGTTCTCCTCAATTTTATTCCAAATCGCGATGGATCTCCCGTCAATTTTCTACCTGCTGCATATGATTTCTAGAGGCATACTACAATCTATTTTGATGTCAGTATTGGGTAGCCTATATAAACAATAATACGAGAGCATATACAAGAACAATGAATCTCACTGCATGTATGATGTAGCCTGCCTTTCAATACATGAACTTGAATTCCATCATGTTTGTGTGCGGGACTCACAAGGCTGTTGTCACAATGGGTGGTACCGGTACAGTAATAATAACAGTCCACACAAACAATATCACGATCCATGCCATAGCCTATGTTCTATTAGGACATGATCTGTGACGACAAATGTTCTAGAATGTTTGATTAAGATATCATACTCTGACAGCATGCCTATGATCAACAAAAACGCGAACTTGAATCCCATCATATACATAGTCTGTCCACTATCTGGTGTCATTGCAATGCGTTTTCTATTATTTCTTATACAGTAAAAAGGGGGAAGAACACTATATTCATATGACTTGTATTCTGCTTACAGCTTCGAAATTCCACTTGTTTCGTTTAACGTAAAGCCTTTTAAATATAATCAAAACGTTCCCGTGTTTGTTTCTGCGGTCTGCGCAAAATAATAACGAGTTGAGCTTTATGATTTATGATGAATTGAAAATGGGGGACCCTGATGTAAACAAGACGAAAGTCTTTCTCTGGTCTGCATCCCCAATTAACAATTGTATGTACTGAGCTGTACTGTACTGTACCCATTCTGCAATCTGTTAATAAACTTTTCAATCAATCAATCAATCAAGCTACGCGGAGCGCAGTCAGTCAGTAGCCTACACCCCGTATATTCCGATAACGCTATATAAACCATGCTGCATTCATTCTGAGAGAAAGATCTATTATTCCAAATGCTATTTATAGGGTTTTGACCATAATTACACTACTGTTGCTATTTTACAATGAACTATAATGAACTACGGTTCGTACAGAACATGCCAGTGTTATTATGCACAGAAGCTCATTTCCTTGTTGTAATAATATATTCTACCACTGGGCGTCAGGTAAGTGTGCTCTGACCTGTGCGTAGACGTAAGCACGGAGTCAAGTTCAAATCGAAATTGATGAATCCCACTCTTTGCTTAGAAATGATCGTACGCACAGGGTAAGCACAGATCTGTGCGTAGAACACGTTGATGAATGAGGGCCCTGGTCTATCCCTTCCAATAAAAAAAAGTTTTTACTTTTACTTTTTAGTATTTCAAAATATGTCGGCAGCTACACCTCCTCCTCACTGATTCTCAACACGGGAACACACTACACCACAGGTCTGTGTGCTCAACCCCCTCCTGTATTCCATGCTCACCAAGCATTGATTGATTGATTAAAAACTTTATTAACAAATTGCAGAATATGGGTATACAATTGTTAAGGGGATGCAGACCAGAGAAAGACTTTCATCTTGTTTACATCAGGGTCCCCCATTTTCAATTCATAATGCCATTTATGACATACACAACATACCGATATGCAGATATATTATATCAAGACATTTATGACAAACATGACATACAGGTATACAGTACTGTTACATTTGTGACATACAAGATATGCAAATATAAATGGAGATCCTAACAGAAATATACATATGAGGGGGAGGTAACTGTACATTCGGAGGGGCCAGTTTCGAATTGCAGCCTCCTCCCGTAGGTGCTCTTTGAGAGCACAGCAGACAGCTCCAATGTCATCATTAATGGGAAACTATGCCCAATTTCAGAATGCATACATGTTATTCTTCTGGTCCAAGACAGTACAACAAATATTATCTAGAATGAGCAACTCTCCCCCAAATTCCCCAAACTAGAGCGCTAAAACTCAAACTTGTGTCATCAAGTATAAAGTCTGAAGCTGCTTCATAGACAACGAATTGGGAAATATTTTATAGATGACACTGAGAGCACCCTGGGGAATGTTCTGTGTTCATATATTTTCTGTTTCAGAACTGAGAACACTACTAGAGAATAAAGTTGATTTGGATATAAAAAATTTAACAAATTCTCTAGTCTATGGGACAAATTCAGTCTCCCATTCAATGTCAATGGAGCAGCTCCAGACTTTATACTTGATGACATCACAAGTTTCATTCTTACTTTTTCTGGCTTTGGGAGAGAGTATCTCATGTTCACAAATATTGAATTACATTGTGGTGACCTATATTAAGAGACATTCACCAAGGTGGGCTTGTGCCTTTAAGAGTGTGGGTTTTACTGTTTAGGGGAAAGGTTAAATACCACTTCCGGTTCCGGGTTAAGTTTGTTGTTATTTGTAAATGCTATGTGAGTGAGAAGTAAAGTACCTCAACTCGAACCACGTCTCTGGCTCGCTACTTTCTTATCGCCACATTGGTGACCCTGTGAAGAACATTTGTAACGTTAACAGCATTTAGCGTTATGCAAGACAACGGTGTCGCGCAACCGCAAGCACCCGCACCGAATGCTAACAACGCTAATATGCTACAAGCAAACATTTACGCTGCGACCGCCAAGTTGCCCGACTTTTGGCAGCATAATCCCCGGCCGTGGTTTCAACACGTCAAAGCCCAATTCCAGCTGAGAGGAATAACGCAAGATCTAACTAAGTACTTTCATGTGGTGGCGGCGTTGGATGCTTCAACGACGGCACAGGCGATGATGCTGTTGGAGGATCCGCCGGCAGCTGACAAGTACAATGCGCTAAAGACATTCCTTCTGAAGCTGTATGAACTGTCAGAACTGGAGAAAGCGGACCGCCTGCTGTCCCTCAACGGCCTCGGCGACGGCAAACCGTCGGAGTTGATGGAAAAAATGCTGGCTGTGCTGGGATCAGCTGATCCCTCTTTTCTATTTACTCACATTTTCTTGCGACAGCTTCCAGTGCCTGTGCGCACAGCACTGGCCAGTTCCCTCCTCTCCTCCACCAAAGACTATCGCGGCCTGGCTGCAGAAGCAGACAGGGTTTTCCTGGCCAACAGGCAGCAGCAGTTTGTCCATGCGCTGCTGCCCCACCAAGGCACCTCTGCCCCACCACTGGAGGCCTATACAGACACCGCGGCTGCGGTGACAGCCCGACGCCAACCTGACGACGGGCTCTGCTATTACCATGCCAGGTTTGGGGACAGGGCCAAGCAGTGTCGCAAGCCATGCAGTTTCAAGGGGCAGGGAAACGCCAGGGCCGGCGCTCATTAGTGGCTGTGGGTGCCGGCCATGACTGCAAGCTATTGTTTATCACCGACTCCTTGTCTGGCCGGCGGCTGCTGGTGGACTCGGGCGCGCAACGCAGCATCCTGCCGGCACAGGGCGTGGACACCATGGACGCAGGCACGGGCCCCAGATGGACGCAGCGAACGGTACGCCCATACGTACCTACGGCACCAGGTATGTGGAGGTGTGTTTTGGGGGGCGCCGTTTCGACTGGGGTTTTGTTATGGCTGCGGTGTCCACGCCGCTCCTGGGAGCAGACTTCCTCTGTGCTTTCAGCTTGCTGGTAGATGTTAAAAACTGTCGCTTGATCGATGCCCTCTCTTTTTCCTCTTACCCCTGCACACTTGGGGCGGTTGGGGGGGGCGGAGCTCTCTGCCTGTTGAACACACTTGCCACCGGGGACCCATATGAACGCCTGCTCGCCGGGTTCCCTGACCTCACCACACCCACGTTCTCATCTGCAGTGGCCAAACACGGTGTGGAACACCATATTACCACCGAGGGCCCCCCAGTCTATGCCCGGGCCCGGCGCCTCGACTCAGCCAAGCTGGCAATCGCCAGGGGGGAGTTTCCCACCATGGAGCGACTTGGCATTGTGCGCTGCTCGAACAGCCCGTGGGCTTCTCCATTACACATGGTTACAAAGGCTGGCGGAGGTTGGCGCCCCTGCGGCGATTTCCGTCGCCTTAATAACGCCACAACCCCCGACCGGTACCCTGTTCCGCACATACAGGACTTCTCTACCCACCTGGCAGGGGCTGTCATCTTCTCCAAGGTGGACCTGGTGCGCGGTTACCACCAGGTGCCGGTCCATCCACGGGATGTGCCAAAGACAGCTGTCATTACACCCTTTGGGCTTTTCGAATTCCTAAGAATGACTTTCGGGCTCATGGGGGCGGCGCAGACGTTTCAGCGCCTGATGGACTCTGTGCTCCAGGACATGCCGTTTTTGTTTGTATACTTGGATGACATTCTTATAGCCAGTACGTCCATAGAGGAGCACATGACACACCTCCAGCAGCTGTTTGAGCGGCTCAGTAAACACGGCCTCATCGTAAACCCGACCAAGTGCCAGTTCGGGCAGTCCTCCATCACTTTCCTCGGACACCATGTCGCTCCACAGGGAGCCACCCCACTCCCCGCCAGGGTGGAGGCCGTTGCCAGTTTTCCTCGTCCCCGCACCGTACAGGCTCTACAGGAGTTCCTGGGCATGGTGAACTTTTACAACCGGTTCCTTCCCCATGCTGCCCATCTCATGCGGCCCTTGTACGAGGCCCTGCGGGGCAAAGTGCCCAAGGACGAGTTAGATTGGTCCTCGGGGATGGACAGCGCTTTTGGGGCTGCCAAGACCGAGCTAGCCAACGCTGCTCTGCTGGCGCACCCCTCTCCCACTGCCCCGGTCGCCCTCACGACAGACGCCTCTGACTATGCAGTGGGGGCGGTGTGCGAGCAGTGGGTGGGCGGTGCCTGGCAGCCACTGGCCTTTTTTAGCAAACAGCTCCGCGACAACGAGCGTAAGTACAGTACTTTCGACAGGGAACTGCTGGGTCTGTTCCTCGCCACTAGGCACTTTAGATTCCTGTTGGAAGGCCGCCAGTTCACTGCCTTTGTGGACCACAAGCCGCTAACGTTCTCCATGGCCAAGACCTCGGAGCCGTGGTCGGGACGTCAGCAGCGGCAGCTATCGGCGATCTCCGAGTTAACCACGGACATTCAGCACGTGGCAGGCAAGGACAACTTTGTTGCCGACTGCCTCTCTCGGGCGGTCATCGGGTCCGTCCACTTGGGACTCGATTATGCCGCCATGGCGGCAGACCAAGCCACAGACTCAGACATTCAGGCCTACCGGACGGGCCCTACTGCACTGCAGCTGGAGGATGTGGTGTTCGACACAGCTAACGCCACTCTCCTCTGCGACATCTCCACTGGCCAACCGCGCCCTATGGCGCCTACGGCCTGGCGGCGCCGGGTTTTTAACATGATCCACAGCCTTTCCCACCCAGGTGTGAAGGCCTCGACTAAGCTGGTGGGGGTCAAGTTTGTGTGGCCTGGCCTCCGGAAGGATGTTAGGACCTGGGCTATCTCATGTGTGGCGTGCCAGCGTGCCAAGGTGCACCGCCATACCAAAGCCCCTTTGGCACTGTTTATAGTGCCAGAGAGGCGGTTCGACCATGTGAATGTGGACCTGGTGGGACCCCTGCCCCCCTCCCATGGATATACTCACCTCCTCACCATGGTGGACAGGACCACCAGGTGGCCGGAGGCTGTTCCACTGTCCTCCACTACGGCAGCGGAGGTGGCCCGGGCGTTCATCGGCTTCTGGGTGGCCCGTTTTGGCACACCGGGGGACATCACAGGGGCCCCCAGTTCACTTCGGAGCTCTGGACTGCAGTTGCGGAGCACCTGGGGGTGAAGATCCACCGCACTACCGCGTACAACCCGCAGGGCAACGGACTTTGCGAGCGGTTCCATAGGGACATGAAGGCCGCTCTTCGGGCTGCCCTTACGGATGGCGACTGGTTGACCGCCTCCTGTGGGTCTTGCTTGGTCTTCGTTCTGCCCCCAAGGAGGACCCCCAGGCCTCGTCCGCCGAGCTGGTGTACGGCCAGCCGCTGCGGGTCCCTGGGGAGTTTCTTCCGGAGGCCACAGCGTCCTGGTCCGTCGCCTCCCATCGAACAGTGTCCCGGGGTGTTGCCGATGCCCTTATTCCCATTCCAACATCCCGCCACTGCCTTCCCCAGTCCTACGTCCCCAGGGACCTGCCATTGGCCAAATATGTTTTCATCCGGCACGACAGCCATCGGACCCCGCTGCAGCCCCCTTATGACGGGCCTTTCCGTGTCCTGGAGGCAGGCACGTGTGCAGGTAGTGGTGAGGAATTGGCTAGTGACGTTGAAGCGGCTCTGCAGATACTCCCAGCTTTCACTCCCGGTGGAAACGGAGAGAGAGAGAAATCAGAGTTAGCCCAACGAACACACAGAGGCAGAGAGGTGACTGATCCAGTATAAATCCAAGTGACTTGATCTTCGGTGTACCACACACAAGTTTAGCTGAGTCCAGAGAAAAAACAATACGGTATCTTCAGTGTTAATCTAACACAAAATTAGGTGAGTCCTGGTACAAACAAAAACGGGATCTCTTCGGTGTTCACCAAACACACAAAAAACTGATAATCCAAAAGACAGTTTCCAAAAACTCACCAGAGCGCAACGCGAGAAGAGGGCAGATAACGAGGCGTAGCTCCGAACGGGGAACCAGGTTCTCCACAGCAGTTCTCCACAAAAGATCCTGGAGAGCAAAAAGACAGGAACAGCGACGGGGAAGGCAGGTATATGCAGGTGTAATTCAGAACGACCCAACATCGATAGTAAGGGGGTCTGAGCATATAAAGCCTTCAGGGGCGCTAATTACAAGCTGTGACAGCTGCGGGATGAGATTGATACTTGCTCCAAAAGCGTGTGGCGGGGAAAGCACCAATCAAACACGGCACCTTAAAGGAACGGAGCGCGTGGCGGGGAATGCATTAATCACATAGTACCTTAAAGGAACGGAGCGTGTGGCAGGGAGCGGACCAAAACCTCACAGTTATCTTATAGGGACTGCTACCATATAATTTTATGGAGCTGTAATTAACACAACACAAGGATGCAATTTCCCTGATGACATCCCTGGTGGCCATATTCAAACATATTACATTACACAATAACTGTCAAACTAAATTAATGTGTGCAAAACTGTTTGGAGTTTTGGGGTGTGTGGAATTATGTGCAAATTAAATCAGCATTGTTTTATGGTAAAGTGTCCCTTTAAGAGGCCACTGTTCCATCAGTTGATTGACTATTTGCAATTGTATGTATCAGAATTGGATTTTTCAGAACTTGTGAAAAAACACAGAAATTGGCCGTATCGACTATTTGTAATAAAGGCTGAACTGGAGAGGTCAGAATATGAAAGGACTAAAATAGTGATCGAAGGTCGTCAGCAGGTCCTTTTTTATGTTAATAAGTGTTTGCATTGGCGCCAAATTTTGCAGCCAAGAAGGTTGACTCTTTGAGATGTTTGAGAAAGTGGAAATACAAAAAGAATGGCCAGAGGAGGAGTAGATTACAGTCATACAGGGAGCATTGAGTGGAAAGGCCCAAGATTTGTATGTGGCTTTGGACCTGAACAAGAGGGGTGACTATACTGAGGTGAGAAAAACACTCCAGTCTTAAGCACATATGAGCTAGTGCCTGAAGCTTATAGACAGCCGTTCAGACCAGCTGATACCAGGCCAGAGTTTGCACACCAACAAGAAATTACTTTTGATAAGGGGTTGAGCGATCGGTGGTGTCTTCCGAGAACTGCATTGGGTTGCTGTTGATAGAACAGTCTAAGCCAAGCTTGCCAATGTTTTTACAGATTCAATTGAATGAGCAGGGAGTGACAACACATTCTGAGGGACCCATGGTCGGCGCAAGTTGTTGCTGGCAAGTGGCGTTGACCGAGACAGCTAAGTCAGGAATCCTTTGTGTGCCGGTTTGAGGTTTTGTAGAGGTTCATAGGGCAGTCAAGTCAAGTCAAGTCAAGAGTTTTATTTGTCACGGCATACAAGTATACAATGAAATGCGGGTGGTCTTGCCCGCAACAATGTGCAATACAGTAGTAACAACATATAATAGAATCCAATAAAACAACATTGTGCAATAAACAGTAACATAGTAGGGCATATCGGTATTTGTACATAAGTTATTTACAGAGCATGGAGGACATGCTGGTCCTGTGGTAGTGCATACACGGTTAGCTACGGATGAGGCATTGGGTCTTTCTGTACATTGCTATTTTATACAATCTCAGGTTATACTATACTATTTTTAAAGTGACCTTTCCTTAGTGGCCATAATAAGTGTGCAGCATGAGTGTGTGCTTGCTCATGTTAAAGTGGCTGCTAGTGTGTGAGCGTGTACAGTGTGTGTGCTCATGTGTGCTTGTGTGTGGAGAGTTCGGTGTTCTCTTATACTGAGAGTCTGCGACGAATAATGTCTTCAGTGGGTATGCCACAGTGGGTGGGATATCCACCTCGCCAGTCCAGGATTTCTAGTCCAGGGAATGACTTAGCGGTTGAGTCGTGGTTACCCCAGTGAAGACCCCGGTGCCCTCTGTGGTTAAGGAGAGAGAGGATCTTGAGAGGGAGTATCGAGCAGTGTTAAAAAGTAACCAGAAATTATACTTAAGTGAAAGTATGGGTACCGTCTCAAAATCGTACTCAAGTAAAAGTCAGAGTATCTGGCTAAATCAAATCAAATTTATTTGTAAGGCCCGACAACACACGTTAATGTCCCCATGGGCCGGACACGTCTTCCTTAAACAAGTCAAGAAGAAACATCACAATAAATCAAGAACAAAACAAAAACACCATAAAGTCCAAGAAATTTAAAATAAATTAAATAAATGCAACACTCCCAGACACTCCCACGCGAAGGTAAGGAAAAACTCACTAAAACCTAGCAATAGGAAAAAATGCACCACAGGCAATGTGGAGGAGAGAAACCTTAGAAGGGCCGTTCAAGGGGGGATCTCCCTACTTAGATGTCGGTGATAGTAGTGTTGCAATAAAACAGGCGAAACAGTTGGTAAGCATGCACTCATAATAAGTGTAATGAAACACAGATAAGTGCATGCAATAGCAACTGAACATTTTGAAAGATAAAAAATAGAGCTGATGGCGGATCTATTTGAGGCAAGGGGGCGGCGCAGAGAGGGTCGCATCCTCCCGGTCATCATCACAGGACGTCCAACACTCCGGTCATCACTACCAGACAGCCGGAGACAGGGAAACAGGGAGACAGGGGGACAGGCGTTAGACAGTTTGCGTCATTGTGATGGGCGGTGTAACTGAGGGGTTACAAAACCCTGACTGTATTAAAGATTGTGATAGATTAAACCACTGCTAGTTATGTACTTTAATTACTGGCCAGACAGTACATCAGATATAGATGGTGAACACCCACAAGAACACGGCATTGACAAAGAAATAGTATTTGAGGGTAATTTATTATTATTAGGCAACATTAGGTTACAGAATGAGAATTAGGGTCGCGCTTGTATGGCGAAGAATATGCGTAAAGTCAGTCAATAGCATGAGTCACTAGGAATAGCAGGAATCCTACGATGGGTCTAAGTTGACACCACCTGTCGTATAATAGCAACTAGATAGGGCAACACTGGTACCGCCTGGAGACAATGGGTTCCCTCCGGGGGTGTAAGGCCTGGAGGGTAGAGGAATGTTCGGGTACTCCGTCTGATTCAATGAGGAATAAAGAGACTCCAGGTACAGGAGTCGGTCCTTGTAAATCCCTTGATCAGCAGCAAAGTAATAATTGTAATCCAAATGCTCGATAGCACTGATGACAGCTAGCCAGCCTCCGTCCACGAGGCCAGCCCGAGTTGTAATCCTCACGAGGTTGAATCCCAAACGATAGTGGAAATCAACTATGCTCTTCTCCGGGTACCACGTTCCAAATCAATATAATCCAACCAGTAATGGTTCTGCAATCGCCGACGCCGATTCTCCTGTGTACATGTCCAACGGTTATCCGCCTAGGACTCCTCGGGTGTGGGCGACGTATTTAGGCCACACACCCTGGTTAAGTACACTAGCTAAAGACACGACGAACCGCTGGGTAATGCTACACACGAACGAACTGTGGCCGCACGATATACAATAAATGAACGACTATTCACTTCACATTAGATTAAGTCGAACTCAACGTTACTTCATTAAACTCTGACACTTTTACCATTCTATTCGCACGCGGTTCTCAATGCTCTGTTAGACGCAAGGTTGCTCACTTCACTGCACGTTGACTCGTGGTGAAGGTGGGTAAGGTACTGAACGAAGACACGAAGCTAAGCACGGTGTGCGCACCTTGCGCTGTATTTATACTTAAGTGAATATCTAGTCCCAACCTCAGTCCTTGTCTGGTATCACTACGCTAACTCCGGGCATGTTCCGACATGCCTGCACTTGTCTTTGAACCTGCCGTTGGGGGCTTGCGCGCTGGCGCCTGGGGGCGCTGTCCAATAGGAGAGCGAATATTACTCTGGTTTGAACTCAGGTAAAGGGATATTCCGTGTATATATATAAATAATATACAAAGTATATCAAACAATAAAGGTAGATTCTCAGTTTAATCTGGCCCTTCACAACAGCCGCCTCCTAATTAGTCCGCACCTAATTAGTTAAGGGAGACAGATTAATAGTCCAGTCAACTGCTCAATGTCTGTTGTGAGGAGTAAGGCAATCTACAAAGTCAGTGGGTCATGGTCGTCATCAGGGGAGTCAGGGAGCTCTGGCAACTCTATCAGCCTCGCCACGGGTCGGGTGTAAGTCCGCCCTTGGACAATAACTTCTGCCGCTCTGACCTTTCCGTCGTCACCAGTGATCACTTTGCTTACGCGGCCGGCCGGCCACGCAGCTCGGGGTAGTGACTGGTCCATGATCATAACGACTGTGTCCACCTTCAGGTTGTCCCTGTCCTTTACCCACTTCTGACGGGCTGGACGGGATGGTAGGTCGCTTAGGAGGAAGCGGGCCCGAGACTGGTTGATCTGTGCTTGGCTGTGTCTCCACATCCTCCGTCTGTTCCTCTTGTTCTTCCGGTGCCCCGTCTGAGGAGGGGCCGGGTCCGGCCGCCCCCTCAAGAGGTAGCTTGGGGTGCTGGGTTCGAGGTCAGCTACGTCGCTTGGAGCGCAGCTGAGGGGGGTGGAGTTCGGAACTCCCTCTTCTTGGGCCCACGGTTCTCTCACAGGCCTCTCGTCTAATGTCAATAGCCTCTCAACGGGCTGTACGAGAGAGTGGCCTGTGTCGCTCACCTTTGCGTACAGGCAGCGTGTAGACGTGGGTTGGCTGGAAGGCCCGGAGAGAGGGCCTTGGAGCGTCCAGCCCAGGCGGGTCTTGACCGCGACTGGGCATCCTTTGGGTCCGATGTGGGCCGCCTCGATTGGGACAAGGAGGTCCGCGTGGTCGGAGCCTATGAGCAGGGTCGGTGTGGCGCCGTCGATAAGCGGTATAGGTAGTCTGCGTAGGTGCTTGTACTTCGCCATCAGCTGTGGGATGGGGTAGTTGTAGCTTGACAGACCTATGTCATGGCCTGTAAATGCTTTAGTGATGCTGTACCGCTTCTCGGGCTGCCCGACCGCTGCTATTTTGAATGAGACGTTCTTGCCCTTTATGGTTTTCAGGTCTCGCTGAATAGTACGGATTGTCATTGTTTCTTTGGTACCCCGCAGGCCCAACTGGGCTGCGGCGGAAGCGAGGAGGAGAGTCTTTTCAGACCCATCATCTAGGACGGCGTAAGTGTCCAGGACCTTGTCCTCATAGCTCAGGATCACTCGGACCACCTTCAAGAGCACTCGGGAGCTCCCGCTCTTCGCAGGGTCTATGTACATGACGTTCACTCTCGAGCTGCTTGGGGGTACGGGTTTCTTCTTGTTGCTGTCGTGTAGGACCTCCAGGTGGGCGCCGTCGCACTTGCTGCATCTTTTCTTTAGGCGGCACTCAGCTGCCATATGGCTGCGCGCGCAGCGGAAGCAGCGGCGGTTGGCTTTGATCCACTGACTCACCTCGTCAGCGGTCAGCCTCTTGAAGGTGTCACATTGAGACAGCCAATGTTCATTTTCACAGTACTGACAGACAGCCTTCCACTTCTCCTTGACGTGGGTGTTGTGGCTCGTCTGCCGTGGCTCAACCTTGGCTTGGTGCATAACTGTCACGGACCGGCGGTTGTCATTGAACCTTCTCGGTCCATCTCTAGGGTCAGAGCCACTCCACACGAATGTGTCCAATCGTAGACTGCTGACCTCCCTGGCGAGGAAATCAGCTAGGTCTAGGAGGGATGGTTCTGGGCCGTTGGGGTCACGGTGGTCTCTCTGCCGCCGAAAACGCTCTTGGCGGGCTGGAGGGAGCTTCTCCAGTATTCGCTCCACATTAGAATTTGCATACAGTTCATATCTCCCCTTCTCATTTTGGGACCCCAGCATCCCCACGAGGGATTGTACCTTGATAGAGAGGTCATCCAGTGCTCTATTGTCTTTGGCTGGGGGGAGACGGTCGATATCCCGTATTTCTTGGATCACGTAATCCCATATGCGTCCATAACGCTGGTCGAGGGCCACCAGAGCCGCGGAGTATGGGGTGCTTGAGTTGGAATATGCCAGCGCTATGTTATGCGCTCTGGGCACCTTGAGATGCTTGAGGAGGATGGCATATTTGTACGACTCGTCGGGGACATCGGACATCATAGTCTCCAAACACATGCGTAATTCCGTGTACTGTGCTCTGTTCTCGCGCGTAAAGTCTGGGAACGTCGGTGCGCCAAGGTAAGATGCCATGGATGGCTGGGACACCGATGAGCGTAGGGGGAGAGGCCTCCTGGGCGAGTCTCCCCGTACGTGGGGTCGTGGGTTAGTGCTGGGTGGGTACCAGAGGCCGGGCCCCCAGGTGCTGCTCCTCGGTGCTGACTGTGTATTAAACTCAACCTTGTGTTGGGTCGGGGGTTCGTAACGCAGTGGCTCGGGGCTGGGGTCGGGGCTGTACTGGGCCTCCTGGTCCAAGATGGGTTCGTGCTGGTGGGCTTGATATTCCTCCTCTTCCTCATCTAGGTCCTGGAGTCTTCTAGTTAGTCTCTCGGCGACGTAGGCCGGTTCTTCCCGTTGGCTGGGTCTCGTATGGACCGGTCGGGGAGGGGGCTCAGAGACGTAGACAGGTTCCTCCTGCTGGCTGGGTCCCGTGTAGACTGGTTGCGGAGGGGGCTCGGTGACGTAGGCAGGTTCTTCCTGCTGGCTGGGTCCCGTGTAGATGTGTCGGCGAGGGGAAGGTGCCCTCGACCCGTGTCGTGATGATCTCCGGGAGCTCCGCGTGGAGGAGTGGGGGGTAGCCCTCTGGATCAATTGTTCTATCATCTGCGCCTGCAGGCGGTCCCGCTCCGCGCTGTGCATTGGCGGCGTCACGCTGTGCATTGGCGCGGTCTCGTTCCGCCTCGCTCTGTGCATTGGCGGCGTCGTGCTGTGCATCGCGTTGCGCGTTGGTACGGTCTCGCTGAATGGTTTATTCAGCCTGGAGGCGCCTCTCTTCCAGTCTGATGGTCATCGCTGCGTCAGCCTGGAGGCGACTCTCTTCTAGTCGGATGCGTTCTCGTTCCACTGCAGAGTGTTCACGCTCACTAAGGGCTTGTGCTTGGAGTTGCGCGTGGAGGCGCTCTCGTTCCGCTGCAGAGTGTTCGCGCTCACTAAGCGTCTGTGCTTGGAGACGGTCGCGCTCACCCTGGAGTCGGTCTCTTTCGGTTGAAGCTGTCAGCGTGGCGATCAAGGCTTGCGCCAGTCTCTGGTCCGCCTCGCTGGGGGATGACACTGACGGAGGTGATCGGGCGCAGACAGGGCTTGGTGGAGACCTGTTCTCCTGGCGCGCTCCGAGGTCTATCCCCTGAGCGCGGTACTCTTCTCTTGGTTGCGCGCCGAGGTCTGTCTCGGGTACGCGCTCTTGGGTTGGTTGGGCGCCGGGGTCTATCCCTGGAGCGCTTTCTTTATCCTGGAGCGCTCCGGGGTCTATCCCGGTGACGCTGTCTGGAGGTATAGTCACGTCATGTCCTGCTTGGTCCCCCCGTGAGCTAAGTCAGTTTCGTTTGAACCCACTGGGTTCTCTACTGGCGGGGCCGCCAAGTCGATAGGAGTGGGCATGCTTAAACTATCCGTTTTATCCGTATTTAACGTCTGTTTAGATAAGCTAGGGGGTAAAACGAAAGCGAAGTCCTCCAGATATGAAGGTAGCTGACGTTTGCGCTGCGGGCGTTCTAGCTTGGGGGAGCCGCTTGGAGAGTGTTCACCGCTGGCCATGTCAATATTAATATTATATTAAATATTACACTGATACCCTCCGGCTCGAAGGACCAATTGTAACTGAGGGGTTACAAAACCCTGACTGTATTAAAGATTGTGATAGATTAAACCACTGCTAGTTATGTACTTTAATTACTGGCCAGACAGTACATCAGATATAGATGGTGAACACCCACAAGAACACGGCATTGACAAAGAAATAGTATTTGAGGGTAATTTATTATTATTAGGCAACATTAAGTTACAGAATGAGAATTAGGGTCGCGCTTGTATGGCGAAGAATATGCGTAAAGTCAGTCAATAGCATGAGTCACTAGGAATAGCAGGAATCCTACGATGGGTCTAAGTTGACACCACCTGTCGTATAATAGCAACTAGATAGGGCAACACTGGTACCGCCTGGAGACAATGGGTTCCCTCCGGGGGTGTAAGGCCTGGAGGGTAGAGGAATGTTCGGGTACTCCGTCTGATTCAATGAGGAATAAAGAGACTCCAGGTACAGGAGTCGGTCCTTGTAAATCCCTTGATCAGCAGCAAAGTAATAATTGTAATCCAAATGCTCGATAGCACTGATGACAGCTAGCCAGCCTCCGTCCACGAGGCCAGCCCGAGTTGTAATCCTCACGAGGTTGAATCCCAAACGATAGTGGAAATCAACGATGCTCTTCTCCGGGTACCACGTTCCAAATCAATATAATCCAACCAGTAATGGTTCTGCAATCGCCGACGCCGATTCTCCTGTGTACATGTCCAACGGTTCTCCGCCTAGGACTCCTCGGGTGTGGGCGACGTATTTAGGCCACACACCCTGGTTAAGTACACTAGCTAAAGACACGACGAACCGCTGGGTAATGCTACATACGAACGAACTGTGGCCGCACGATATACAATAAATGAACGACTATTCACTTCACATTAGATTAAGTCGAACTCAACGTTACTTCATTAAACTCTGACACTTTTACCATTCTATTCGCACGCGGTTCTCAATGCTCTGTTAGACGCAAGGTTGCTCACTTCACTGCACGTTGACTCGTGGTGAAGGTGGGTAAGGTACTGAACGAAGACACGAAGCTAAGCACGGTGTGCGCACCTTGCGCTGTATTTATACTTAAGTGAATATCTAGTCCCAACCTCAGTCCTTGTCTGGTATCACTACGCTGACTCCGGGCATGTTCCGACATGCCTGCACTCAGTGCACTTGTCTTTGAACCTGCCGTTGGGGGCTTGCGCGCTGGCGCCTGGGGGCGCTGTCCAATAGGAGAGCGAATATTACTCTGGTTTGAACGCAGGTAAAGGGATATTCCGTGTATATATATAAATAATATACAAAGTATATCAAACAATAAAGGTAGATTCTCAGTTTAATCTGGCCCTTCACAACAGGCGGACATAGCAATAGATACAAGTGGTAAGCATATATGTCAATAGAATAGATATATGTAGTAAGCATATTATGTGAATAGAATAGAAGTACTTAACCCAGCAATGAACTCTAAACAACGTTGACAGACCACGGACAGAAGACGGTAAGAAGCTGATCCATGGCCTCGTGGTGCACGTAGAACAGTCACTGCAATCTTGGCGAAGACCCCGAGACATCCACCACCTTGGTCAACACTATGAGACAACCACTCAGAGAGATGGGGGGGGGGGGTTGGGGACAGGGGTTAGAGAGTTCCCATGTTTGTAGTGGGCGGAGATGGAGCAATAAATACATGTAGTGAGCAGTGATGCCACTAACGCGTTACTAAGTAACGCGTTATTGTAATCTGATTACTTTTCCCCGAAAATAGTAATCTAACGCGTTAATCTTTACAAGCCAGTAATCTGATTGCAGTTACTTGTCCAAGTGGCTGTGCGTTACTATTTCGTTACTATCTCATCATAATGCAGGCGGAATGCAGTATTTTCTTTCGTTTTCGACAGTCAAATATACGTTTGGAAAGCTTTTCCTTGTATTGGGGAGTGACGTCACAGCACGCAACCTCGCGTGTTGAGCCATGCTGTTGGGCGCGGCTGTTATTGTTATTATCAGGCTGACCTGCGAGCTAGCAGGGAGACGCTCGCGCTCGTAACGCTTTCTTGCACTGGAAGTTCACTAGTCTACTTAACGTTTGTGTAAGCTAAGCCGGGTGAAAAAAACATTCACTTTGCGGAGGAAACAAAATACTGTCTACCGCATATGGAATATACAGCACAGCACGACCATCGACTTCTACAGGACTCGGAGTCGGAGCTGCACCAGCCAAACAGTATGTTCCACCTTTGAGTTAAACATCTTTTGCATTGCACTATTCATGAACATGGAACACCATACTGCAGTATGTAGGTTGTCAGTAGCACACTGACAACACTGCAGTATATATATTCCCTCCCCGCCGTATGTATATTTCCCTCCCACCCACCCACCCCCTCCTAATGTACAGTCCCCTCCCCATCATATGTATATACTCTGTCAGGATCTAGGGGTAACAGTACTGTATATTTGAATACCGCTTATGTCACAAATGTATCAGTACTAAATACCTATATGTCCCTATGCCATAAATGTCATGTATGTTGTGTATGTCATAAATGTCTATATGAATTGAAAATGGGGGACCCTGATGGAAACAAGACAAACGTCTTTCTCAGGTCTGCATCCCCTTAACAATTGTATGTATTGAGCCGTACTGTATTGTACCCATTCTGCAATCTGTTAAATAAAGTTTTCATTCATTCATTCACACAATAATAAATAATAATAACGTAGAACCATATCTGAATGGGGCAGGCCTCAAAGGTAGGCTACATATCAGCCTACATGTGGTGTTATTGACCATTTATCTTTTGTGAAATCTATAGATCTATAGATAGCAAGATAGGCCTACCTGCCCTATTAGTAAATTTTACTCAAACTGAGTACATTTTACTACATTTTTTTTGTCATTCTTATGTTGTGGCAGCAGCAGGGGGGACGACTTCGTAACCTAGTTACTTTCAAAGTAACTAAGTTACTCTGATAATCAAGTAATCAGTAAAGTAACTAAGATTACTTTTTAAAGGAGTAATCAGTAATCAGTAATCAGATTACTTTTACAAGTAATCTGTGGCATCACTGGTAGTGAGTGAGCATATGCATACATGGTGACAGTAGAATCAAAGTATATAAGAAAATTGTGAAATTGAGTAATAGACAGAAGGCGGTATAAAGCTGTTCCATGGGACCGGTTGAGACAGAGGGTGCTTTCTCACTAGCCATTCGGGGTCGAATCAGCTCCGCTCCGTCCTTGGGTGCGAACTTCCCCCCTCCCTCTCCCCCCTCTAGTTTGCGTACACACTGCAGTCTTGGTGCGCTCCGTGTTTCATTTACGGTTTGCGTTTTGAGCGTGTAAGCTGCCGTAGGCGATGATGTCACGCTCTAACGTCAACACAGGAAGAGTTGAACACACGGTGGTGGAAACTGGATGCTGATATAAAGAAACAAATAACCAATAAATATGAAGTTATATTTGAACCTCTGTTGTCAAGCCTTGTCAATATAACCCACCCCCTATTCTCATGAATGGAACTGGTGTCGTGGAGTCCGCTTTGAGCGTTTTCCAGGGTTAACGCTAACGCTAAGCTAACGCTAGTTAGCCCATTAGCACATTGCTCGCGTCAATTATATTGCATGTCATTGATCTACCGGTCGATCACGGTTGACTGGTTGGGCACCACTGGTCTATAGAAATAAATGCATTCGAACAAGAAACCAATGTATTAGTAGACATAGCAATGGCAAAAAAATTGCCAGGCCTAATGTGAGCCAGGGAAGTCTTGTGCTTGTAACGTGGCTTCATCTCGAAGTTTTCATCCACTGAGCCGTGAGGCTCAACATGCTTGTTTGGTTGAGGTCTGAACTCGCCAAATTGCCCATAAATATCGTTTTTGTGGGTATTGTCCAGTTGTTGCTGTATGTTTTATCTGCCCAAAATTCAAGCAAGCATGAAAGCATTACAGTAAGCTCGCACACCACGCCCCCCGCTCCCACTGGCGCGCACCCGAAACCACCTATTCCAGCGGTCCAGGTTTGGAGCGAATCAGCATCCTCGGTGACGGGGGGAGCGTTCTCATTAGAACGATCACACCCTATTTTGGTGCGATCGCGCTGTGATTCTACCCCGAAGGGCTAGTGAGAAAGCCCCCAGAGACAGAGGTTAAAAAGGTTCTCCCATGTCTGCCGAAAAGTAGACATGGGAGCAGATAGACATGCTAACTAAACTAGAGAGATTAATCTAAGGGTCAGTCCCTGACCAGGTGAGATCAGGGTAGGTTGAAGGAGAGAGAGAAAAGATGGGTCTTAAGCAGTGTTAATTTTGTTGACTAAAATGATGACGAAAGATGTTCGTCAACAAAGGTTTTTTTCATGACGACAACGTGACGTCACGTTATTGAAGACCACTTGGCGCTAACGAGACTAAATAGTTTATTAAATATCGTTGACCACAACTGAGGACACAAAAATTGTATTTACAAAAACCAGGATGAAATTTCTCTTCATGTATGTTGATATTGTTGACTAAAACAAGACGAGACAAAATAATTATAACTTTTCGTAATACCATTGTCCCGAGTTTAGCATGGTGACCGGGAGCTATGTTATTAGCATTAGCTGAAGAGCTATTTTTACCTTAACGTTACCTTGGCTAAAGTTGGGACTATTCATAATCCAGCTGCAGACCTGCAAGCAAAGTACAGCAAGTTGGCAAAGGAGTATTCCAAGGTAAATCACTTTTTCACCAGTAACGTTACATTGTTTGTATTTCCATCTAGCTCGGGTTAGCTAGTGGCTAACCTAGCTCACGCTAATGTGGCTAACTGATCGACCTCTCCCACACAATTAATGACATAATGCAGACGGCCATACCGGTGACAATGTTTAGCTTTTAGTGCCAAATGATAAGAGTCTGAGGCAGAGTCTCAAAAGAGAATGTTGAATATTTATTGTGCATTTAAAATCACAACAGAGCCTCTGCTACTAGCCAACTTAAACAGAGCCTTCTGGAAGCAAGTGCAACAACGTATAATGTCCGTGTGGAACCAATGTGCCAACAACCTTTCCGTGGGTGAAGCATAGTTGAGCATAGAACTTTTAATGATACTAATACTAATCTATACAATCACCTGTTGTTGAATAAATAGTACCATTACTTTCTAGTTATTACTGTTAAAGTTAGATGTTATGTAACTGAGTAACTGAGTAACTGTCCCACTGTGTATAACTGGTTCCACAAGAGGGCGCTATAGGCGGAGCTGCTAATGCTGCCGCCAGGTATAGAGGTATAAAAGGAGATGCCTACTCCCCCTCTGTCTCTTCCACCTTCGCTCTCTTAGGAGAAGGACTCTCATGTACTGCTGTGTACCAATGTGAAATAAACCATGCCGTTTAATGGCTAAAGATAGAAACCATGCCTCATGAACATATTATTGTCGCCCCATAGCTGACTCTGTCAACAATTACTAAAAAACAGTATATATAAAACAGTAGCTGTAAAAAAGAAAAGAAAAAAAAAGTTTTATAATTTATATAATATTTTTTTTGTACATTAACAAAAAATAGACAAAAATGTCATCCGTTTTCGTCGACAAAATCTAGGCTAAAACAAAAAAAGACAAAATTGAGACAAAAACTGACTAAGACTAAAATGCTCAGACATTTAGTTGACTAAAACTGACTAAACGAAAAATAAATGAAGATGACTAAATATGATGAAAACGAAAAAGGAGCACTTGACACATGACTAAGACTAAAACTAAAATCAAAATAGCTGCCAAAATTAACACTGGTCTTAAGCAGGAATTTAAAAGCTTCGACAGAGCAGGCGCCCCTGACGACGGCAGGTAATTTGTTCCACAGGTAGGGAGCGAGGTAGACAAAGGCTCTGTGGCTGGCGGATTTCTTTTTAACCCTAGGAATCGATAGAAGCCCTGCATTTTGTGAGCGCAGAGCACGACCGGGCGAGTATTGAGAGATGAGATCGGATAAATAGAGCGGTGCGAGCCCATTAAAAATGTTGTAGGTGAGGAGTAGCACTTTAAAGTCAGATCGGGCTTGGATAGGAAGCCAGTGTAAGGCGGACAAAACTGGTGTGATGTGATCACATTTTCTAGTTTTAGTTAGTATCCATGCAGCCGCATTTTGCACAAGTTGAAGATTTTTGATGCTTGAATTAGGTAGGCCTGAAAAAAGTGCATTACAGTAGTCTAGATGTGATGAGACAAAAGCATGAATTAGGGTTTCAGCATCAGCCAGAGTTAAAATGGGGCGAATTTTTGCTGAAGATGGAATAAGGCAATTTTGGTGACATTTTTTATATGTGCATTAAATGAGAGGGAGGAATACAAAATTACTCAGAGGTTTTTTATGGTGGAGCTCTGAGATACATGACAAGTATCAACGTTGAGAGAGATGTCCTCAAACAGGCCTCTGTGGTTTGGGGGGCCAACAATTAGCATCTCAGTTTTATCTGCATAAGGAGTAGAACGTTTTGCGACATCCACTTTTTAATGGCAAGCAGGCAAGCCTCAATATTTTGTAATTGGGAGGAATCGTTTGGCTTAATAGGTATATATAATTGGGTGTCATCAGCGTAAAAATGAAAGTTTATGCCAAATGTGCGTATGATATTGCAGAGGGGTAGCATGTAAATCGAAAATGGCCCAGAACAGAGCCTTGTGGGACACCGCATTGCACTGGAAGGGTCTCGGCTAAAAACACACTTGAGTAAAAGTAAAAAAGTTTCTACTTTTAAATGTACTTAAGTACTAAAAAGTAATAGTAAAGACTTTTTTTCTGATCGTCTATTCTTCTGATAGAAGGTGTTTAATCAATGATCCCCGCTTTCTAGTCTTGCACAAGGACCAATCAGCATTGGTATGGGCCGGTTAATTTTCCATTGATGGGCATTTGATTGGCTCTTTTTAAATAAAGTGTGGCCGCAGGATTAATAACGTTAACTGTAACGTTCTGGGTTCCTTGCTTAGGAACCCAGCTGTCATTCTGGAATGTTATCACCTGGTGGTTGGTATTTGCATTTTGGTTGTCACGCCCCATTCCTGTTTTGTCACTGATTGGAACTTCAACACTGGTTGCTGTCACTTTCTGTCAATTTGCTGTCACTGTTAATTGATTGGAATGTTGGGTTTTGTGACTACTTATTCACTCTCTGTTCCCTTGTCTTGTTGTCGAGGCTTCAGAAATCCGTTTGTGTAGGAAGGAGCTGGTCAGAGGTTGCTGAGCCACTCGCTGTGCACTTATTATTACTTTTGCTCTGTTTCTCTGTTGACGCCCGGCGTCTTTCCTGGCTTTACGCTGCTCTGTGTGTTTTAATAAAGACACATCATTAGAAAAAGCTACCTATCTCTGTCTCTCCTTGTCTCCTCCACCATTGGACTCACAACCACTCACCTGCATATGTAACAGTAGGGCTGTCCCCGACTAAGGATTTGGATGGTCGACTATGATTGGCCAAAATTTGCTGTTAGTCGAGTCTAGTGTATTCATTAGATGGGTGAAATCCTCTTTCAGTGCCTCTGTGCCTGTTTTCTTAGGCAGTTAGCCTCTGGTATGCGTGCCATTAACGTTAGCCACGCTTCTATGCCTCTTTTCTTTTGGAAAGAATGATAAAAAATAAAAATAAATATTATAATTTTATTTTTATTTTTATTTTTTACTATTCGACTAAGAGGTTGGTAAGTCGACTACGGCTCCTTTCGACCGATTAGTCGACTAATCGACTAATAGGGGTCAGCCCTATGTAACAGTTAACGTTAGTTCAGCCAGAGAAACAAATATACTAATAAAAATAGTTGGACCTGCGAGATTTGTACTTTGTAGGTCTGCATTTTAAATGTATGGAGTAAAAAGTATGTTATTTTTCTCTGAAATGTAATTGAGTAAAAGTACAAGTATACAAACCTAAGTAAAGTACAAATCCCCCAAAACAGTACTTAAGTATTGTAACAAAGTACAATTATTTTACACCCCTGGTATCCAGAGGCTTGTGTTAATCACCTACTCTCAGACAATGAGATGGGAGAGTAGTGCAGGAGAGTCTAAGCATTACAAGATAGCACCAGTGGACTTAGCAGGGACATTCTTTGCCGAGTTGGGTGGGGTCGCCGAGCCCCAGGTGTTTAAGAGGGATGCTCTTCTGAGACCCAACACCACTAGCTTCCCTTAGGGAGGTGGCAGTGACTCTTGCGCAGAGTGTGGATATGGCAGATGGCTTCTACCTGCAGGACGAGGTGCTGGTGAGAAAGTGGAGGCCTCCTGATAGGCACTGAGTGGAGTGTAGTTTGATAGATTGTGTGCCACAGTGTTACATGGATGAGGTGTTGCGCTTAGCGCATGAAACCCTCATGGCGGGACACTCTTGAATTAGAAAAACCCAAGCTATTTTGAGACAGGGTAATGTTGTGATGTGGTAGTGTTTTTTCGCTCCTGCCACTCATGTCAGGTGGTAGGTAAGACAAATCAAACTGTGCCATTGGCCCCATTGGTGCCTTTCCCGTAGTAGGGGAGCCCTTCTCTAGTAGTGATAGACTGTGGGCCTTTGCCTGAGACCAGGAAGGGGAACGAGTATCTGCTGACGATCTTGGACATCGCAACTTGTTTCCCACCAGTCTGCCCTGTTGTGGAATATCATGGCTAAAAACATCGTAGAGGCTTTTCTGTCTCCTGTGGTTGTCATTTGGTGTCAGGTGTCTTCCAAGAGGTTGTGAGTGAGTTAGGTGAACACCCAGGTAACCCTGTTGGTGTTCCATCCTCGGTCACAGGGGGCGCTAGAGAGGGCCCACCAAACTGCTCATCCTTCTCATCCTTTATGTTCATACCCTCTACCAAATAGCAGGACCCGGTTGTAGAGCCCACCAAGCGTTGAAGAACATGGTGAAAACCTATACTGCCTTGTCAAGGCAGACCGCAGTAACTTCAAAACAGTGAAACTGAGAAAAATGGCTTTAAAGTTTTTTGACTTGCCATCCAAAATGTGTTATACAAAAATATGACGTAATTATTTTAATTAACCCCAAAAAAGCAGATACTGCACTCTGCTGCACGATTTCCTTAAATAATTATACAGGTAATGTACAGGCAAAGTGCAGTAACTTCAAATACAATGTTGTTTTGCCTCCAGCTTTCATAACTTAACCTAGCCATTTTATTTGGATCATCATCATTCCAATATATTCAGGTATTAAATTTCATTTTCAAAATGGCTAGGTTAAGTTATGAAAGCTGGAGGGAAAACAACATTGTATTTGAAGTTACTGCACGTTGCCTGTACATTACCTGTATAATTATTTAAGGAAATCATGCAGCAGAGTGCAGTATCTGCTTTTTTGGGGTTAATTAAAATAATTACGTCATATTTTTGTATACCTAAAGATTACTTCATTAATACATGTTAAATATGGGTACTATCATCTATCTACCTATAACACATTTTGGATGGCAAGTCAAAACACTTTAAAGCCATTTTTCACTGTTTGGAAGTTACTGCGATCTGCCTGGGTTTTGAGTGTGATTTTGTAGTTACTGCAGTTTTTAAAACCCCATATCTCCAAAAACTGAGCGACATTAACATCTGAAACTTGGTCACAAGATAAAACATTTATTGACAAGGTCAATTTCACTCAACTAAATTTTGACTTTTTTCGAGTTACTGCGGTTAGCCTTGACAGGGCAGTATAGTGTGCAGTAGTCTAGTGTAACCTATAGTCTCCAGGTGAATGGTTATTTGCTGTTCCTATTGTTTGCGACAAGAGGCTAGGTGAGTACGTCCAGAGGGTTCACAACTTTTGAGTTCGTTTTTGACCGTGAGGTTAGGGGCCGTGAGGTTAGTGGTCCCCTGAAATAGGTGAGAGAAAAGCCAGTGCATGTAACAACTGGAGACATGGTGCTGCTGTACATGTCTGTTTTCTGATGCAGGTTATAGTCGATATGCAGGACGTGTCTGTTTTATGATGTAGGTTATAGTCAATCTGCAGGACGTGTCTGTTTTCTGATGCAGGTTATAGTCAATCTGCAGGACGTGTCTGTTTTCTGATGCATGCAGGTTATAGTCAATCTGCTGTACGTGTCTGTTTTCTGATGCAGGTTATAGTCAATCTGCAGGACGTGTCTGTTTTCTTATGTAGGTTATAGTCAATCTGCTGTACGTGTCTGTTTTCTGATGCAGGTTATAGTCAATCTGCTGTACGTGTCTGTTTTCTGATGCAGGTTATAGTCAATCTGCAGGACGTGTCTGTTTTCTGATGTAGGTTATAGTCAATCTGCTGTACGGGTCTGTTTTCTGATGCAGGTTATAGTCAATCTGCAGGACGTGTCTGTTTTCTGATGCAGGTTACAGTCAATCTGTAACTCCTTCCAAGCACTGCAGACACAAGTGGTTTCCTTTCAACGGGTTTATTAAAGGCTTGGTCCTCCAATCCACCTCCAATCCACGTGAAAACTTAAACAGAAACATAAGTCGCGTCAGGTCAACACAAACAATAATATACACGGTATGAAAACAACACGTCAGCAAAGCAAAATACAAACAAACATTAAATACCTTGTTGGCTGCATGCTACATAAAAAGGGGTCTTATTCTTCTGTTCTTGGTAACAGTCTTGATAGTGGTACACATAGTGGTACACGCTTAGAATTAGGAGAGCCTGTACAACTCGTCTCCGACCATCCCTGCCGCTTGCTCGCAGGTGTCTTAATCAGTCCCAAAGGTAAAAACGCGAAGCAGACGTCAAAATGAATATATTATAAATTGTAGCAAATTAAATAATAAAGAAAATAAGAAATGAAACATAAATACATTCTCAAATATTACACTTACAAACTGAAATAACATATAAATGATGAAACCATATAATGGCCACAGTTACACAATCTGTTTTCTTTCTAATGGATATGGCCTCGGGAGAGGACGCTGGCGCTGCTTGTTGCCGCTTCTCCCTGTCGGTCGAGTTTTAACACTTTGATCGCCATGGGTTAAATTCATAATTTACCACCCCTAGCCAGCTCTATTTGTCTATGGAGAAGTTCCCCTTCTTTGCAGGGCTATAACTTTTTAAATTCTATTGCTAAATTGCCATTATTATGGCCCATTCAATGTCCTATATGTATTGTTCAGGGTGTAGCAACGTTAAACTTTTTCATTCACATATTCATACTAAAATATGGTCTAAAGTATAAGTATGTTTTTATCGTTTTCTGCAGCTTTCTCCAGAACTTGATTTATAGCTCCAAATGCATTATATTGATGATGAAATACAGTGTGATAGCAATCGGCGCGATATAAAAAATTTCAACTGGACGTGGTTCTAGAAGTTACTACGTATCATCTGATGATGACCGGATGGGCGGGGGGGCGTTTATAATTCCGTGGGCAACGTTATACCATTCGTCTAATGTGGGTCATATGGTCATCAAGCAGTTTATATGGAAAACGTTAGAAAATAACGCTGGATCTTACCGTATGTTCCTCGCGCCGTTGGACGATCGGCGTGGAGTAGACAGTTTTCGATTATGGGATGTTGATCCTGATGAACCATTTCCAGGTTGTATAATACTATATACGTCCAAATAACGTTGTTTATTGAGTTAGGGCGAGCGATTGATCATCCAGTGTGTTGAGATGGAGTCAGGCTACCGATCGCGAGTGCCCGGACCGATTATGGATGAGCACTTCCTGTTTGGCGCGCCCCTCCCTCTTGGCCGATCTGCCGATCGGCCACCGGATGGCGCTCTTGAACCGTTAGACAGTTGAGTGGAGCTCACCAGTACATCTCATGGCTCCGGAGGAGAAATATGATTTCGATCACAGATTTTTGAATTATTGATATCAAGACGAGTTACGGCGTCTTCGGCAGAATGAGGATGGCTAGGAATGACGTGTAAACACGTCATCGGCGACCATAGTGTTAATATTAATTGTTTATTGTTTTATTTCGTTTTTAAACCTATCTTGACCACTTTTTTAACTCCTACTGCTACCTGTAGAGCCAGCTATTTTTTGCTTTTAGCTTTTAGCTTTTTAGCCCCCCTCTGGAACCTGTTAAACTGTTTGTTTGTCTGGTCACAGAGTGGTTTGCCTACCTGCAGGCATGCTTCTTTTTCTACACCGACCAACGCCGAATTCAAGCGGCATCATCAATCACCTGCCAGGCTGCCACAGCTTTCCACCCCCGTACGAGTGCTTCATGGCTAGAAGCTAGCGTCATGATCGGATCTTCCTCCATCGGAATGCGGCAGTATTCCATCTCGCAGCTGCTGAGACTCAACTGCACAACTATTCCAACCTGCCTTCCAACCATCAAACAACTGAAACTCCTTCTCCGGCCCCGGTACTTCCACAGGAGTTCCCAGAGGACAGTTGTTTACACGCAGCAACAGCAGCATGGACTCCCACGGCTTGGTCAGTCGATCCCCACTGTCGCAGTGCTACGACGTCATCAAAGCACTCCCTCTCTGCAACCTTGTAGCTCTGTGAACATTCCGAGCACTAACGGAACGTAGACCAATCTCGGTCACTCTCTTTGTCTGGGAACGCCCAAAACCAAATTCGGTCACGCCCCATTTTGCGCGACATCCAGGCTTTTTTTACTGTCAGCGTTTGGGAATTTCATGTCGACCGGTAGGTGAAGTGAAATTATACTTATTTTAGAATATATATATGAAATTTCATGAGTATTCATCTATATTTAGTCATCTAAAGACTATTAGATATGAACGTATGTACCAGTAAAAAGTGGGAATCTCTAGAATGTGTTTTGGGCGACGCTGTTTACAAGAGCGGGTAGCCTCTCAACTTAACGTTATACACAACACTTTCTGTTGTCAGTAGATGACAGCATTGGTTTAAAAGGTGAAAATGTTATGACTACAATATGACTACAAATCCCAAGACCTTTAGCACCTAGTTCACAGGTCAGCACCGGATTAGGAAAAACGTGATCTGAGGAGCGTTAAACTATTAATGCGACCTGAATATAGTGACCGAGAATGGTCACCTAATTATCTTAACAAAAGTGCATCATTAGCATTATGTTTGTTGTCTAAAGGGGGAACATAATGGTACAATTTAAGATTTTAATGTCATCCGCATATAAAGGACAAATAAAACATCGTTAATTTGTAAGAAACCTCAATGAAAACGGCGCAGGGTAAGTTATATTCGCTATTGTTATAAAAATGTGATAGAATCCTATAAAAATGTGGACGCATTTGGTCACCGTGACGTTAGGTGGCACAGAAAATACGGAGTGGATTCCAGTGTTTTACAGCCCCTCCTAAAACACACAACACCGTCCACTGTTAAAATAGAACTTTTAAACGTTTGATCCCTCACGTCAAATTCCTGCTCCATCCATGAGCACATTCTGGACAGAGGGATAGACGTGATGTGTCTTTTTCACTGAAGAAGGACATTGTCCGAAACATGTCTGCTTTTTATTCAGGCTGCCATTGAAAAAACATTGAACCTGTGACCTACTCTGTTCTCAATGAAGCCTGCCCCCCCGGTTACAGCTACCTAGAGAAAGCCTGCAGTACTGGGCGCTGCGGCAGTGGTGTGGCCATTCTACACCGAGGTGAAATAGAGCTGACCCCCCTCCCCCTGCCCCAGCCCTCCTCATTCGAGTGCCTTGCTGCAAGGTGCAAACCCCCCTTCCCCATGACCATATTGGTCATCTACCGGCCACCCAAACCAAACCCAGCATTTATTCCCAAAATACATGACCTCCTAACCACCCTACATCTGCAAACATGGTAATTCTCAGTGACATTAACATTCATGTTGACACCCCCTCATGTTACTCTGCATCAGAGTTTTTACAAAAGCTGGACAGTGTCAACCTGACACAGCACGTGCACGTCCCCACACATGACAGGGGGCACACACTTGACCTTGTGATTTCCGACCCTGCTGCCCCTATTAACAACCTGTCTGTATACGACCCGGGCATGTCGGATCACATGGCCGTTTCCATGGAGATGCTGCCCCCCCCCCCCCCATTCAAAGCCCAAGTGCCAGATCTGTTTCAGAAATATAAAAAACATCAACCTGGACGCTCTGGCCTTGGATCTCCAACATCTTGCCCCTCCTGCCTTCTCCTCAGTCCTGAGTGGCCTCCTGGACGTCCACGCCCCCGTGAAAACCAAGATGGTCACGTTCTCACGCTCTGCCCCCTGGTACACCAGCGAGCTGAGGGAGATGAAGGTGGCTGGCCGTGTCCTTGAGCGACGCCTCACTGCGTCGGGACTCACCGTGCACAGAGAGGTCTACAGAGAGCATCAAAAGGCCTATTCCAAAGCCCTGAAGGACGCTCGGTCACGGTTCTACTCCAACATCAACAATAGCCCCGGCAATTCTAAACAGCTTTATTCCACCATACACCACCTCCTCAAACCCCAAACCCAGGCACACAGAGAGACCACTGAGAAGCGGTGTAATGACTTCATGTCATTTTTCACAGCCAAAGTTGAGGGCATCCACTCTCTCCTCGCCGGCTCCTCTTCTTCACCTGCTCCACCTGCTGTCCTACAGCCTGAAGTCTCCCAGCTCCACCGCTGTTTCAGTGACACCACGCAGCGTGAGGTCAAGGCCATCATCGGGAGGATGAAGTCATCCACGTGTGCTCTGGATCCCCTCCCCACAGCCCTAGTAAAAGCCAACATCCGCACTATTGGTCCCCTTATGACCAGCACCATCAACCTCTGCTTGCAGGCTGGCCACGTTCCGCCTGCCCTCAAAACTGCCATCATTACCCCCCTCCTGAAGAAACCCACCCTGGACCCAGAGGCCCTCATCAGCTACCGGCCCATCTCCAACCTCCCGTTCCTCTACAAGGTGCTGGAGAAGGTAGTTGCGGTGCAGTTCCAAGCACACCTCAGAGACAACAATATCTTCGAGAAGTTCCAGTCTGGGTTCCGCTCTGCGCACAGTACAGAGATGGCCCTGGTCAGGGTCACCAACGACCTTCTGATGGCGGCGGATGCTGGAACCCCATCCATTCTGGTCCTTTTCGACCTATCGGCAGCCTTCGACACGATGGATCATTCCATCCTACTGGACTGTCTCCATTCAAACGTCAGACTCCGCAACCTAGCCCTTGGCCTGTTCCAGTCCTTCCTGGCTGGTCGGACTGAGTGTGTCTCCCTTGGAGGCGCAACATCCTCCAACCACCCCGTCACCTGCGGTGTCCTCCAGGGATCCGTCCTCGGCCCCCTGCTGTTCACCCTATACATGCTCCCCCTCGGCCGCATCATCAGCCGGCACGGTGTGTCGTTCCGTTCCATTGATGACACCCAGCTGTATATCCGGATTACACCATCATCACCTTCATCACCCCCCACACTGACCGCTTGCCTGGAGGAGACTAAGGCGTGGATGAACCACAGGTTTCTCCAGGTCAACAGCTCCAAAACTCAAGCCATGCTGATTGGTACCCCACACCAGGTCCGGTCATCCACCATCACCACCATCTCCTTCTCCGGTCAGGACATTCCCCTCTCCACCCTTGTCACCAACTTGGGCGTGAAAATGGACCCCCACCTCACATACGAAACTCACATCAAACACCTCTGCAAGACCTCTTTCTTTCACCTCAGAAACATCACTAAACTCCGTTCCTCACTCACCCTGGCAGATTCTGATAAACTCGTCCACGCCTTTGTTTCCTCCAGGCTGGACTATTGCAATGCACTCCTCATCGGGATTCCTAGTAAAAGCATTCAAAAACTGCAAACCATCCAGAATAGCGCTGCTAGGATCCTGATGAGGGTGCGCAAATATGATCACATCACTGGCTCCCCGTGGAACACAGGATCGAGTACAAGGTCTCCCTCCTCACTCACCAGTGCGTACACGGTGGTGCCCCTGCCTACCTCAAGGAACTCCTCACCCCCCAGTCCTCCTCACGCTCCCTCCGCTCCGGCACAGCCTACCTCCTCAAAGCCCCCAGGACTAAGCTGCACACCATGGGCGATCAAGCCTTCTGCTCTGCCGCACCCAGACTGTGGAATGCTCTCCCCATCCACCTGAGAGCACCACAATCCGTAGAGGCTTTTAAAAGGGGCCTAAAAACATTTCTTTTTAACAAGGCTTTTGCCTGAATTTTTCTTCTACTTTTATTTTTACTTCTATTCATTTTTTTTCATTACTTTAATCTATTTTATTTTTTATGTTCTTCCATTTCATTGGTTGTTTTATTCATTTTAATTGTTTTATTCTGTTGAATTAATGGACTCTGTGTGGGGATGTTAGTGACTGTCTAACTGTACATATGACTGTTTACACCTGTAATAGGTTACCTGTGTATATCATTGTCTTCACCAGATGTAGTCAGTTATGCATATATATCTGTCTCCACCGGAGGGCGCTCTAGGCGTAGCTACCTGAGTATTCTACCATAGAGGTAACTATATAAGAGATCGCCCCCACCCATTTCTCTCTCTCCACAACGGCCCTCAACGAGAGCAGAGCTCTGTACATCTACTGCCTATATGTGAATAAAGAAGTCAAGCCAATTCGGGCACAATAGAGAATCCATGCCTCTTGACCACATTATTGTTGCCCCAAAGTGTGTTCTGTTAACAGGTTATGGGCCCAGATAACGCCGGGGCAAAATAGTGGAGGTACTATATCAAGCTTAGCTGAGTTATAGGCTAGGATAGCGCCGAGAACACAAAGAGGATGAAAGCCAAGAAGACCCACAGGAGAGCCAAGAAGGCAGCAACCGGGAGCCGCTGGAAGGCAGCGACCCAGAGCCCCGAAGAGGTGGCGCCGGGGGAGACAGAGCATGCTGAGCACGGCGGAGGCGAGAATCCCACCGTGGAACGCGTGGCGGCCAGACGGAGGAACAAAGGGCCACCATTCAATGGAAAAGGAGAGAAATAATGAACTCTGGGAAGAGCGCATGCTATGCTACATGCACGGTACGGGACTGAAGGAAACGATCCTGACGGCCCCCACGGGAGAACTGACCGGGGAAGGGCAAGCCCTGGACAACCAACAGAATGCCAGCGCATACTGTGAGTTAGCGTCGATGCTTGACGACACCAGCCTGGGGCTGATATTCCGCGACACTAAGGACAGAGGCAGAGAGAGCCTAGCAGTACTGAGAGAACATTTCATCGGACGAGGAAGACCCAGAGTCGTGGCCCTTTACACCGCACTATCAGGCCTGACAAAGGGAATCACCGAGACAGTGACCGAATACGTCAACAGAACGGAGCGAATCACGACGTCACTGAGGGGCGCCGGAGAAACACAGAGCTATGGGCTAATGATGGCGATGATGATGAGAGGAATACCGGAACTGTACAAACCGTTCACACTCCTGGTAACACACGGTTCTACGAACATGCCGTTGGGACAGTTCAAGGCTAAGCTAAGGAACTTCGAGGTCTCAGGAGATACCCAACCAACCGCGACGGAGCTGGCGTGTTGGCGATGCGGAGAGAAAGGCCATCGGAGAAGTAACTGCACGAGGAGTGTCCAGTGTGGCTCATGCAGATCCACGCGGCATGCAGGCAGAGCGTGCAGGAAGAAACACGACCAAGGCGCGCGACACACGCATGCACAAGATGGCGGCGATGGTCGGCGCAAGACGGAACGAGAGGACTTCATCCCCAGGGCGCAGACGGCGTACGTCGCTAGGCCAACACAGCTGCAACAGGCCCACAGGAAGGGACTGATCGTGGACACAGGTGCGTCGTCCCACGTCGTCAACGATAGGAGTCTGTTCAAGAACTTTGACAGAACCTTCCGCCCGGAGGGACACAGCATGGAGCTGGCAGACGGAAGACACATCCACGGGTTGGCGAGAGGAAGAGGGGACGCACGGCTATACCTCACGGACAGCGGGGGGCGTCGACGTACAGTGACGTTGAGGAACGCTCTCTATGTACCATCGTTCCCACAAGGACTATTCTCTGTAATGGCTGCTGCTGCGAACGGAGCCAGAGTGTCCTTCATGGAAGGTAAAAACGTTCTTGTAGAGCCCAACGGTATACAATTTGACATAGACGTGTATCAGAGAATGTATTACCTGAAAACAGAGTGTAATGACAATAGCATGTGTAAAGTAACCGTCAGCCACGATATTCAGATGTGGCATAAGATTATGGGTCATTGTAATTACGAGAATTTACTGAAACTGCAAACGGTGACGGAAGGCATGCACATTGAAGGCGATAAGCGCAGACCTGATAAAGAACGTGTCGTGTGCATAAAGGGGAAGTTTGTCCAATCGAGAAACAGGAACCCCACGGAAAAAGTAAAAGTACCACTTGCATTGGTCAACACAGACCTTGCCGGTCCAGTAAAGAACGAGTCCATACGAGGGTTTAGATATGTACAGTCTTTTACAGACGTGTACACAGGGGCAGTGTTTGTTTATTTTCTTAAAGCAAAAAGCGACACACTCCAGGCCACGGAAAAATTCCTGGCGGATATAGCCCCTTATGGAACAGTAAGATGTTTGAGGTCTGACAACGGGACCGAATTCACAAACAGGGAGTTTCAATCACTGTTGAGGAAGAACAGGATAAGACACAAGACATCATGCCCATAGTCCCCACACCAGAACGGAGTGGCAGAGAGAGAATGGCGCACCCTTTTCGAGATGGCTAGGTATAAGCTAGGAGGCAGTAACTTACCTAAGAGCCTATGGCACTATGCGGTACAAGAAGCCGCCTACACCAGAAACAGGTGCTTTAATAAGCACACGGGCACCACCCCATACACAGCACTGACAGGGAAGAAGTGTAATCTAGCCAGAATGCACCGTTTTGGATCAGAGTGTTATGCGTACCTGCAGAGCAGAGGGAAGCTAGAGTCCAGGTGTGTGAAAGGGCTCTTTGTGGGGCACGACAAAGGAAGCCCCGCTTTCCTGGTCTATTATCCCAGCAAAGGGATAGTGCAGAAACATAGACTAGTCAAATTTGTCACAAAGACAACATGTGAGGGCGGAACACAGACGGAGGAGCCAGAGCTGGACTCCAGAGTAAGGTGTGTAGAAACCGAGACACATCAGCCCAGTGTACCCGACACGGGCGTGCAGGCAGACAGTCAGCCACCCCCAGAGAGCGGTGACGAGGAGCACCCAAGAGTGGCGCCGAGTTCCCCAAGCAGTGGGAGGTACCCCTCGAGGGAACATAGGCCCCCAAAGTATCTGACAGACTACGCTCGAAAAGGGAGTGACGTGGAGGACAGTACCCCCATCACCGTTGATTACTGCTACAGGGTAGTCAGTGGGGTCCCGCAGACTTTTAGAGAGGCCGTAATGTCCCCTGAAGCAAGTAAATGGGAGGAAGCAATGGACGAGGAGATGAGGTCCCTAGAGGACAACCACACCTTCACCCTCACCAAATTACCGGAGGGCAGACAGACAGTGGGAGGAAAATGGGTGTATTCAATCAAGGAGGGAATTGAAGGCCACGATAAATACAAAGCTAGGTTTGTAGCTAAGGGTTTCAGCCAGAGGGAGGGGATAGACTATGGTGAAACATTCTCCCCCACAGCCAATCTGACCAGTGTAAGGGTAGTGGTTCAGAAAGCAGCAGAGGACAATCTGATTCTACATCAGATGGACGTGAAGACAGCCTATCTGCATGCACCCATAGATAGGGAGATCTATATGGAATAACCAGAGGGTTACGAAAAGGAAGGAGAGAAGTTGGTGTGTAAGCTGGAAAAGTCCATTTGCGGCCTAAAACAGTCTGGGCGAAATTGGAACGAGATGCTTCACACGTGCCTTATCAAAGATCACTTCCTGCAGAACCCAGTAGACCCCTGTGTTTACTCGAGGGAATCGAAGGAGTCAGGGAAAGTGATCATCGTCATCTGGGTAGACGACTTGATCATAGCGGCAGACAACACCGGGAACCTAGCTCAGGTGAAAGAGATGCTTTCCAATAGATTTAAGATGAAAGACCTTGGGAGGCTAAAACACTTTCTAGGTATGGCTTTTGAGCAGTCTGCCAATTGTGTGACAGTATCACAGAAGGGATATGTGGAAAAGATTCTGAAACGTTTTGACATGCAGGAATGTAGGACAAGGGACACACCATGTGATCAAAAGCTGGACTACCAGGAAGATGCTCAAAAACTGACAGATGTGAAAATGTACAGGGAAGCAGTGGGTAGCCCCATCTACTTGACGACATGTACTCGCCCTGACCTATGTTTCGTAGTGAGTAAGTTGTCACAGCATTTTGCTGATCCCACAGAGGAGCACTGGATTACGGTAAAACATGTTTTCCGTTATCTTAAAGGTACAACCGACAGACAACTGTGTTTCAGAAAGAGCAGCGAGGGCCTGGGGCTTAAAGCCTACAGTGATGCAGACTGGGCAGCGGACACCACAGATAGAAGGAGTACCACCGGATACTGTGTGAGTTTGAACCCAAACAGCTCATTGGTTTTGTGGAAAACAAAGAAACAGCCCACTGTGGCTTTATCAACTTGTGAAGCCGAATATATGGCTCTAGCTATGACCATACAGGAGTGCATCTAACTGGAACAACTGCTCGAAGGGATAGACACCTATGTATACCAGAAGACTGTTGTTTATGAGGACAACCAGGGAACCATTGCGATTGCTAGAAACCCTGTGTGTCGGCAGAGATGTAAACATGTCGATATAAAATAGTATTTCATTAGATCTGTCATCAGGGAAGAAAGGATGACACTGATGTATTGTCCGACGGACACATGGTGGCCGATGCAATGACGAAACCAGCCTCCAAATTAAAATTTAAGAGATTTGCAAAGGCCATGTTTGGTGTGTAGGTATTGAATGCCATGTTCTGCTGATATTTTTGTGATTATATTATTTCCTTTGTAAAAATGCTTTTGAGTTTACATATATATGTTATCTCTTTGTTACTAAAAGAAAGGTCTTTCCAAGAAGTCAGTCAGTCCACCAACAAGTGGGAGTGTTGAATTAAGGGACTCTGTGTGGGGATGTTAGTGACTGTCTAACTGTACATATGACTGTTTACACCTGTAATAGGTTACCTGTGTATATCATTGTCTCCACCAGATGTAGTCAGTTATGCATATATATCTGTCTCCACCGGAGGGCTCTCTAGGCGTAGCTACCTGAGTATTCTACCATAGAGGTAACTATATAAGAGATCGCCCCCACCCATTTCTCTCTCTCCACAACGGCCCTCAACGAGAGCAGAGCTCTGTACATCTACTGCCTATATGTGAACAAAGAAGTCAAGCCAGTTCGGGCACAATAGAGAATCCATGCCTCTAGACCACATTATTGTTGCCCCAAAGCATGTTCTGTTAACATATTCATTTAACTTTTTGTTTTTATCTCCTGTAGCACTTTGAGATTTTTACAAATGTAAAGTGCGGTACAAATTGAATTTATTATTATTATTATCTGCTGTACGTGTCTGTTTTCTGATGTAGGTTATAGTCAATCTGCAGGACGTATCTGTTTTATGATGCAGTGCATGAATAAGCAGTGTGGTTGTGCTTTCTTGGTGGGAGATGGGATTCTGGCCCTCGTGCCATGGCGTACTGGCTAGGATGACCATATTTTGATTTCCAAAAAATAGGACATGCTGGCCCCAGCCTCGAGATACTTAATGATACTTTGCACAATCAAAGCGGGCATGGCCACCTTCATTTCACTATATGTCTTGTGTATGTGTGTGATGAATAAACCTCTTGAATCTTGAATATCTACTCAAAGTTTACTCAAAGATGCCTTATTGTTTTAACCTCTTAACATGGACCCAGAAAAGCGTTTCTTTTACTTGAACTTGAGGACTGCATAAATCTTTTGCAAAGCTTATCTTTATACTTTATGCTTATAGCACATGCATACGCCTGGTCTCTTTTGAAAGATAACATTCTGAGGTTTCTTACACAATAAAGAAAAATCACGTTTAGTGCTAATGAGTAACATAGGGCTGAACTTGAGTTGAACTTGAACTTGTGTACTCACGTTTTTGTGTAGTAGTTGCAATATTCCAAAATAATATATATTTTTTTGTATAAGCTGGAAAACATCACGAATCCATAGCATGTAGTCTTATGTAGTACAGGTCCAAATTTTATAAGATTCCGTTCAGAAATGAGTCTTCTAGAGACATCTGGGTAAACCGTGTGCCAAATAAACCTCTCCATTTCTCCATTTCCTCATCCAAGTAAATTCATTTGGAATTTGTATCACTTCCGTCGTCTTCGCTTGTCAATTTTCACCTAGATCCTTGATTCGCACACCCCCACGTGGGATATCACTGGAAAGCTACACTCATTGTTGGCTACAAGTTACAACGCTGACCAATCATTTTCACAATCGGCGGATGATTGACTTCTGGAGCCTCTGGAGTCCGGGGTGATAATCTGATGCGCGTGCGTAAAAAGTTGCACGCCTGACATATCGGCATGTAACTCGAGAACCGAGGCAAATAGCGCTTTAATTTGGTAATTTATATGTTCGGCGAAAAATGCAGCCCCGAGCCTCCAGTCGCTCGCAAACTGCCGTGAAAGTGAAACTGAAAAACAATGAAACCCGGACATTTTCATGAATTTATAAACCCCCCCCCCCCCCGACGCGTGTATGCTTGCGCATGCGCATGAGCGCGACAAGCCCCTCAGCCAGGCAGGAGTACTAAGCGCTGCTTAACGCAATTTAAACAAATGGAAGTATTGATTTCGCCGTAACGAATCATTAAAAAAATATACCGTTAACTGGAATATGTTGTTTCTTTACACATATGTTGGATTATGTAATTGGTTTGTCATGACAAACCAATAAAAGATCGCGAATTAACCGGTGGCTACAACAACAGCGCACAGTAACTTTAATATAATTACATGCATCATTGTTTACAATGAACGGTGGGGCTAATCGAAAGGACTGGACACGGACAAGTTAAACAGCAATCAATTAATTGTCTAGTATTTTCTGTACTCTATTTAAATTTTTTCAAAATTGTTTTTGTTTTACTGTAATTTTAACCTGTACTGGATACAGTATTTTATGTTTGTCTGATATTTGCTGAGCTTACAGTGTTATGCACATAGTAGCATGAAAACTGGGACATGTTTTGTTGTGATTCTCCATGTTGAAATGTTGACTGATTTGGTTATATGGAGAGAAAATTTATATTTTCATCAGTCTGCATCATTGATTTGGGTATATGGAAAGAAAATGTATTTTTTTCATCAGTCTGCATCATTGATTTGGGTATATGTAGATAAATAAATTATATTTTCATCAGTCTACAGCATTGGTCTTGTGTAGTGTTTGGTGAATTTATTGTATATTTGCACATTCTCTGCGTACTTCACTTACAGTACTCTAATCACTGAGAAGTAGAATTGCTAAATGTGTTTTAGGTTAAGCACAGCAGTGTGTGTAACTGGTTCAAACAGAATTAAGTCATATGAAACGTGTGTTTCATATGGTAACAAAATGTAGTTTTTATAAATTAGTTTATGGTTTTGACAAGTGTTTAATTTAGCAAAGGATCTGAGGTGTTCTGATAATTGTGTGTGTGTGGTTGTGCTAATTGTGTGTTTTGAAACACCGGGCCCCGTTTTCAAAATCATGCTTAAGCAATCGGAAAAAAAACTGTATTGTGTGTTTCATTATATACATATGTCTTCTCATAAAAAAAACTATTCGATTTTTGAGTCTTTTCCTGCCTTTGGTCCGCTTTGCATTCACATCTCAAATGAACCGCAGCAGGGTTCACTTGCAAGAGTGAATGAGCTTTCACACCACCCCAAACCAACCGGACTATCCGAGGAAATGAAATTAAAGCTTATTATAGTTTATAGTATATGTAATGGCCTTTGGATTGAGGAACATACTACCAGCCAAAGGAGGAAGCAGAAAAGGATGGACAAGTATGTAGTTGAGTCATCTTGTGGCACAAGCTCAGACCTCAGCTCAGGAGATCAGCTGAGACAGAGACTTTCTATCCAGTCGTCGACAGAATGCTGCAAGAGCTTGAGAGCAGGTTCTCATGAGTTGGATAACAACTTATGAGAGGCATATGTAGCCGGTGTGATCTTGTCTGCGTTGTGTTTAAAGTCGATTCGACCCCTGTTAAGGGATCGCCCTGAGTGGGAGTTGAACCCCGGACGCCGGCGTCGCGGGCGGCATCACAGACCACTAAGCAAGAAGTGAATTCACTGCTTGCTTCCGGGTCTGGATGCCTCTGGGGAGTGAGTTTACTTGCAGTACCGCTTACCATCCACAGCCACGTCACTACTTGTACCCGTGACTGTGGATATACTGCGGTACCTCCGTTACACTCACCCCACTAAACTCACTCCACCCAGGGCATCCGGGTCTAACGGCACCACATGTAGCCGGTCTGATCTTGTCTGCGTTGTGTTTAAAGTCGATTCGACCCCTGTTAAGGGATCGCCCTGAGTGGGAGTTGAACCCCGGACGCCGGCGTCGCGGGCGGCATCACAGACCACTAAGCAAGAAGTGAATTCACTGCTTGCTTCCGGGTCTGGATGCCTCTGGGGAGTGAGTTTACTTGCAGTACCGCTTACCATCCACAGCCACGTCACTACTTGTACCCGTGACTGTGGATATACTGCGGTACCTCCGTTACACATACAGGCATGTTATCCAGCCTCAGACCAGTTTCTCTCAGTGGAATTGCTGCAACCCCTCGCCACACATTACAATATCCAACTATTGCCAGAGGAGATCACAGTTGCAAAGCGTTTCCTGGTCAGGACAGAGATGCAGTCCCTACTGCGTCTATACAAATAGTAGCTCTAGTTACGCGTCCCTACTATCCAAAGTGTCTTTTCCCTCCTGGATGATAATAATAATAATAATAATAATAATAATAATAATAATAATAATAATAATAATAATAATAATAATAATAATAATAATAATAATAATAATAATAATAATAATAATAATAATAATAATAATGCATTTGATTTATAAGGCGCCTTTCAGGACACTAAAAAAAAAGTCCACAAATCGGTGAATGAAAAAATTATAGGATCAAATGAAAACTACTTACTAAAAATGGATGTTTAAAAGTACTAAAAACCAACAAGAAATACCAAACACTAACAAACATTCAGCACAGACAATGGGGATGCTGACATCTTAAAAAAAAAAAAAAAAAAAAAAAAATGTAAACTATTTTTTATATTTTTTTGAAGCTCCAGGGCTAGGAGAAAAACATCCGGGGCTAAAGCCCCGGACGCCCAGGGCTAACGACGCCACCAAATGAGGAGCAGCTCATACATTTACCTCCTGAGTAGTGATCAGTGGTGAAAGCCTTGATTTTTTAGTTCCATACTCTGTTCAGAGATGCTCCTGGTCTTACTCTGACTGAAAGATCTCTTCTCTGTCCTGATTCTCCTAGATCTATCTGCAGCCTTCGACACAGTCAACCATCAGATCCTCCTCGCAGCCCTCGCAGGAAGGGGAGTGGCTGGCTCTGCACTGACATGGCTGACATCATACCTCAATGACCGCTCCTACCAAGTGTCATGGAGAGGGACCCTGTCGGCCACCCGCCCCCTGCGGACGGGTGTCCCCCAGGGCTCGGTCCTAGGACCCCTTCTCTTCTCCCTCTACACTAAATCACTGGGTAACATTATCATGTCTCATGCCTTCTCGTATCATTGTTATGCCGATGATACTCAACTCTTCCTCTCCTTCCCTCCCTCAGATATCCACGTCTCTGAGCGGATCTCGGCCTGTCTGTCCGATATCTCCGCCTGGATGATGACCAAATCCTCCCCCCTGACCGACCTGTCCATCACAGTCAAGAATGCAGCTGTGACCGCGTCCCCGACCGCCAAGAACCTTGGTGTTGTCTTCAACGACCAGTTGAACTTCTCCGCTCACATCGCAGCGACAACCAGAACCTGCAGATTCCTCCTGAGCAACGTCAGAAGGATCCGCCCCTTCCTGACAAAAGAAGCCACCCAACTCCTCGTCCAATCAACAGTCATATCCCGCCTCGACTACTGCAACGCACTGCTTGCTGGCCTCCCGGCCACTGCCACCAAGCCTCTTCAACTCATTCAGAACACAGCGGCCCGCCAGATCTCAAACTTACCGAAGTCGGCCCATGTCACCCCACTCCTTAGGGACCTGCACTGGCTCCCCATTGCTGCACAAATCCGCTTCGAGGCCCTCGACCTGGCATACTGTGCGGCAAAGGGAACCGCTCCCGCCTACCTCCGGTCAATGGTCTCTAACTACACACCCTCAAGACCCCTACACTCTGCATCTTCTGGCAGTCTCAGACCCACTCCTATCCGAGCTCCGGGAGGGTCATCAAGGAGGACCTGCCTTTTCTCAGTCCTTGCCCCACAATGGTGGAATGAACTACCCACCCCAGTTAGGACAGCCGAAACCCGTCCAATCTTTCGCCATCGACTAAAGACGTACTTCTTCAACCACTATCTGACATTTTTAAAAGAAAAAAAAAGAAAAAAAGAATCTAACCCTAACTAACCTTACTGTCCTAATAAACTAACCTACACTGTAGCACTCTGTTACGATTAGCCATTATACTAGTGGAACCCAGGCGCAGACCAGCAGAGGAGAGACGAAGACAAAAGTTGGATCTTGAAGTGAGCAATGCTCCTTTAATGTTGGAACGAGTATCTTAACAAACAGAGAGGGCAAGTCTCCAAACGTGCTACTTGCCCTACAAAACATAAATATTATAACTAATTCTATCCTCCATGACAAGGAGCAATAGACACTTCGACAAGACAGTTTTAAGCTACTTACAAACAATGTTCAGTGAACGGCTAACAAGCAAACGAGCACACATACAGGAACTAGGAACATATAGCCCCTTACGTGACTGCGGTTTGCAAGCCTGAGGCTTTTGTGACCGCAGTCACTTGCTGGTGGGACGCGACCAGTTTAAAAAATAACAACCAAGCGTGATCGCGGGGCTGGGGGTGTGTCAAAAATATATCAGATATGAATTTCAAAGATACCCAGCGTACAATATGGGTTTAACACAGCTTTCCAGTAGGGTCTGGAAGCTCGGAGTTGCTAATAAACAGTTTAAATCATTGTTACTCCACGAGTGGTACTCACAGAGCAAGCCATGAATTTCCGCCTGTAATGCCTGGACCAGGCAGCCAAATGCCTGGTGCGCATGCGCGGTGACACCAATGGCGGAAATACACTGCTCGCTCTGTGAGTACCACTCGTGGAGTAACAATGATTTAAACGGTTTATTAGCAACTCCGAGCTTCCAGACCCCACTGTAAAGCTGTGTTAAACCCATATTGTACGCTGGGTATCTTTGAAATTCATATCTGATATATTTTTGACACCCCCAGCCCCGCGATCACGCTTGGTTGTTATTTTTTAAACTGGTCGCGTCCCACCAGCAAGTGACTGCGGTCACAAAAGCCCCAGGCTTGCAAACCGCAGTCACGTAAGGGGCTAAGGAACATAGTGTAATGACACGACAGGGAAGACAGGAACTCACAGGCATATATACAGACACTGATTGACACAGGAGGGTAATTGGGTGATTAGACTCAGCTGGGAAAACAGAGTGACACAGAACATTACAAGGTTGAAATATAAATACACACAAAAACAACACTAACCAGATCACAAAACCAACACAGATAGGGAAGACATTAGACAAAGATAAAGATAAAGATAAAGATTAGACCAGGGAGTGTAACATCACAGACAATACATCAAATGTACAGACAACAGTTTGATAAGAATCACATGAAACACATTAATAAATAAAGACAAGAGCTGCACCACCTGAATTAGTCCACAGGATGGCGCAGGAACCTGGGAAGCAGAACCATGGCACCCATGAACGAGGCACCCAGAACCAACGGCGCAGCTGAGTTGGCATCTCCGTCTCTCCTCTTATCTGCTGGGTTGTGGTGTGGTCGCGTCATTCTGTTACGATTAGGCATTATAATAGTGGAACCCAGGCGCAGACCAGCAGAGGAGAGACGAAGACAAAAGTTGGATCTTGAAGTGAGCAATGCTCCTTTAATGTTGGAACGAGTAGCTTAACAAACAGAGAGGGCAAGTCTCCAAACGTGCTACTTGCCCTACAAAACATAAATACTATAACTAATTCTATCCTCCGTGACAAGGAGCGATAGATACTTCGACAAGACAGTTTTAAGCTACTTACAAACAATGTTCAGTGAACGGCTAACAAGCAAACGAGCACACAGACAGGAACCAGGAACATAGTGTAATGATGCAACAAGGAAGACAGGAACTCACAGGCATATATACAGACACTGATTGACACAGAAGGGTAATTGGGTGATTATACTCAGCTGGGAAAACAGAGAACACAGAACATTACAAGGTTGAAATATAAATACACACAAAAACAACACTAACCAGATCACAAAACCAACACAGATAGGGAAGACATTAGACCAGGGAGTGTAACATCACAGACAAGACAGACATCAAATGTACAGACAACAGATTGATAAGAATCACATGAAACACATTAATAAATAAGGACAAGAGCTGCACCACCTGAATTAGTCCACAGGATGGCGCACAACCTGGGGAGCGTTACAGCACTCAACACTTTGATGAACATGGTTACTCAGCTGATAGAGTTGTGCCCTTCCTGATGACTTGTCGTACAGAACTTGTATGCCGCTTTGGATGAAAGCGTCAGCTAAATGACTAAATGTAAATGTAAATTTAGAAAAAAGTTCTCCATTTACAATCCTGCCGGTTTTGCGCAATTATAATTTTAAAGTCGGGACTAGATCCTTCCTCGCGAACAGATACTTTCATTCAGGTTTTTTGCTGCACGCCTGGTGATACTAAATCCAGATTGAACTCTGCCATTGGAAAGGGGAGATTTGGCCCGATCCATAGATGTGTGACTTGGCAATAATAAGGTCATTTATAGGCCTGATATTCTATATTCTATAATCATAATATTTCAAATTGCATGTGTCTGGATGGCAGAATTCAGTACTGTATCTACAAACAGGGCCGCCTGGGAGAAATGCGAGGCCCTGTGCAAGATTTAAACGCGAGCCCCCCCCCCCCCCCCCCCCCCCTAAAGGTTAAAAAAAAAAAAAAAAATTATCTTTATTTTTTTCATACAGTCAACATATTCTTAAATAATAGCACTGCCCGAGGCTGGGCATGATACAGTCAACATATAGCAAGAGAGAGAGAGAGAGAGCGAGAGAGAGCTCCCGTTCTAGAGTCAATATACAGTGTTATCGCTTTGTAACACTGTACAAATTTCTCCACAACACACATGTACAAGTGGCAGTAATGCAGAAAATCCAGCAAGGGAAGAAGCAGTGTAGAAAACAGGTGGAGTTTTTGCCTAGCAATGGGAATGCTTTGGCTGTACTGTGTAGATAGAAGTACACACTCTAGTGTTGATGTCTTTGTTTACAAGGCTTCAGGTATGGTTGCTCTGCTACAAACACAGTAGAGCAGCTGTGTGCACATCCAACCTGTTTTAGGCCAGGTGCAGGATAAAACTAAATGTGACTGAAGGAAAAATTGCAATGAACTGACCGACACAATTGACAACTATAAGCAATGCAATGCTCAGAGAGAGAGAGAGAGAGAGAGAGAGAGAGAGAGAGAGAGAGAGAGAGAGAGAGAGAGAGAGAGAGAGAGAGAGAGTCTGTGATGATCCAGACAGAGAGAGTCTGTGGTCCAGAGAGAGAGAGATGAGTCTGTGGTCCAGACAGAGAGAGAGAGAGAGAGAGAGAGAGAGAGAGAGAGAGAGAGAGAGAGAGAGAGAGAGAGAGATGGGTCTGTGGTCCAGACAGAGAGAGAGAGAGATAAGCAAGACAGCTAAGATGAGCCCCTAAATTTCTACTTTTAATGGAAGAACAAAACAGAAGGAAAAGATAACTTCACAAAGGCAACATGAATATACATAGATCCAAAAGGACAAAGATCAACACTTAAATCCAAAGAGAAGAGGGAGGGAGAAGAGGGAGAAAACAAAGTAGCAAGGAGCCAACGGCCGACATCAGCTAAATAGGCTAACTGCAAATAGAGTGGCCAGGTACTGACGCTAGCTCGACAGAACGTTAGCTACGACAGCTAGCCGGCCCGCTTGGCTCAATATAACGTTAGCTATGACAGCTAGCCGGCCCGCTTGGCTCAATATAACATTAGCTACGACAGCTAGCCGGCCGGCTTGGCTCAATATAACGTTAGCTACGATAGCTAGCCGGCCCGCTTGGCTCAACATAACGTCTACGACAGCTAGCCGGCCCGCTAGCTCAACATAACATTGGCTACGATAGTTAGCCGGCCCGCTAGCTCAACATAACATTAGCTACGATAGCTAGCCGGCCCGCTAGCTCAACATAAGGTTAGCTACGATAGCTAGCTGGCCCGCTGGTCCAACAGAACGTCAGCTACGATAGCTAGCCGGCCCGCTGGCTCCACATAACGTTAGCCAACATAACGTTAGCCACGATAGCTAGCCGGCCCAAGAGAGAGAGAGAGAGAGAGAGAGAGATATCTCCACGGCGGGAATAGAATAGAGTGCATTAAAAACTCACCAAACGTCCAAGAGGATGGAGACAACCTCGTGGAGTTGACGAAGTTCATCTGCCGAACGACCGTCCTCTTCATCTTGGCATAACAATGCTGCACGCGCTCTCTCTAGGTTAGCTAACGCTAGTTAGCCTTTAGCTAAGCTACTAGCCGACATGGCTATCCCGACTGAACCACACGTTAGCACTCGATATTATAACGTAGCTAAAGCTAACTAGCTGTCCCTGCCTTTAGCTAAGCCGACATGGCTAGCCTGACTGAACTTTCTAACATGCAACAACTTTCATCTTCAGTCCATCTGCCGAACGACCATCCTCTTCGTCTTGGCTGGCATAACCTCCAATGCTGCACGCGCGAAATAGTCAGACGCAGCTGACGCACGCCGGCCGACTGTACACATGTAACCCCTCCCTTCGTTGAAACCAATAGTATGTCTGCTGCAGAGCCCCAGAGCTCCAATAGTGTATCTGCAGAGCCGCAGAGCCAGGAACAAGTCAGACACATTCTACAAACGTGTCTAATGTGAAATATATAAGCATATAAGCAAAACTAGATTTTAGGTCTGTGATGAAAAAGGGCCTTGCGGGAAGGGGGCCTCGCAAAAAAAAAAAAAAAAAAACGTAAAAAAGAATAATAATAAAAAAATAATAATAATAAAAAATGTGTGCGAGGCCCCCCTTCCCGCGAGGCCCTGTGCGACCGCACTGCTCGCACACCCCCTGAGGCGGCCCTGTCTACAAAACCTTCTGTTTAATCATCTTCCCTTTATTAATTTGCTTAGATTTTTTGTACACAATGGTGCTGAATGAGCTCAGTAGCATTTTTTCATGTCTGGTACATTTTAGCATTGTGTTATTCACCGTCAAAGATGAAAAAAGAAAAGAAAAACATTTAAATTTATATTTTGGTTCATCACAATTGACCGTGTAGAAGTGGAGCAATCTTCTATTTACTTAGGTATGTATTTTTAGGTGGATTTTCAGAAAATAGGGCTAGGGCTTAAGTTAATGAAGCCGTAAAGAGTTGCACACTTTGACAGTTGACATTTATGGTCCTGTGGGCCTCCGAGCGTTCTAAGACATACAGAAACATAAATCTACCTAGTCTTTCCTTTTCTATCGCCAACTCTGAGATATGTGCTCATGGTGTGCCTTGGAACATACCACTGCCATGCGGCTCTGAGCTCTCCACTGCTATATTGAGCTTCTATCTTGTCCTTATACCTTTGGTTGGCCTTCTTAATTCACACTCCCCACACATTCCATAAAATGAAAGCTATCCCATCACAAAACTGCTCGCACACCCCCTGAGGCGGCCCTGTCTACAAAACCTTCTGTTTAATCATCTTCCCTTTATTAATTTGCTTAGATTTTTTGTACACAATGGTGCTGAATGAGCTCAGTAGCATTTTTCCATGTCTGGTACATTTTAGCATTGTGTTATTCACCGTCAAAGATGAAAAAAAGAAAAGAAAAACATTTAAATGTATATTTTGGTTCATCACAATTGACCGTGTAGAAGTGGAGCAATCTTCCATTTACTTAGGTATGTATTTTTAGGTGGATTTTCAGAAAATAGGGCTAGGGCTTAAGTTAATGAAGCCATAGAGCAGGGCTATTCAACTGGCGGCCCGCGGGCCAGATCCGGCCCGCGGGATAATTCTGACCGGCCCGCCAAAGATTACATGATAATAAAAAAAATAAATAAAAAAAATAAAAAAAATTAATAGATTTTTTTTTTTTTTTTTTTTTTTAACTTTTTTCTGTTCATGTCAACGTTAACACGCACAATTGAGCCAAAAGTCACGCAATTAATGACAGATTTCATTGATAAATTGAGGGAAAACTTTGCAAGTCGATTTGATGAATTTGACATGTCCAGAGAATTGATGCATTTTGTGAGCAACCCATTTGCCAATGTAGCTGCTATTTCCACAAAAGGACAAGAGTTCCTTGCATCACTTCACATTGATGAAGGTCTCCTGCAACTTGAAATAATTGACATGCAAGCATCATCTGCTCTGAAGCAGGCACTTGAGAATGAATCCACCACAACATTTTGGATAAAGTGTATTCATGTCAAGACATTCCCCAAAATAAAAACGCTGGCAATATCTGTGCTAACAATGTTTGGCTCAACATACACCTGTGAATCCAGTTTCTCTCACATGAATGCCATTAAAACAAGCAACGTGCCTCCTTGACAAATGAGCATTTGCATCACTGTTTGCGGGTAGCCCTCACTTCCTATGAACCCTCTTTCTCTGCCATTGCCCAGTCAAAGAAGTGCAATCGCTCTCATTAGATGTGTGTATGTAGGCTAGGCCTGTCTGCCCCCCACCCCCCTGATGTTTGAGAGTTAAGAGTGGACAATAAGTGCTAATAAGACGCTGTGATTTGCTGTTGTTGCACAGACATGAAGCACTTTTTCATAAGCTCAGCTGCACTATAAATGTGTTTTTTTGTTCAAGTGTTGATGTTAGAATGTTCAGATGCACATCATGCACTTGTTTGTTTTTTATTTTATTTTTATATTGAAATGTTGAAGAGGAGATGTTGCAGTTGTTGCACAGTCATAAATGAAGCACTTTCTGCAGGAGATGTTGCAGATGTGGCACATAAATGAAGCACCTTTTTTGAAAAGTATACTACTTTTGCAATGTAGTTAAATAAAAGTTGTGAAAATGTGGTTGCGTGTTGTGTCAAGTGTACATATATTCATAGCACGGGGAGGCGCCGTGGCAGTCCGGCCCCTGGCCCCTTGGGTTTCTGACAATGTGGCCCCCTGAACAATTTAGTTGAATAGCCCTGCCGTAAAGAGTTGCACACTTTGACAGTTGACATTTATGGTCCTGTGGGCCTCCGAGCGTTCTAAGACATACAGAAACATAAATCTACCTAGTCTTTCCTTTTCTATCGCCAACTCTGAGATATGTGCTCATGGTGTGCCTTGGAACATACCACTGCCATGCGGCTCTGAGCTCTCCACTGCTATATTGAGCTTCTATCTTGTCCTTATACCTTTGGTTGGCCTTCTTAATTCACACTCCCCACACATTCCATAAAATGAAAGCTATCCCATCACAAAGTTGCATCCTAATTGCATGACTAACAGCTTATAGATGGAAAGATGGAAAATGGCTTTTTGACTTCATAGACATAGCAAGCATGGAACACTGGGCTGTCAACGAGCCCCGGGCAAAAACAAAACATATTTTATACTGGAAACAAGTAATCATGACATTACCATAATAAAAACCTGGGTGGGGGAGGGAGCCAAATGGAGGGATATGGAATGATCTTATTACTTCTGTTTTGTTATGTTTTTGGTTACTTACATTTTGTGATGGTTAATGCATGGCCCTTTGTGGTTATATGCATCTACTTTATTTGTCATCCATCGACTTGTAACCCCAAGTAACCCCACTGTACATCCTGTATATAGTTCTCACAAACGTCTCTTAAAAGACTTGATCATTGGTGGGGATTTCCGTAAAGCCTGCTCATAAAGCTTGCTTTTAATAATTTAGGCCAATTTACCGGTCTGCACCCAATGTTGAAATGCATTGTGTAGCAGTATAGAACCAGCTCTGACGTCTTGAGTACCACAGACCATTCTTAATGGCTTAATTGGCCATAGACTGAAACTGGATCTCCACTTAAACTACATACCTCTCTAAGCATTAACACATGTAAAGGACCCATACATTATCACTCATTGATTTTTCAATAAATCTCAGTTTTAAGCACAACTGTTGTCTGCATATGTAATTTCTGACAAAAACATTGCCTTTATATGTTTGAGACATGGCGATGATCCAATGAGTACTAGCAACTCAACCAAGCTGCTCCCTATAGCTGTGCATACGGACCAGGCCCGGCCCTACGGCTGCAGAGGGGAGGCTTTCCTTCATCCAGATGTGATATTAAACTCAAACGAATTTCCATTGAAAATCCCACATCTTTTGAATGTTTGGATGTGAAACTGCTCTCCCACCAGCCGGTGTTGATTATTGTAATCTATCGCCTCCCAAAACCCAATCTTGTGTTCCTTACAGAGTTCTCTGAAATCATCACCTCTCTCAACCCCCTCTGTTCTGTTTCACTCCTACTGAGTGACTTCAACATCCACACGGACTCAGACACCTGTAACCTATAGCTAATTCATTTTGTGCCCTGCTGAATCAGGTTGACGTACCTGCTGTCACCATAATAATTTCTGGCATGCGCTCCACTACCTGCCACTTGGACCCCATGCCTACCACCCTGGTTTAAGCCTGTCTACCCCAGCTCTGCCCCCTGATAGTAGTACGGGTGATAAACACTTGGTCATGTCTCTGCAGCCGTGAAAACTGGCTCTCAGGCTCTGCCCTTTCCTGGTTCAAATATTATCTCAAAAACCAACAGTTCATCACCTTGAATGGCATCTAGTCACACCCATCCACTGTACTACACTGTCCTCCATGGTGTCCCTCAAGGTTCGATCCATGGTCCTCTGTTATTCTGCATATATATGGGGGCAACACAGTGGTGTAGTGTTTAACACTGTCACCTCACAGCAAGAAGGTCCTGTGTTCGATTCCTGCTTGGGGACCAGGTTGCCAGGTACCTAGGTGGGGTATCTCCCAGGCCTTTCTGTGTGGACTCGGAGTATGCATGTTCTCCCCGTGCTCGCAAGGGTTTCCCCTCCCAATAAGATAAAATCAATGGAAAAACATGCGGAACAGATCGCTAACACTGTTGTGTCCCTGACAGGAGCACTTGGATTGGTCCCCTGGCTCATGTCTGCTCCTGGCTGCCCTTGGGGGTAAGGATGACAGGATGGGTCAAGAGCAGAGGCATTTAATCTGTGACACAATGCATCTGTGTGTGTGTGTTCATACTGTATGTGTCGCCCATCTTGCATGTCTATGTTCATCTGCATGACAAATAAAGACTTCTTGTTCTTGTTCTATATGCTCGCCGTGGCCACATTATCTGTTCCCATGGCAGTTACCATTTATACGCAGATGACACTCAGATATACATCCATACCAAACCAAACCATCACCTCTGAACATCAAAACCTGGATGCACAGCAGCTAATTTCCCAAAAACATTTCCTCATCGGATCTAATTCACACATCAACAACCTCAACAACTTCTGTCTCACCATCAAGGACACAAAGGTCACAGCCTCCCCTCATGTCAAAAACCTGGGAGTCCTCCTGGACTCTACCCTCTCATTTGAGAGTCATATCAATAAAACACGACAGCTAAGTCATACATGTGCTCGGTTGGACTATTGTAATGCCCTTTTCAGCTGTCACCCCTCTCACCAACTCAACAGACTAGAACAGGACTCACAACATGTGCTACCCCTCTCCTCACATCCACCCCATCACCCAGTACTTCAGGACATTCACTGTCTGCCTGTCCAGCAGATTATTTATTTCAAAGTCCTGATGATGATGATGATGATGATGATGATGATGATGATGATGATGATGATGATGATGATGATGATGATGATTTATATAGCACTTTTCTAGACACTCAAAGCACTTTACAATGTAGGGTGGAAATTGCGTCCTTCACCACCACTGGTAGCACCCAACCTTGTTCAGTTGCTATCGCTATCAGCTCTATCTTTTTTTTTACAGTGTAGTCTTGCGATCAATCAAAACTTATTTACACGATATACCTCACATTCACCCTCCATTCACATCCTGGTGTTCTCCTGGTGTTCTCCATTAGGCCTGTAGGTGGAGCTATGACAGCACACGTACAGTACACACACCGATGGTGTGTGATGTGTCCAAAAATGAATGGGCAAATGTGAGTGAAATGGTCGCACTGTATGCAGCTGTTTGTCTGCATTGCATTCCCCCCCCCCCAACTCAGATTTAGGGTTGATACAACCATCATAATAATATTGTTAATAATAACACTAACAATAATGATGTAATAATGTAAAAATGATCATTAAAAAGACCTGATTATGAGAAAAAAAATTACGATGCATGGAATATTGTTGAGGCACACTAGTTACAACTATATTTCAAACAGGCACTCCATGTCAAAAAGGTTGCTGACCCCTGCTATACACAATAGCTGAGCGGCTCAGGATACAGGGATTGATACCAGCCAATTAAGGTGGCCTTGATGTTAGAGACCTGATTGGGAATTAGGGCAGGAATGTCGGGGAACCCCCTACTCTTGGCTTTACTGCTTTATTTCGGACAGGCCCGACAGAGAGGAAGGTTGGGAGAAGACTTGGGGGAAGACATGTGGCAAAGGTCTCCGGGTCCGGGAGTCGAACCCGGGACGTCCGTGTTGCACTGCAGCACAGCTACGTGGTGCGCCATCCTGGCGCCCAATCTTTATTTAATCTTGAAAGATCATTGAGAGCATGCTCTCATTTACAATGATATTGAGAGGAACAATACATAATACAAAACTGTATAAAAACAGAAAATAATAATTACAGACTGAAGTGAATTGTTTGTCTATTATAGATTTACAGTAAGTATTGCGTTTTAAGGTGCTTTGCGAAACATTCTACGTGTCAGAGGCACAGAAGCTAAAAGCAGATTTTCCTAATTCAGTGCAAAATGATTTTTATTATGGTTATTGTTATTATTATTATTATGCACACAGATCCATTTGGTATCTGGATGTATTTCTAAATTATTATTATTATTATTATTATTATTATTATTATTATTATTATTATTATTATTATTATTATTATTATTATTATTATTATTATTATTATTATTATTATTATTATTATTGTTACAAAGGGTCAGATTAAACCGAATATATATATTTATTACTTGAGATATATTGTATATGTAACTGAGGGGTACAATTCCCTGACTGTATTACTAGATATGATACTTACTACTACTACCTTTGTACTTAATATTCGGCCACCCAGTACTCGGCATAAATATATTATGATGAACACTGTCACGTAGATGAAACGGATCCAACACAAATGTACGAATTAGAAATAGGTCTTTATTTCTACACAGCGATGGTGTGTAGAGCAAGCACTTAATCAAATCAATCACATTTATGAATGGGAATTAGTATGCACTTTTATGGCAAGAGTATTCATCGGTATATCAATAGAGAATGTCCAATCTCTGAAGGCGCAGGTGGTACATATACGACCTGGAATAGTTTAAGGAATAACAGCAATGATACTTTAATGATTATAGGCTGGATACACCAAGGGGGGGTTAATCCGGTCGCTTGTAAGCCGACAGGAGTAGGAGGGGGGGGGGGGTAGAATCCGGCTGCCTCATCCGGCCAAGGGTATCCCAGGTGAACCCACTGTAGTGCCGTTCAATGCGCCGGCGATCCTTGGACCACAGATGAAAGCAGGTGGACTCTTTGTGGGCCGGCGTCCTCCGGTCCACGGAGGAGAGACGTGAAGCGACCTCGTCTTGCAGAGCGTCTCCTCACCTTGCGTCCTCTCCAGGGGGGGGGGGGTTCCAACACACGGCAGTGTCGGGGGTCTTTATCCATGGAATAATCAACGTATACAAAGCATAATCCGTGCCTGGGAAGGCGGGCTGTCGTCGGTAGAATAATCCGGTATACAGGTCCACTCGCTCGTCGGCTCTGGGGCTCCTCGGGTGCAGCTTCACGTGGGGTCAACCACCCTGGATAAGCAGCCAGTTCTCTGCCCGAAACGATGGGGTGCTGACTACGGTAGTATTCTCACCGCACGAAGCACTATATATTAACAGACTATTATTAGCTTAATAGACTACGTCCAACTCGACGATATAGTGCCAAATATGACTATTCAAATATTAATATACACAATGTCTCAATACCGATGGTAGGCGAACTTGGCCTTACTCCCACACGTGGCGTCGCGGGGAGGCTTTACGTCTGTGACTCTATTGGAGGGTAAGAAACTGGACTGAAAAGAAAGTCCTACTTTAGTAGCGCAGTATATATACGCACTATGAACAAATAGTCCCATTAGTGGTGCGGTAGTCAGATTCCTACGCGGAACTAGGACTTGTTCGTACATGTTGAGCGGTACGTTTGAACTGGGTCTGGGGGGTATGGCAGCCTGGCACCAAGGTCTCGACCAATAGTAGAATGGAGACTATTATGGGATGTTCAGTAGGCTAGAATGGATATTCAATGCATATTGTACAAGGAATATACAAGGGATATCAAGGAATATTAGAGAATATACAAATACAATTAAATATATATATATAAATAAATATATATATTCGGTTTAATCTGGCCCTTCACAACAGCCACCCCCTGATTGGTCCCAGACCTAATCAGTTAAACAGAGACAGATTAATCGCGTTGTCTATTTACACATAAGGGTTTGCTGTAGGGGTCAGTCAACTTCACAAAGTCATAGGGTTATAGGGTCATGGTCATCATCGATTGTGTCTGGGAGTCGGGGCAGTTCTATGAGCCTCGCCACGGGACGGGTGTAAGTGCGACCCTGGACAAGCACTTCAGCTGCTCGGACCTTGCCGTCGGCACCGGTGATCACTTTGCTTACGCGGCCGGCCGGCCACATAGCTCTGGGCAGTGATTGATCAATAATCATGACGACTGTTCCTTCTGTCAAATTGTCTCTCTCCTTTACCCACTTCTGGCGGGTCTGTAGAGACGGTAGGTAGTGCAGTAGGAAACTGCTCCAAAACTTGTCGGCTAATACTTGGCTGTACCTCCACATTCGTCGGCCGTTCGCTTCTTCAGGCCGGTACATTGTCTGGGGTAATGCAGGATCTAGCCGCCCCATCAGGAGTGTGTTGGGGGTAACTGGGTCGATATCCGCCACATCACTGGAGACATATCCGAGGGGCTTCGAGTTAAGTACTCCCTCAATCTCCGTGAGGACTGTCATTAGGACTTCTTCCGCCACAGTCTGGGCCCCAAGTACTGCGTACAGGGCTGTCTTTATGGAGCGCACTTCTCCTTCCCAAGTGCCACCGAAGTGGGGTGCGTTTGGGGGGTTGAATTGGAAATCAACCTGTGCTGGAGCGAGGTGGGTCTTAAGTTCTGGGCCCATAGCTTGGAAGCTCTCTCTCAGCTCTCTTTCGCCGCCTTTGAAGTTTGTCCCATGATCGGACAATAGGGTAGACGGTCTTCCTTTCCGTGATGTGAATCTACGGAAGGCCATAAGGAATGAGTCCGTGCTCATGGTCGGGAGAAGCTCGATGTGTATCGCTCTGGTGGTCATGCATTTGAATACAATACCCCACCGCTTCTCGGTTCCTCTTCCTTTCTTTATGTGCAGCGGGCCAAAGCAGTCCATACCCGTTGAGTGGAATGGCTTGTCACCGATTCGGAGGCGACATGGAGGAATGTCAGCCATCCTTGGTATGCTGGGCTGCGCGCGCCACTTGCGGCAGTCTAGACATGTTCGCTGGAAGCGTCGTACCGCCTCTCTTCCTTGTAGGATCCAGTAACGACGTCTGATTTCCGCGAAGACTCTTTCTGCTCCTGCGTGATGTACATCCTCATCGTATTTCTTTATAATCAGCTCTGTGACCTTGTGTCGGCTGTTCAATACGATCGGGTATTTAATGTCATCCGGTAGATTGGGGGCTCTGCGTAGGCGACCACCCACTCTGATGAGGGTATGAGCGTCGCTCTCGGGAGCCAGATGAATTAATCTGCTGTCGGATGGGACGGGCTTTCCTCCCTGTAGACAGGCCAATTCATCGGGGAACGAGTCTCTCTGGGCTCGCTGCAGTAGAAGCAATTCTGCTTCCTCGTAGTTAGCTGCTGACATATCAGCGGGGGACTTGCACTCCGGGTGGTACCGCAGGAATGTTCTTTGTTGTGCACTCTCTATGGACGTGCAATCGTCTATGTTAGGGTCGGTGGAGGCTACGGTGCTCAATCCACAGAACACAGACTTCTTATTTTCCACCTCCTCTGGACTTGCTTCCCTCGGGATAGGCATGGGCCACTGTCCTTCCGGGAGTCTTAGGAATGCGGGGCCGTCACTGTAAGCATTGTGACGGGTGAGGTCATCCAGGGGGATTCCCCGGGTGATGACGTCAGCTGGGTTCTGTTTTGTATCAACGTAGCGCCACTCTGTTTCTCCGGTTAACTCTTCGGTTAAGTCTTGAATCTCGGTGACTCTGACTCCCACGAAGACTTTGTACTTGCATGAGTCCGATTTGATCCAGGCGAGTACTGTCGTGGAATCTGACCACAGGATTGTTCTAGACACCGGTATGGTGAGCTCACGTTGGATGAGCGTGGCTAGGTGCGCTCCGGCTAGGGCTGCGCAGAGCTCTAGACGTGGGATAGATTGTTGCTTGCGTGGGGCTATTCTCGAGCGGGCGAGGACAAATGCTGTGTAGATCTCTCCCCCCCTTTCTTGGGCCCGCAAGTAGGCTACTGATCCGTATGCGACCTCTGAGGCGTCACTGAAGACGTGTAAGTCCATTTTACATGTCTCTGGCCTCACCGTGGGTGGGAAGTAGCTTCGGCGCATATTAACGCCTGGGAGTGAGTGGAGCTCCATCTCCCACTCTCTCCAGGTGGATGCAAGGTGTGCGGGAATGGGGTCGTCCCAGCCCTGGTCCTTGTCCCACAATGCTCGTACAATCATTTTTGCCCTGGTGGTGTACGGTAGAATACATCCTAGCGGGTCATATTGTCGGGCGAGTGTTGTGTACACACTCCGTCTGGTGGTCGGCGCCGCCGCCGGCCTTCCCTGGTCCGTAGTCAGGGGCTTGTGTCTGTAGTGAAGCGAATCTGTTTTGAATCGCCACACCAATCCCAGGGTCATCTCCTGGGCTTCTCCCGGGATTGTAGCCATCCAGGTCTCGCTGCTGGCTGCCTTGTCCTCGGAGGAGAGGCTGCGCAGTACTTGCGGATCGCTGCTGGCCCACTGCCTGAGATCAAAGCCGCCTTTGATCAATGAGGCGCGGAGTTTAATCAGGAGAGCCTCGGCTTCTTCCTGGGTTGAAAGGCTTTGTAGACAGTTGTCTACGTAGAAGCTGTTCTTTACGCTGTGTCGGACCTCTTCGTCCGCTGCTGGGTCCTCTGCTACATGTTTCTGTAGTGCAAATGTAGCACAGCAGGGGCTGCACGTCGTTCCGAAGGGGAGGACTTCCCATTGGTAGATGGCTGGGTGCTCATCTCCTGGCTTCTCTCTCCATAGGAACCGTAACAGGGGCTTGTCCTCCTCTACTAATCTCACCTGCAGGAACATTCCTTTAATGTCCCCGCTGATGGCCACCCTTTCCTGGCGGAAGCGGAGTAGAACGCCGAGTAGGGAGGGGCCGAGTGTGGGACCGGGCAGTAACTCTTTATTCAGATTTTGGGATCCGATCTGGTAGCTGCAGTTAAATACTATGCAGTCTTTACCGTTGTGATGGACCTTGTGGTGAGGCACGTACCACGATTCAGTGGTCTGGTCAGCCTCTTTAATGTCCATCTTTGTGACGTGTCCCGCTGTGATGAGCTTCTCAATCTCAGCGTGGTATACACTCTCTTGGGCGGGGTTCTTGGCTAAGCGCCGCTCCGTGTTCAGCAGGTACCGTTCTGTGGCGTCTGTCTTGGCGTGGAAAGTAGGCATTCCTTCTCGCCGCAGGAGTGGCGTGGCGTATCTCAACACGCCGTTGACCGGGACTCTCTTGGTCCCTGTCTCGAGGAGGTGAATGGCGTAAATGTCATCTTTAGAGCGAATGTCTTTCTTTCCGTTCTTAAAGGGCATTTGTTCCAAGGTCCATAACCGCTCTACGTGTTGCAGGAGTGCGGTTTCTCCCTCTGTGACTCGGGAGTGGAGACATCTAGTGGCTGTACTTCGGTTGAGAGATTTGGCGAGCGGGCCTTGGAGAGTCCATCCCAAACGGGTCTCGACTGCTGCAGGACAGCCTCGGGGTCCGGTATGAACCCGGTCTATCGGGACAATGAGGTCTGCATGGTCGGAGCCTATCAACAGGGTCGGCATAGCATTGTCTATGAGCGGGATCGGTAACTTGCGCAGATGTGCATATTTCTCCATCAGCTTGGCGACGGGGTATGTGTACCGCGACAGTCCTATTTCTTGGCTGGTGAAAGCGTCTGTAATCTGGTACGTCGCTCAGGCTGGCCGCTTGCTGCGATAGAGAATGAGACATTCTCGCCCTTTATCGTCTTCAAATCTCGTCTTATTGTCCGAATTGTCATTTGGGTTTCGCTTCCCCGCAGCCCTAGCTGGGCCGCAGCGGAGGCGAGCAGAAGGGTCTTCTCTGACCCGTCATCGAGGACGGCGTAAGTGTCCAGGACTTTATTCTGGTAGCTTAGTGTCACACGCACTACTTTTAGGAGTACTCGGGCTCCACTGCTGCTGGCGGGATCGATGTACATGACGCTCGCCTTGCTGGATGGTGCGGGTGAAGGGCGCCATCTGTTACTGTCGTGAAGTATGTCCAGATGGGCTCCATCGCACTTGGTGCACCTTTTCTTTAAGCGGCATTCGGCTGCCATGTGTGAGCGCGCACAGCGAAAACAGCGCTTGTTGGACTTTATCCATTGGCTTGCTTCCTCCGCGTTCAGCTTGGGGAAGGAGTCACATTGCGCTAGCCAGTGTTCTTTCTCACAGTAGGGGCACACTATCTTCCACTTCTCCGTTCTGGAGGGGGTACTGTGGCTCCTGCTGCTCGGTACTGACTCCGATTGGTGCATCACAGTCACCGATCTTCTTCCATCATTTAGTCGTTTGGTTCCTTCTCTGGAGCCAGGGGTGCTCCGTCCGAATGTATCTAGCCGTAGGCTGCTGACTTCTCTCGCCAGGAAGTCTGCTAGATCGAGGAGGTTCGGTTCGGGGCCATTCGGGTCTCGGTGGTCTCTCTGCCGTCTAAAACGCTCCTGTCGAGCGGGCGGCAGCTTCTCCAAGATCCTTTCCACATTTGAGTTGGCGTAAAGTTCATGCCTCCCCTTCTCTCTCTGCGCTCCCAACATCCCTACCAGGGACTGCACTCTGATGGACAGGTCGTCCAGTGCTCGATTGTCTATTGCTGGGGGTAAGCGGTCGATGTGTCGGATCTCCTGGATCACGTAATCCCATATGCGCCCATACCTCTGGTCCAATGCTACCAGCGCTGCTGTGTATGGGGTGGTGGAAGTCGCGTAGGCGAGCGCTATATTATGTGCGCGGGGTACCTTTAAGTGCTTCAGTAGGATGGCGTATTTGTGGCGTTCATCCAATACATCCACCAACATGGTCTCCAGACACATGCGGAGTTCTGTATACTGGGCCTGGTTCTCTTGGGTGAAGTCGGGTACCATAGGCGTGCCAATGTATGACGCTGACTGTGGATACATCGGCGAGCGTTGGGGGAGAGGCCTCCTAGGCGAGTCTCCTCCCGCTCCTTGGTATGGGCTGGTACCGGCAGTGTACCATGGCCCGCTTGTCCAGGTGCTGTTCCTCGGTGCGGGTCGTGCGTCGTGCTCACCCGTGTATAGAGTCGGGGGTCTGTAGCGCAGCTCCGCGGGAGTATAGCCTGGGCTGTACCGGACCTCCTGGTCCGGTAGAGTACTGTGCTGTCGTCGGGCGTGGTTCTCCTCCTCTTCCTCTTCGTCTTCAGTTAGGTCATCCAGTGCTTGTAGTCTCTGGTTTAGCCTCTCCACAGGATATGCTGCTCCTTCCCGGTTGCTAGGTCTCGCTTGGACCGGTGGGGGGAGGTGGTCTGTGGGGGGTATAGACCTCGTCTGTTGGTCAAGTTCAGGGTTGTTTACTCGGCTAGGGGATGCCGCCCTGGAGGTGTGTCTAGACGAGTTCGTGGAGCCTCTGGCGGAGGGAGAGGGTGTTGTCCGTCTGATCAGCTGTTCTATTAGTTGCGCTTGCTGTCTGTCGCGCTCTGCGTCCCGTAGAGCACCAGCAGCTGCTCGCTGGCTGTCTGCTCGGTCTCGGGCCACATTCTCTTCTCTCTGAATGCGTCTTATTTCTAGACGTATATGCTCTTCTTCGCTCCGCTGCTGGATCTGCAGTCGGTCGCGTTCAGCAGCGGCGTTCAGGCTGATGAGGAAGGCCTGCTGTAGGGTCCTCTCTGCCTCGCTGGGAGAAGGCGGTTGTATAGGGGAGCCTTCCCTCGGGGTACTCCTTGCGGAGCCTTGGAGCTCTATCTCCACGGTGCTCTCCCCGTCTTCTTCCGTGCCGAGTTCTGTCTCGGTAGCGTTGTATTCCTCCCGGGACTCATCGGGGACTACTTCTTCAGTACTGGCGGGGTGTGGAGTCATGTCTGGTTCCCACTGGTCCCCACCGTGAACTTGGTCAGTTACATTAGAACCCGTAGGGGCCTCTATGGTCGGGGTAGTCTGGGCGTTGGGGTTAGACATACTTTTACTTTCTAGTTTTACCGCGTTTACTGTTAGTAGAAGACTAGGTTGTTGACTGACAGCGTAAGCCTCTAAGTACTGAGGGAGCCGTCGTTCGCGCTGCGGGCGTTGGTTAGGAGGATCGTTTCGTGGAGTGTTCATCATAGGCCATTTCAATATTAATAACACTATATTAATATTACACTAATTACCATCCGGCTCGAAGGACCAATTGTAACTGAGGGGTACAATTCCCTGACTGTATTACTAGATATGATACTTACTACCACTACCTTTGTACTTAATATTCGGCCACCCAGTACTCGGCATAAATATATTATGATGAACACTGTCACGTAGATGAAACGGATCCAACACAAATGTACGAATTAGAAATAGGTCTTTATTTCTACACAGCGATGGTGTGTAGAGCAAGCACTTAATCAAATCAATCACATTTATGAATGGGAATTAGTATGCACTTTTATGGCAAGAGTATTCGTCGGTATATCAATAGAGAATGTCCAATCTCTGAAGGCGCAGGTGGTACATATACGACCTGGAATAGTTTAAGGAATAACAGCAATGATACTTTAATGATTATAGGCTGGATACACCAAGGGGGGGTTAATCCGGTCGCTTGTAAGCCGACAGGAGTAGGAGGGGGGGGGGGGTAGAATCCGGCTGCCTCATCCGGCCAAGGGTATCCCAGGTGAACCCACTGTAGTGCCGTTCAATGCGCCGGCGATCCTTGGACCACAGATGAAAGCAGGTGGACTCTTTGTGGGCCGGCGTCCTCCGGTCCACGGAGGAGAGACGTGAAGCGACCTCGTCTTGCAGAGCGTCTCCTCACCTTGCGTCCTCTCCAGGGGGGGGGGTTCCAACACACGGCAGTGTCGGGGGTCTTTATCCATGGAATAATCAACGTATACAAAGCATAATCCGTGCCTGGGAAGGCGGGCTGTCGTCGGTAGAATAATCCGGTATACAGGTCCACTCGCTCGTCGGCTCTGGGGCTCCTCGGGTGCAGCTTCACGTGGGGTCAACCACCCTGGATAAGCAGCCAGTTCTCTGCCCGAAACGATGGGGTGCTGACTACGGTAGTATTCTCACCGCACGAAGCACTATATATTAACAGACTATTATTAGCTTAATAGACTACGTCCAACTCGACGATATAGTGCCAAATATGACTATTCAAATATTAATATACACGATGTCTCAATACCGATGGTAGGCGAACTTGGCCTTACTCCCACACGTGGCGTCGCGGGGAGGCTTTACGTCTGTGACTCTATTGGAGGGTAAGAAACTGGACTGAAAAGAAAGTCCTACTTTAGTAGCGCAGTATATATACGCACTATGAACAAATAGTCCCATTAGTGGTGCGGTAGCCAGATTCCTACGCGGAACTAGGACTTGTTCGTACATGTTGAGCGGTACGTTTGAACTGGGTCTGGGGGGTATGGCAGCCTGGCACCAAGGTCTCGACCAATAGTAGAATGGAGACTATTATGGGATGTTCAGTAGGCTAGAATGGATATTCAATGCATATTGTACAAGGAATATACAAGGGATATCAAGGAATATTAGAGAATATACAAATACAATTAAATATATATATATAAATAAATATATATATTCGGTTTAATCTGGCCCTTCACAACAGTATAGTATTTGTATATCGTCTGATATCCCTTGTATATTCTTTGTACATATACACGGAATATCCCTTTACCTAGTACAGGCCAGACCATAATATTCGTTCTCCTATTGGACAGCGACCCCCTAGGCGCCACGGCCATACCCCCAATGTCTAGTTCAAAGTCACCGCTAAGACATGTCTCAACATGCCCAGGTTTGCGCAGTAATACGAGACAGAAATAAGGCTGGTACTAGATTATTCACCTTACGTATAAATACGGCGCAGGTGGATACAGCAGTAGTCTTGTCTTAGTAACAAGTTGAAGCCTTCACCACGATACAGCGTGCTGTGAAGTGGGCCCGTTTTGCCCTGAAATAGAGCCTTGAGACCGCGTGCGAATTGATAGCTGAAGTGTCAGAGTTTAACGCTGTATCGTCGAGTTCGACCTATTCTATTATTAAGTAATAGTCTATTATGTATAGTGTATCGTGCGGCTACCGTTCTACAGTGACCAGCATTACCAACGTTTCATCGTACCGAGCTAGTGTGCTTATCCAGGCTGGGCGGCCTAACCTTGTGCCGCCATCCGAGGAGCCCTAGACGAGAACCGTGTGGATATGTACACTGGATAACCTACACCGACGTATGCAGAGCCCTTTTCGGCTGGATTATATTGCTTTGGTCCTGTGGCTGCTGGAGCAGAGAATCGTCTACCCCCACTACCATGTGGGATTTACCCTGTGAGGAGCCCCGTCGAGCCCGCCTCTAGGACTCAGAGGCTGGCTAGCTTTCATCCATTCTGCAGTGCATACCGGAGAATAGCTGTTGCTTTGTCTACGGACCAAGGGATTATTGCACTGTCTCCTGTACCTGGAGTCTCTTTATTCCTCGTTGATCCAGACTTTTGCTACCGACAAATCCTCTCCCCTGCTGGCTTACAACCGGAGGGAACCCCCTTAGTATCTCCAGCTGACCTACGAGTGTACCTTATATAATTCTTATGCTACAGGTGGTATTAATTATCCCCTTCGTAATATGCTCATGGGCTTACGCTCTTGACCTATTCATGCACATTCTTCGCCTTACAAGCGCGACTCTAATTCTCAATAATGTGAGATAATATTGATGCTCTTCTAATAAATATTCCAAACAGGACTTTCTTTGTTAAGCCGTGTTATTGTGTGGGTGTTCATCACATATACATGTGTACTGTATGGCCAGTAGTAATGTACATAACTCAGTAGTGGTTTAATGATACCATACTTATTCAATACAGTCAGGGAATTGTACCCTTCAGTTACAATTGGTCCTTCGAGCCGGAGGGTAATTAGCGTAATATTAATATAATATTAATATTGACATGGCCAGCGATGAACACTCCACAAACGGTTCTCCTAAGCTAGAACGACCGCAGCGCAGACGGCAGCCACCTCCTTACCTAGAGGACTACGCTGCCAGTCTACTACCTAGCTTTATACAGACGTTAAACGCGGAAAAAGCGGATAGTAAAAGTATGTCAAACCCTACCGACCAGGCGACCCTGCCAGTAGAGACCCTAGTGGGTTCTAACGTAACTGACCAAGCTCACGGGGGGGACCAGGAGGGACATGACATGACTTTACCCCCCGACAACGTCAACGGGACAGTCCCCGGAGAGCTCCAGGATAAAGAAAGCACTCCAGGGACGGAACCCGACCCACTACCAGAAGAGACGCGCACCCAGGAGATGTACCTCCTCGGAGCGCGATAGGAGAACGGATCTCCAACGAGCACTGCCAGAAGCCGATCACCTCCATCAGTGTCTTCCCCCAGCGAGGCGGACAAGATGCTGGCGCAGGCATTTATCGCCACCCTGGCAGCCTCCACTGAACGCGATCGACTCCAAGCACAGACGCTTAGCGAGCGCGAACATTCTTCCATGGAACAAGAGCGCCTCCGAGCGCAACACCAAAGTGAGCGCGAACACTCTACCATGGAAAGAGACCGCCTGCAGGCTCAACAACTGAGTGAGCGCGAACAATCTGCAGACCAAAGAGAACGCTTCCACGCGCAACTCCAAACGCAAGCCCTTAGTGAACGCAAACACTCTGCGACCCAGCGAGAGCGCTTCCAGGCGCAGCAAAGGAGCGAAGACGACCGCATACGCCTGGAGACCAGACGCCTCCAGACGGAAGAGAATATTGAAAGAGACCGCGCCGAAGCCCAGCGCGCCGCCGCAGATGCACAGCGCGAAGCCGCCAATGCACAGCGCGATGCAGCCCAAGCCCAGCGCGAAGCAGAGCGCGACCTCGCTCACATCAAGCGCGAAGCCGAGCGCGACCGATTACAAGCGCAGATAATGGAGCAACTGATTGCCAGGGCGACTCCCCCTCCCTCCGCACGGAGCTCCAGGGCCTCGTCAAGACAAGGGTCTAGGGCACCCTCCCCTACCCGATCAAGCGACCCGGAGCCCGGCCAACAGAAAGAGCCTATACACGTCTCCGAACCCCCTCCCTGACCGGTCCATGCGAGACCCAGCAACAGGGAAGAACCAGCCTACGCCGCTGAGAGACTGAATAGACGATTGCAAGATCTAGAAGACCTAGCAGAGGAAGAAGAAGAGGAAAGTCAAGCCCACCAGCAGCATCGTACTCCACAGGACCAGGAGGTCCAGTACAGCCCAGACTTTACCCCCGAGGCCCTGCGTTACAGACCCCCGACTCAAGGGCGAGTTTGACGCACGACCAGCCCCGAGGAACAGCACCTGGGTACCCGGGCCTTGGTACCCACCAGGTACCAGCCCACAACGACACGTAAGGGGAGACTCGCCTAGGAGGCCTCTCCCCCAACGCTCACCGATGTGCCAGCCATCCATGGCATCGTACCTTGGCACACCGACGTTCCCGGATTTCACACACAAGGACAGAGCACAGTACACAGAGCTACGAATGTGCTTAGAGACTATGATGTCCGATGTCCCCGATGAAACGTACAAGTATGCTATCCTACTCAAGCACCTGAAGGTGCCCAGAGCGCATAATATAGCGCTGGCATATTCCAACTCAAGTACCCCATACACCGCGGCTCTAGTAGCCCTCGACCAACGTTATGGACGCATATGGGACTACGTAATACAAGAGATAAGGAATATTGACCGTCTACCCCCAGCCACAGACAATCGCTCATTGGATGACCTCTCTATCAAGGTACAATCCCTGGTAGGGATGCTGGGGGCACAAAAGGAAAAGGGTAGGCACGAACTGTACGCGAACTCTAATGTTGAGAGGATATTAGAGAAGCTTCCGCCCGCCCGACAAGAGCGCTTCAGGCGGCAAAGAGACCACCGTGATCCCAACGGTCCCGAGCCATCCCTCCTAGACCTGGCCGACTTCCTGGCGAGAGAAGTCAGCAGCCTACGACTGGATACGTTCGTGCGGAGTGGACCAAGCCCCAGAGAGGGACCTAGGAGATCAAACGATAACCGAAGGCTGGTGACCGTCATGCACCAAGCCGAATCAGTACCGCGTAACAAGAACCACAGCACCCCCTCGACGAAAGAGAAGTGGAAGATTGTATGCCAGTACTGCGAAAAAGAACACTGGCTATCACACTGTGACACGTTCAAGAAGATGACCGCCGACGAGGTGAGTCAATGGATAAAGTCCAACCGCCGCTGTTACCGCTGTGCGCGCAGTCACATGGCAGCCGAGTGCTGCTTAAAGAAGAGGTGTAGTTGGTGTGATGGAGCCCACTTGGACGTCTTACATGACAGTAACAGAAGAAAACCCGCACCCTCAAGCAGCACCAAAGCAAGCGTCATGTACATTGACCCCGCCAGCAGCGGTGGCGCCCGGGTGCTCTTGAAGGTGGTCCGCGTAACATTAAGCTACGAGGACAAGGTCATGGACACCTACGCCGTCCTTGACGACGGGTCAGAAAAGACCCTCCTCCTCGCATCCGCTGCGGCCCAGCTGGGGCTGCGGGGGAGCGAAGAAACGATGACGATTCGGACTATAAGAAGAGACCTGAAGACGATCAAGGGTGAGAACGTCTCCTTCACTATCGCAGCAAGCGGGCAGCCAGAGAGACGGTATAGGATCACTAACGCTTTCACGAGCCAAGACATAGGCCTGTCGCGGTACACCTACCCCATCGCCAAGCTGATGGACAAATACGTGCACCTGCGTCAACTACCTATACCGCTCATAGACGGCGCCACCCCGACCCTGCTCATAGGATCCGACCACGCACACCTCATCGTCCCGATGGACCGGGTCCACACTGGGCCCAGAGGCTGTCCAGCAGCAGTCGAGACCCGCCTAGGATGGACACTACAAGGCCCCCTCTCCAGGTCTCCCAACCGAACAGCAGCCACTCGCTGCCTCCACTCCAGAGTGACAGAAGAAGACACCGCCCTCTTACAGCACGTCGAGAGGCTATGGACACTAGAGACAATGCCCTTTAAGAACGAAAAGAAACACATTCGTTCCAAGGAAGACATTTATGCCATAGCCCTCCTCGAGCAGGGGACAAAGAGAGTCAAAGTCAACGGAGTGATGAGATACGCAACTCCACTCCTGAGGCGAGAGGGTATGCCTACCTTCCATGCCCCAAAAGAAGCGACGGAGCGGTATCTACTGAACACAGAGCGGCGCCTAGCCAGAGACCCCGCTCAAGCTACTGTGTACCGTGCTGAGATTGACAAGCTAATCACAGCGGGACACATAAAGAGAATTGACATTAAAGAGGCCGATCAGACGACCGAATCATGGTACGTGCCCCACCACAAGGTCCACCACAACGGCAAGGATCGTATTGTGTTTAATTGCAGCTACCAGATCGGATCACAAAATCTGAATAAAGAGCTCTTGCCCGGCCCAACACTCGGCCCCTCTCTACTAGGCGTGTTGCTACGTTTCCGCCAGAACAAGGTGGCCATCAGCGGCGACATCAAAGGGATGTTCCTGCAGGTGCGACTAGTGGAAGAGGACAAGCCCCTGCTGCGGTTCTTATGGAGAGAGAGGATCGGGGATGAGCAACCATCCATCTATCAATGGGAAGTCCTCCCTTTCGGAACCACATGCAGCCCATGCTGTGCTATGTTCGCACTGCAAAAACATGTCTCAGAGGACCCAGCAGCTGATGAGGAGGTCCGACAAAGTGTAGATAAGAGTTTCTACGTGGACAACTGTCTGCAAAGCGTCTCGACGCCAGAAGAGGCCGAGGCCCTCCTACTCAAGCTCCGCGCCTCCCTAATCAAAGGCGGCTTTGATATCCGGCAGTGGGCCAGCAGCGACCCTCAAGTACTGCGCAGCCTCTCCCCAGTGGACAAGGCAGCAAGCAGCGAGACCTGGATGGCGACCATCCCAGGTGAAGCCCAAGAAATGACATTGGGACTAGTCTGGCGCTTCAAAACAGACTCGCTCCATTATAGACACACACCCCTGACCAAGGAGCAGGGAAGGTCGATTTCACTACCGACCACAAGACGGAGTGTATACAGAACACTCGCCAGACAATATGACCCGTTGGGATGTATTCTACCTTACACCACCAGGGCAAAGATGATTGTACGAGCGCTATGGGACAAGGACCAGGGCTGGGACGACCCCATACCCGACCACCTTGCTTCCACATGGAGAGAGTGGGAGACAGAACTCAGCTCGCTCCCAGGTGTCAACATACGCCGCAGCTACTTCCCACCCACAGTGCGGCTGGAGACGTGTCAGATGGACCTGCACGTCTTCAGCGACGCCTCCGAAGTAGCCTACGGTTCGGTGGCCTACTTGCGGGCCCGAGAGGAGGGAGGAGAAATACATACCGCCTTCATCCTGGCTCGTTCAAGAATAGCCCCCCGCAAGCAACAATCGATCCTGCGTCTAGAGCTCTGCGCAGCCCTAGTAGGAGCGCAACTCGCCACGTTAATCCAACGTGAACTCACCATCCCGGTGCAAAGAACAATCCTGTGGTCAGACTCCATGACCGTACTCACATGGATCCAGTCCGATTCGTGTAGATACAAGGTCTTCGTGGGAGTCAGAATCACAGAGATCCAAGATTTAACAGAAGCAGCATGCTGGAGGTACGTGGACACAAAACAGAACCCAGCAGACGTCATCACACGGGGAATGTCCCTGGATGACCTCACACGTCACAATCTCTATAGTGACGGTCCAGAGTTCCTCAAGCTCCCGGAAGAAAAGTGGCCTACACCCACCCCACGGGAGGCTAGTAAAGAGGAGGCAGAGATGAAGAAATCTATGTTCTGTGGGTTGACACACACACCAGTCCCCACAGATCCCAACATAGACGACTGCCCTACCCTTGAGAGTGCGCAGTTAAAGACATTCCTGTGGCACCACCCTGAGGTTCCCTCCACTACTGACATTAATGCAGCTAACTACGAAGAAGCAGAACTCCTTCTGCTACAGCGAGCCCAAAGAGACTCGTTCCCCGACGAGCTAGACTGTCTGCAGGGATCAAAGCCAGTCCCACCAGACAGCAGACTGCTCCACTTGGCGCCCATAATCTCATCAGAGTGGGTGGTCGTCTGAGAAGGGCCCCAGACTTAACGGATGACGTCAAGTTCCCGATAGTCCTCAACAGCCGACACAAGGTCACAGAGCTCATCATAAAGAAATACGACAAGGACGTGCACCACGCCGGGGCAGAGAGAGTCTTCGCTGAGATCAGACGTCGCTATTGGATACTGCAAGGAAGAGAAGCAGTACGACGCTTCCAGCGGACCTGTCTAGACTGTCGCAAGTGGCGAGCACAGCCCAGTATACCCAGGATGGCTGACCTACCCCCCTGTCGCCTCCGACTCTGCGACAAGCCCTTTCACTCCACCGGTATGGACTGTTTCGGCCCGCTGTATGTGAAGAAAGGAAGAGGGACGGAGAAGCGGTGGGGTATTGTATTCAAATGCATGACCACCCGAGCGATACACATAGAACTCCTTCCAACCATGAGTACGGACTCATTCCTTATGGCCTTCCGGAGATTCACATCGCGAAAAGGAAAACCGTCTATATTATTGTCTGATCACGGGACAAACTTCAAAGGCGGAGAAAGAGAGCTGAGAGAGAGCTTCCAAGCTATAGGCCCAGAACTTAAGACCCACCTCGCTCCCTCTCAGATTGATTTCCAGTTTAACCCCCCGAATGCCCCTCACTTCGGGGGAACTTGGGAACGAGAAGTACGTTCAATAAAGACAGCCCTGTACGCCGTGCTTGGGGCCCAGACCGTGGCGGAAGAAGTCCTCACGACAGTCCTCACGGAGATCGAGGGAGTATTGAACTCAAAGCCCCTCGGTTACGTCTCAAGTGATGTAGCAGATGTCGACCCAGTCACCCCCAACACTCTCTTGATGGCGCGGCTGGACCCCGCGCTCCCACAGACAGTGTACAGACCTGAGGAAGCGAACGGCCGAAGAATATGGAGGTACAGTCAAGTATTGGCTGACAAGTTTTGGAACAGTTTCCTCCTCCACTATCTACCGTCTCTACAGACCCGCCAGAAATGGGTAAAAGAAAGAGACAATTTGACGGAGGGCACAGTCGTCATGATTATCGACCAGTCACTACCCCGAGCTATGTGGCCGGCCGGCCGCGTAAGCAAAGTGATCACTGGTGCCGACGGAAAGGTCAGAGCGGCAGAAGTGCTCGTCCAGGGGCGGACATACACCCGACCCGTGGCGAGGCTGATAGAGTTGCCAAGGCTCCCCGACTCTCTTAATGACGACCATGACCCCCTGACTTTGTGAATTGCCCTACTCCTCACAACGGACATTGAGTAGTGGACAGTGCGGTTAATCTGTCTCTGCTTATCTAATTAGGTGCGGACTAATTAGGAGGCGGCTGTTACAAAGGGTCAGATTAAACCGAATATATATATTTATTACTTGAGATATATTGTCTAGTATTTGTATATCGTCTGATATCCCTTGTATATTCTTTGTACATATACACGGAATATCCCTTTACCTAGTACAGGCCAGACCATAATATTCGTTCTCCTATTGGACAGCGACCCCCTAGGCGCCACGGCCATACCCCAAATGTCTAGTTCAAAGTCACCGCTAAGACATGTCTCAACATGCCCAGGTTTGCGCAGTAATACGAGACAGAAATAAGGCTGGTACTAGATTATTCACCTTACGTATAAATACGGCGCAGGTGGATACAGCAGTAGTCTTGTCTTAGTAACAAGTTGAAGCCTTCACCACGATACAACGTGCTGTGGAGTGGGCCCGTTTTGCCCCGAAATAGAGCCTTGAGACCGCGTGCGAATTGATAGCTGAAGTGTCAGAGTTTAACGCTGTATCGTCGAGTTCGACCTATTCTATTATTAAGTAATAGTCTATTATGTATAGTGTATCGTGCGGCTACCGTTCTACAGTGACCAGCATTACCAACGTTTCATCGTACCGAGCTAGTGTGCTTATCCAGGCTGGGCGGCCTAACCTTGTGCCGCCATCCGAGGAGCCCTAGACGAGAACCGTGTGGATATGTACACTGGATAACCTACACCGACGTATGCAGAGCCCTTTTCGGCTGGATTATATTGCTTTGGTCCTGTGGCTGCTGGAGCAGAGAATCGTCTACCCCCACTACCGTGTGGGATTTACCCTGTGAGGAGCCCCGTCGAGCCCGCCTCTAGGACTCAGAGGCTGGCTAGCTTTCATCCATGCTGCAGTGCATACCGGAGAATAGCTGTTGCTTTGTCTACGGACCAAGGGATTATTGCACTGTCTCCTGTACCTGGAGTCTCTTTATTCCTCGTTGATCCAGACTTTTGCTACCGACAAATCCTCTCCCCTGCTGGCTTACAACCGGAAGGAACCCCCTTAGTATCTCCAGCTGACCTACGAGTGTACCTTATATAATTCTTATGCTACAGGTGGTATTAATTATCCCCTTCGTAATATGCTCATGGACTTACGCTCTTGACCTATTCATGCACATTCTTCGCCTTACAAGCGCGACTCTAATTCTCAATAATGTGAGATAATATTGATGCTCTTCTAATAAATATTCCAAACAGGACTTTCTTTGTTAAGCCGTGTTATTGTGTGGGTGTTCATCACATATACATGTGTACTGTATGGCCAGTAGTAATGTACATAACTCAGTAGTGGTTTAATGATACCATACTTATTCAATACAGTCAGGGAATTGTACCCCTCAGTTACAATTATTATTATTATTATTATTATTATTATTATTATTATTATTATTATTATTATTATTATTATTATTATTATTATTATTATTATTATTATTATTATTATTATTATTATTATTATTATTGGTATTTAGAAAAACCTCCTTTAAAATAACTATGTATTTATGTATTTAGTTTTGTATTTATTTATTTATTTATTTATAATTTTTTTTTTTCTTTTAAACATTTATTTAACCAGGCAAGCTAGTTAAGAACAGATTATTGAATCAGATCGATGACAGAAAAGAGTGATGCTACTCATGATAGTGTATTATGTTGCTCCAGAGACAGGAGTCTTCAAAGGGAACACCATTACAACTGTTGTATTATGTTGTTGCACTAATTGACAATGTTCTGTCTATATGTGTGATATCCAAGGAGGGAGAAGGCAACATCTGTTCATATTCCATAACATGAACCTCTGACTGGGTATCAGTCTGCTGAATACTGTTGTGTGATGGGGAATAATCTTGTTAAGTCTAAACGGATTATTGAGGGTGGAATTTAATGAAAGCACATGTTGCAGCATGGATAGATTAAATGTACAGAGTACTGTACATCAATGAATACACTACCCTGGATCTCTGCAGATGGCAAACTAACAACGTATGTATACAGGGGAGTAGACTAAACTAAGTGGGTGCATTGTATCAAGTGAGTGATTGATTGATTGATTGATTGATTGAAAATTGTAACAGATTGCAGAATGGGTACAGTACAGTACAGCTCAATACACAAATCAAATCAAATCAAATTTATTTATAGGGCCCGACAACACACGTTAATGTCCCCATGGGCCGTACAGGTCTTCTTTAAACAGGTCAAGAAGACAACATAACAATAAGTCAAGAACAGAACAAGAACACCATAGGGTCCAAACATTTTTTAGATGAATGCAAATAAATGAAAGAATGCAAGCACTCCCAGACATACCCCACGCGAAGGTAAGGAAAAACTCACTAAAACCTAACAATAGGGAAAAAAGCTCCACAGGCAGTGTGGAGGAGAGAAACCTTAGAAGGGCCGTTCAAGGGGGGATCTCCCTTCTTAGATGTTGGTGATAGTAGTGTTGCAGACGGACAGTTGGTAAGCATGCACTCATGTGTGTGGTGAAACACAGATGAGTGCATGCAATAGCAACTGTACATTTTGAAAAATTAAAGATAGAGCTAATAGCGATAGCAACTGAACATTTTGAAAGATTAAAGATAGAGTTGATAGCGGATCTATTTGAGGCACAGGGGCGGCGCAGAGAGGGTCACGTCCTCCCCGTCTTAGTCACGGGACATTCAACACTCCGGTCGTTGCTCAGGGACAGCCGGAGACAGGGAGATAGGGGGTGGCGCAGAGAGGGTCGCGAACTCCCCGACATCATCGCGGGACATCCGGCACTCCGGTCACCACTACGAGACCTCCGGAGACAGGGGGGCACGCAGAGGGGGTCGCAATCTCCCGGCCTTCGTCACGGGACGTCCAACACTCCGGACAACACTCCAGGACAGCAAGTCATAGGAAGACAGGGAGACGGGACAGGCGTTAGACAGCTCATGAGATTGTAGTAGGCGGACATAGCAATAGATACAAGTGGTAGGCATATATGTGAATGGAGTAGATATATGAAGTAAGCGTATTATGTGAATAGAATAGAAGTACTTAACCCAGCAATGAAACCGCGTTGACTGTTAATCTGTTAACAGTCTGTTAATCAGTTGACAGGACCACGGACAGACGGCGGAGAATAACTGATCCAAGGCCTCGGAGGTGCATGTAGAGCAGTCACTACAAGCTTGGCCAAGACCCCGAGGCATCCATCACCTTGGTCAGCGCCAGGAGACGGGTACTCAGAGAGAAGGGGGAGGGAGGGGGGGGGGGGGGGGGGAGAGGGGGGGGGGGAAGAGTTAGAGAGTTCCCATGTTTGTGGTGCTGCAAAGGAGCAGACATGTAGTACCCTGTAGTGCCATGTAGTACCCCGTAGTGCCATGTAGTACCCTATAGTACCCCATAGTGCCATGTAGTACCCCGTAGTATCCTGTAGTACCCTGTAGTGCCATGTAGTACCCTGTGGTGCCTTGTGGTACCATGTAGTACCCCGTAGTGCCATGTAGTTCCATGTAGTGCCATGTAGAGCTATGTAAGCCATGTAGTACCCTGTAATGCCATGCAGTACCATGTAGTACTCTGTGGTACCATGTAGTACCCTGTACCCTAACTAAACTACCCTATAGTAAACTACCCAGTGGTACCATGTAGTACCCTGTACCATAACTAAACTACACAGATTAATCTAAAGGTCAGTCCCCGACCAGGTGAGATCAAGGTAGGTTGAAGGAGAGAGAGAAAAGATGAGTCTTAAGCAGGGATTTAAAAGCTTCGACAGAGCAGGCGCCCCTGATGACGGCAGGTAATTTGTTCCACAGGTAGGGAGCGCGGTAGACAAAGGCTCTGTGGCCGGCGGATTTCTTTTTAACCCTAGGGGTCGATAGAAGCCCCGCATTTTGTGAGCGCAGAGCACGAGCGGGCGAGTATCGGGAGATGAGATCGGATAGATAGAGCGGTGCAAGCCCATTTAAAATTTTGTAGGTGAGGAGTAGCACTTTAAAGTCAGAGCGGGCTTGGATAGGAAGCCAATGTAGGGCGGACAAAACTGGTGTGATGTGATCAAATTTTCTAGTTCTAGTTAGTATCCGTGCAGCCGCATTTTGCACGAGTTGAAGATTTTTGATGCTTGAATTAGGTAGGCCTGAAAAAAGTGCATTACAGTAGTCCAGACGTGATGAGACAAAAGCATGAATCAGGGTTTCAGCATCAGCCAGAGTTAAAATGGGGCGTATTTTTGCGATATTACGAAGATGGAAGAATGCAATTTTGGTGACATTTTTTATATGTGCATTAAATGAGAGGGAGGAATCAAAAATGACTCAGAGGTTTTTTATGGTGGAGCTCTGGGATACATGACAGGTATCAAAGTTGAGGGAGATGTCCTGAAACAGGCCTCTGTGGTTTGGGGGGCCAACAATTAACATCTCAGTTTTATCTGCATTAAGGAGTAGAAAGTTTTGCGACATCCATTTTTTGACGGCAAGCAAGCAGGCCTCAAGGTTTTGTAGTTGGGAGGAATCATTTGGCTTAATAGGTATATATATTAAGCCAAATGTTAATGCCCCTTAACACACAATTGTTAAGGGGGTGCAGACCAGAGAAAGACTTTCGTCTTGTTTACATCAGGGTCCCCCATTTTCAATTCATCATAACATGACATATGACAGAGAGACTTCGGCTCAGCTTCTTCCCCCAGGCCATCAGAGCCTTGAACACTGAACTCTCCACACACAAGCACACATGAGCACACACACGACACACACCACAGAACCCACCTCACCCCTGCCCACTTTGACAACCTAGGATGGCTTAGAGTAGACGACAGAGTACAGCAACTTGCAATGGGCCTGGTCTACAAGATACACTACACGACCAAGGTACCCATGTACATGACAAAATACTTCCCAAAGGTCAGTGAATACCACGATCACAACACCAGAGGGAGCTCCACAAATCATGTTAAACCCAGATTCGGCTCAAACAAGGGACTAAACACGTTTAGCAATTATGCCACATCAATGTGGAACGCCCTACCCAAAGCTGTAAAGGAATGTGAATCACTACCCACTTTCAATAACACTCTCAAAAAACACCTAAGGGAGACTGCAACTCGAAACTGGCCCCTGTAAATGTCCGAACACAACCCCCTCCAATGTACAGTAAATTACCAAGTATGGTCTTGTCAATAATCCAATGTACAGTTTTGTTTGTACAGTGTCCCCCACCCACCCCTCCTACCCAACCCCCCCCCCCCCTACTCCTACCCAACCCCCCCCCCCCCCCCACCCACCCAACCACCTCCAATGTACAGTCCCCCCCCACCCCCACCTACCCAATCCAATGTACAGTTTCTACGTCAAATGTATATACTCTTTTTTTTTTTGACTCTTTTTGTATCACAAACAGTACTGTAATTGCAAATCTGGTATGTCATAAATGTATAGATGTAGCAGTACTGTCTATCTGTATGTCATGTATGTCATATGTTACGATGAATTGAAAATGGGGGACCCTGATGTAAACAAGACGAAAGTCTTTCTCTGGTCTGCATCCCCTTAACAATTGTATGTATTGAGCTGTACTGTACTGTACCCATTCTGCAATCTGTTAATAAAGTTTTCAATCAATCAATCAACACACTGCACATGCTCACACACTAGCAGCCACTTTAACATGAGCAAACACACACTCATGCTGCACACGCTCACACTTATGGCCACTTTACAAAAGGAAAGGTCACTTTAAGAATAGTATAGTATAACTTGAGATTGTATAATATAGCATGTACATAAAGACCCAGTGCCTCATCCGTAGCTAACAGTGTATTGCACTACCACAGGACCTAGCATGTCCTACTATGCTCTGTAAATAACTCATGTACATATACCGATATGCCCTACTCTGTTTACTTGTTTTATTGCACAATGTCGTTCTATTGGATTCTATTATATATTACTATTGTATTATGCACATCGTTGCGGGCAAGACCACCCGGATTTCATTGTATACTTGTATGCCGTGACAAATAAAACTCTTGACTTGACTTGACTTGATGACATACATGACATTAGGGCTGACCCCTATTAATCGATTAGTCGACTAATCGGTCGAAAGGAGCCGTAGTCGACTGGCCAACCTCTTAGTCGAATATAATTTAAAAAAAAAAAAATATATATTAACACTTTGATCGCCATGGTTAAATTCATAATTTACCATCCCTAGCCAGCTCTATTTGTCTATGGAGAAGTTCCCCTTCTTTGCAGGGCTATAACTTTTTTAATTCTATTGCTAAATTGACATTATTATGGCCCATTCAATGTCCTATATCCATTGTTCAGGGTGTAGCAACGTTATACTTTTTCATTCACATATTCATACTAAAATATGGTCTAAAGTATAAGTATGTTTTTATCGTTTTCTGCAGCTTTCTCCAGAACTTGATTTATAGCCCCAAATGCATTATATTGATGATCAAATACAGTTTGGTAGCGATCGGTGCCAGATAAAACATTTCAACTGGAGGTACTTCTAGAAGTTACTACGTATGATCTGATGATGACCGGATGGGCGAGGGGTCGTTTATAATTCCGTGGGCAACGTTATATCATTCACCTAGTGTGGGTCATATGATCATCAGAGCAGTTTATATGGAACACGTTAGAAAATAACACTGGATCTTACCGTATCTTCCTCGCGGCGTTGGACGATCAGCTTGGAGTAGACAGTTTTCGATTATGGGATGTTGATCTAGATTAACCATTTCCAGGTTGTATAATACTATATACGTCCAAATAACGTTGTTTATTGAGTCAGGGCGAGCGATTCATTATCCAGTGTGTCGAGATGGAGTCCGGCTAACGATCGCGAGTGCCCGGACGAAATATGGATGAGCACTTCCTGTTTGGCGCGTCACTTCCTGTTGGCCGATCTGCCGATCGGCCACCAGATGGCGCTCTTGAACCGTTAGAGAGTTGAGTGGAGATCAGCAGTATATCTCAGGTCCCCGGAGGAGAAATATGATTTCGATCACAGATTTTTGAAATATTGATATCAAAGACGTGTTACGGCGTCTTCGGCAGAATGAGCATGGCGGGCAATGACGAGTTACGGCGTTTCCGGCGATTAAAGTGTTAATATTTTTATTTTATTTTATTTTTTTATCATTTTTTCCAAAAGAAAAGAGGCCTAGAAGCGTGGCTAACGCTAATGGCACGCATACCAGAGGCTAACTGCCTACGAAAACAGGCACAGAGGCACTGAAAGAGGATTTCACCCATCTAATGAACACACTAGACTAGACAAATATCAAGATGTATCCATCAGTGGACCAATTGCATGCTTTTGCAGAGGACAAGAAGCCTTCAGTCGACTCCTTCAGACATTAAGCACCTCCCACAGCCCAAATGGAATGATAAAAAATGTAAAAAAAAATATATATAAAACTTAAAAAAAAGATATATATATATATATATATATATATATATATATATATATATATATATATATATATATATATATATATATATATATATATATATATATATATATATATATATAATATATATATATATATTTTTTTTTAAAGTCGACCAATAGTCGACTAACGGCAAATTTTGGCCAATCCTAGTCGACCATCCAAATCCTTAGTCGGGGACAGCCCTACATGACATACAGGTAGACAGTACTGTTACATCTAGACATTTATGACATACCAGATCTACAAATATACAGTACTGTTTATAAGTACAAAAAGTCTAAAAAGAGAGTATATACATTTGAGGGGGAAGAAGCTGTACATTGGAGGAGGTTGGGTAGGTGGGGGGGGGGGGGGGTTGGGTAGGTGGGGTGGGAAACTGTACATTGGAGGTGGTTGGGTGGGTGGAGTGGGGGGGGGGGGGTGGGTAGGCGGGGTGGGGGAAACTGTACATTGGAGGGGGTTGGGTTTGGACATTTACAGGGTCCAGTTTCGAATTGCAGTCTCCCATAGGTGCTCTTTGAGAGTGGTTTTGAAAGTGGGTAGTGATTCACATTCCTTTACAGCTGTGGGTAGGGCGTTCCACATTGATGTGGCATAATTGCGAAACGTGTTTAGTCCCTTGTTTGAGCCGAATCTGGGTTTAACATGATTTGTGGAGCTCCCTCTGGTGTTGTGGTCGTGGTAGTCACTGACCTTTGGGAAGTATTTTGACATGTAGATGGGTACCTTAGTGGTGTAGTAGTGTATCTTGTAGACCAGGCCCATTGCAAGTTGCAGTACTCTGTCGTCTACACTAAGCCATCCTAGGTTGTCAAAGTGGGCAGGGGTGAGGTGGGTTCTAGGAGTAAGGTCAAGCAGTAGTCAGACCAGTTTGTTTTGTGATGTTTGTAATTTATTTTTTAGCGCCTTTGAGGTGCTTTGGTACCATGAGGTGCAAGCATAGCCATAGTACCCTTGAATCAGGGTATTCTTGTTTACCAGAGAGGAGATCCGGTACAAGAATCTAGTTCGTTGGTTGACTTTTTTGATTACATTGGATGGATGCCATTTTGTCACAGAAAGATTTGCCTTTAGGATGGAACCCAGGTATGTAATTTCATCTTTCATTGTGACAATATTGTCACCCACTGTAACTGAGAAGCCGTTGGTCTTGCTGAGTTTGATATTTGAACCGAAGAGAATGGACTCTGTTTTACCCAGGTGTAATGATAGTTTGTTATCAGCGAGCCAGGTGCAGATTCTGCCTACAGTAGTTCCGAGCTGAGGGTTTTTTCAACCTGTAACTTGTTCTTGTCAGAGACCAGCAGGGCTGAGTCGTCCGCGAACAGGAACAAGTTGCAGTCACAAGCTGACGACATGTCATTTGCATAAATTAGGAACAGTAGCGGTCCTAGTATGCTTCCTTGTGGAACACCACAGCTCACTGGGAGGGGGGGGGATAGGGTACCGTTTACCTCCACCATCTGTTCTCTGCCCTCCAGGTAGGATTGCATCCAGCTCACTGATAAACTATCAAAACCAATTGCTTTTAGCTAGTCAATCAGAATAGAGTGATAGACAGTGTCGAAGGCCTTTTGTAGGTCCAGCATGACCATGCCACAGTATTTGCCCGCGTCCACCTCTTGTTTGATGTGGTCGTTCAAATAGAGAAAACATGTGTCAGTGGAGTGGGATGTTCTGAAGCCACTTTTTTATCTGTTCATATACTATTTTTTCCATGACTTTCGAGATGGAGGTAAGAATAGAAATAGGGCGGTAGTTGCCTGGGTCTAATTTGCTGCCCTTTTTGTGCATGGGGGTTACTCTCGCAATTTTGAAGTCTTTGGGTACGTGTCCCTGTTTTATGGAGAGGTTTATTATGTGTGTGATAGACAGATAGGGGAGAGGTGATAAGAAAGTACAGTGTAAAAAAAAAAAACGCTGCCGCTAGGCTGGTGACCGGAAACAAGATGGCGCCGCCCACGGCTGCCTTGGCGCTACAGTGTGTTGTGTTTTGTTTCAAGTTCAAGTTTCAAGTTTCTTTAATAGTTGTCATACAGAAGTACAGAATACTTTCATACAAAATGCTTCTTACTGTTACGCTCCAGAGACTGTGCTAGACAGACGGAGCGAACAGAAAGGCAGCCGGTCGTTGCAGCGCCATTCTTTTGTTCAGTGTTGTATCTGTGTCCTGTCTAACGTCCTACACCAAAGAAGAACTTCTGCACATTGGGTGTTCAAACCCTTCGGACACTTTCCCAACACTACTCACCCGTTCCACGGATTTATTGGATGTACTGGTCAGGAAAACTGCGTTCTTCGCCAGTGCTGTGCGCTGGATCTGACGGCAACGGGGAAGGAGAGGTGGCTGTCTGGTTCGCCTCCGGCGGCAGGGCTCGCGGCCACCACTTCCCGGTATATTCCTCGGAAACGTGAACTCTATACCAAATAAAATGGACGAACTCCGGTGGCTGATTGCGGGAAACAAGGACTTCCACTCCACAGCTGTCTTTGCGTTCGTGGAGACCCATCTGAAGCCATCAGTCCCAGACGGGGCTGTACAGCTGGAGGGCTTTTCTGCGTTTCGTGCCGACAGGGACTTCGAGGCGGTGGGTAAGTCGCGTGGAGGTGGACTTATGTTTTTTGTAAACAATCGCTGGTGTTCCGATGTGACAGTGATTCACCAACACTGTTCCTCTGCTATCGAATCCCTCTTCATCCGCTGTCGTCCATTCTATTCCCCCCGTGAGTTCAACTCTTACATCCTCGTCTGTGTTTACATTCCTCCTGACGCTGACGTCACCGCAGCGGTAGACACACTAGTGTGGTATATTCTTAAATCAATACATTAGATTAATCACAGTACAATGAGGTTGTTATCTGGAAGGAGGGAAAAGATCATAAGTGATAGAATTTGGTCTCCTCATCTGACTTCCAATATAGCCAGCAAGGAATAAACGTGCAGTCCAGACCACAGAGTTCGAATTCAAACGCATGTATTTATTTGCAGAGAGGCCAAAAGTTACATACAGGAATTATTCATCATTTTTCATAAGACATGATTGTACAAAAGGATTGATGAGGTTTACATAATCATATAGCCCATTCACAGTGGCTCTTCACATCAAGACAGGTTTGCACATAAAATAAGTCATGTTTATCAATGGAATAGACTATAGTACTCTTTGCCACCACATGATTAAACCTGGTCTAAGATAGGCATTTCTATTTATCACAAACAGTGATTATTCTATACAGTTTTACTCACGTAGCGGCAAAGTACAGTCTGTGGCAGCGGTGGAGAACCATCAGACCCCCTGGGGATGGGTGCGTCTGGCTGGCCTCCTGAATTAACACTGTTTCTGTCTTAAATACTCTGATTTCCCACCAATCCTAGCAGTCTAATAATACGTTTGGTCCAATTGGTGGTCTTCTGGGGGCGGTCCCCCCTCCCCCTGGTTTCCTCGTCGGTGTTCCTCCAGCATCAGAGGGGGGGCCCATGGCCCCCGTCGGTGTGGCCTCTTGATGAGCACAGAGGCTTAACTCTAAAACCTTTTCTATATTTGTATGGTTAATGTAATAAGTTACATATATATTCAGCATGTATCCAATGTGGAGTTGTCCATATTTTAATACCAGATTTCCTATATAAAGTATACTGAATTAATAGTTCCTTGGTTTTAGGTTCTAGCAAGCTTTACAACCAGAGTGAAATAGCTTTATTACTTAACCAGTTTGACATTCCTCAATGGTATTCAACTCTTCTTTGTAAGTTACCTTTTAAATTGATATGGTTTAGTTTCCTACAGACTTAAGGCATTATTTGACCTGTGTGTCTTGTTTCACAGAGGCATATCAGCTTCATTTAGCCTCTTGTTCTGTGGTTCAACCGTCACACCCTAGAAGGTGTTTCTTGTTCGTGGGGGGTTTGGAATGGCTGTGTCCTAAATACAGTTGAGTAAACAGTCTTACCCTGAGGGGGTTTTGCCTGAAGGCTCCTCAGGAACGTCACACAATACTGACGCCTGCTACTGTTTGTTCCAACTAATTTATACATATGGATTTGTTATGAAATACCAGTCAAGGATACCATACTAGCCGAACAGCTGACGAACGTTGAACGTAACCACCCGGACAGTTTTGTTGTTGTATTGAGGGATTTTAACCAGGCTCATCTGAGCCGGTCTCTCCCCAAATACAGGCAGCAAGTCACTTGCCCAACTCGGGGAGTGAACACTCTGGATCACTGCTACTGTACTATTCGGCAGGCCTACCATTCTGTCCCCTGTGCTGCACTGGGCAACAGTGATCATCATCTCATCCACCTGATCCCTCGCTACAGGCAGAGATTAAAATAATCAAAACCTGTAGTGCGGAGCTTCAGAGTGTGGTCCAGTGAGGCATGCGAGTGTCTCCGCGCTTGGCTGGAGAGGGCAGGCTGTGACCAGGACTTTGTTGAGTGGGCGGGGCCTGAGGCTGGAAACAACCTGGATGACTACACGGAGACTGTGACATCATTCATCAGCCTCGGTGAGGAGGTGTGTGTCCCCCTCCGCACTAGGAAGATCTTCAACAACAACAAGCCCTGGTTTTCAGCCCAACTCAGGCGGCTGAGGTCGGAGAAGGAGGTGGCCAGGCTCAGTGGTGATGCTCATCGGTTCAGGCAGGCCAAGTACAAGTTCGCCAAAGAGGTGAGGGAGGCGAAACTTCGCTTCTCAGAGAAACTGCGGCAGCAGCTCTCTGAGGGGAATTCCTCCTCTGTATGGAAAGGCCTCAAGACCATTACCAACTATAAACCGAAGTCACCACAGGCGCCTCCCCCTGGCGAATGAGCTAAATAAATTTTACTGTAGGTTTGAGAAAGAGGTTCCCCCCGCCCTCTTCCTTCACCCACTCAGCCACAACCTCCATCCCCCCACCCCAGTGGGCCCCCCCCCCCCCCCCCTCTCTCTCTGTTAGTGTGAGAGAGGTGAAACGGCTGTTTTCTAGACAGAATCCCCGGAAGGCGGCCGGCCCGGACTCTGTCTCCCCCTCTGCCCTGAAGCACTGTGCTGACCAGCTCGCACTGGTGTTTACCACCATTTTTAATGCCTCGCTGGAGCTGTGTCACGTCCCAGCATGCTTCAAGGCCTCAACCATCATCCCCGTCCCCAAGAAGGCCAAGGTCACGGGCCTTAATGACTACAGACCTGTCGCCCTGACCTCTGTGGTCATGAAGGTCCTGGAGCGCTTTGTCTTGGCCCACCTGAAGCTCATTACTGATCCTGTGCTGGACCCGCTGCAGTTCGCGTACAGAGCCAACAGATCCACAGAGGATGCCTTGAACATGGCTCTGCACTACACGCTGGAACATCTGGACTGCGCGGGCAACTATGTCAGGATCCTGTATGTGGACTTCAGCTTGGCCTTCAACACCATCCTTCCACCCATCCTGGAGCACCAGCTATCCCTGCTGCAGGTGCCGGCCTCCACTCGCAGGTGGATTACCGACTTCCTGTCCAACAGGTCTCAGCGGGTGAAGCTGGGGAAGAGCATTTCCAGCCCTAGGTCCACCAGCACCGGTTCCCTGCAGGGCTGCGTCCTGTCCCCACTACTGTTCTCCCTGTACACCAACAGCTGTGCCTCTTTCCACCCCTCGGTCAAACTCCTGAAATTCGCTGACGACACCACCCTGGTGGGTCTCATCTCCAGGGGGGACGAGTCGGCCTATAGGAGGGAGATCGAGAGATCGAGAGGTTGTTGCAGAGCTGGTGCAGCTGCAACAACCTGGAGCTCAATGCTCTAAAGACAGTGGAGATGGTAGTGGACTTCAGGAGGAAAGCAGCCCTGCCCCCTCCCATCATACTGGGAGGCACTCAGGTGGCCTCCGTGGAGTCATGCCGATTCCTTGGTATGACCATCTCCTGGGATTTGAAGTGGGAGCTCAACATCACGGGCCTGCTCAAGAAGGCCCAGGGGAGGATGTTCTTCCTCCGGCAGTTGAAGAAATACAAACTGCCGAGGACCATGATGGCCCAATTCTACATGGCCATCATTGAGTCCATCCTCACCCACTCCATCATCTCCTGGTTCCCCGCTGCAGCCACAAAAGATCTCGCCAAGCTGCAGCGGGTGATTCGCTCCGCGGAGAGGGTGATTGGCTGTCCCCTGCCCTCCCTCAGGTCCCTGCACGACTCCAGGGCGCTGAAGAGGGCGAGGAAGATCATGGCCGACCCCTTCCACCCCGGTCACAGCCTCTTCACCCTGCTCCCCTCTGGGAGAAGGCTGAGGATCCCAAAGGCTGTGAAAGCTTGTCACAGACTGAGCTTCTTCCCCTCAGCTGCCAGGCTGATCAATGCCTCAATGCCTCCCCCCCTCTGCCCCCAAGTGACACTGGCACAATGACACTGACTGCACTGCACTAGTCCTTACTGGAACTCTGCACTCTACACTTTATATATATATATGTATTTAATTGATTAATCCCCCACTGCACTGTTTTTTGTCCTGTGTCTGTGTTGGTGTTTGTCGCTTATTGTGAAAAAAGAAAGGAAAAAAAACGCATAAACTGTAACGCTGCAACAATTACCAATGTGTTTTTACACAAATGGCTTAATAAAGGAATCTGAATCTGAATCTGTATGACAGATATGGGGTGAGTGACGTAGATGGGTAGGGGAGAGGTGTGTGTGTGTGTGTGTGTGTGTGTGTGTGTGTGTGTGTGTGTGTGTGTGTGTGTGTGTGTGTGTGTGTGTGTGTGTGTGTGTGTGTGTGTGTGTGAAAGTACAGTGTATGACAGATATCGGGGTGAGTGACGTAGATGGGTATAGGAGAGGTGTGTGTGTGAAAGTACAGTGTATGACAGATATGGGGTGAGTGACGGAGATGGGTAGGGGAGAGGTGTGTAATGTACAGAGTGTATGCTGATAATTGTCCATGTCAAACCTTAATTTTTGTTCCTCTGGAACAACACAATTACAATCATACACCGAAATGATATATAAAACATCAACAATCATAAATCTAAATGTTCACATGTTCTACCTACTGTAGCAACATAGTGCTTCAATCATTCATTCTAACTCTAGTAACACTGGGTCAGGAATTTAAGACTTTCCAATGAATGGTAAATGGCTGCTTTTTTATATAGTGCTTTTATCCAAATCGAAAGGTTATCCTATAACCTAGTTATATGAATACTGGCTGAGCGTCTCGCTCTTCGCCATAATGAGATATCTCTTATCTCCAGCACTTACTGTGCTCATTAACAAAACAATGCACCCATGCACCTGACCTGGCCCCGCCCCAGTGTCCTCCTATAAGACACCGGACATGGTCACACTCCCCCTTCCTCTGGAAAAGGTTTCCATCATAGAAAACCCAACCAAGGGACCTCAGGGCGCTAAGAGCGAGATGCTCAGGCAGTATTCATATAACTAGGTTATAGGATAACCTTTCGTTATATAGCATTACTGGCCTCGCATCTCGCTCTTCGCCATAATGAGATATGGGGCAGAGCAGATGCGTGGCCTGACAAGTGTACCCCCTGAGGACCCGCAAGCCCTACTACCAGGGGGGAGGGGAGTCCCGTCCACCTGCCCGTCCTAGTGAAGGGGAGCGGCAGTCAACTCCACCAAAGTGCGAAAAAAGAGGGAACCAGAGACCCCTAAAAACGCACAGCACAGGCGGGACCACGTGTGACACATCACCCCGTGGCACACACCCACACACCCCTGCTAACCCACCGAAGGCGGGACGCAGGGGAGGTCCCAGACCTCAGAACCGCCTGGGAGACAGAACCCCCAGTCATGTCCATGAGGTAAAACCTAACGAAGGGACCCGGGGAGGACCAGGAGGCCGGAGCACAGATGTCCTCCACCGAGGCCCGCCGTAACAAGGTGGCAGAGGCCGCCACTCCATGAGTGGAGTGCGCCCTGACACCCCCAGGGGGGGCCTATCCAGCCAACGTGTAACAAAGGGCAATGCCCTCGCCCAACCAATGTGACAGGCGCTGCTTGGACAGTGCCTTACCTGCGCGAGGGCCACCGTAACAAACAAAAAGTTGTTCGGTAGCCCTGAGATCCCGAGTCCGACTGAGGTAAACCCCCAAAGCACGGACAGGACACGACAGATGAAGGCTCGCCTCTAACCCACTAGCGTGAGGAGGCGGATGAAATGCCTGAATCACAATATCCCTGGAGCGAAAAGAGCTCCGGATATTCTTTGGCACGAAGACTGGATTAGGCCTCAGAGTCGCACCGCTATTGGCACGAATAGACAAGCACTCAGGCCGCACAGAGAGAGCACACAGCTCACCCACACGCTTAGCGGAGGTGAAGGCCAATAGGAACGCAGTCTTGAAGACAGCCGCTCCAACGGCGCCTGCTCAAGAGGCTCAAACGGGGCCTCAGACAACCGGCCGAGGACCAGTTGGAGGTCCCACTCGGAGACAGAGAACGTTCCACCGGCTTGAGACACCGAGCGCGAAGCAGGAACGTCCAACAAGAGGGTGGCTGAACAACGTTCCGCCCCCACACTCGACCATACGCCACTCCCCAGCGTAAGCCGTGGTAGAGGACGGAGCGCGCGAGTACCGGATAGCGTTAACCACAGAATAGTCAAGACGCATCCCCACCAGATTCACACTGTCAGCAGCCAAGCCTAGAGGCTGCCCCAGAACAGGAAGGCAGAACAGAGTTCCGCGTGCCTGAGAGAGGGCCCACGGTGACCACGGAACAGGCCATGGCGGGGCCACACAGAGCTGAATCAGGGCCGGGGACCACACAGCTGACCACAAGGTGGCCGAGCCGTTTGAGGACCAGAAGGACTGCCTTAAATTCCAACACATTGAATGTAGCGCAGACCGGGCAGCATGGTCTTGCCAGCTGCCCCCTACTGCGTTGGCCCGACACGTCCCCCCCCATCCCGTGAGGGAGGCGTCGGTGAAGACCGTAACGTGTGACAGCCTGCTGCCCATGGGGACGCCGCTGGTGAGGGCCCCAGGTCCTCCCCAGAGAGCGAGGTCCCCCAGTACTGACATGGGAACCTTCAGCCGCTTCCACTTGCCTCTCACCGGGTCTATTTCCATACTGGAAAACCACCTCTGTATCCACCTCATGAAGAGGAGGCCAAGAGGGACCACAGAGTGAGCAGATGCCATCATACTGAGCAGGCGCATCACAGACAGCGCCGTAACCGTCCTACGACGGAACCTCCCGAGCGTACCGAGAACACCCACTCGCCGCCGCTCTGAGAGGGATGCCCATATAGACCTTGAGCTTAGAATAAGCCCAAGTACTCCACCCGTTGACTGGGAAGAGGAGTACTCTACTTCCAGTCTACAGCAAAACCCAGGCTGGTGAGGAATTCCACCACCTGCATGGTATGAGACCTGGCGATCTACCCTGACCGGCCAAGGACCAGAACGTCGTCCAGGCAAGAATACACTCCGTAACCCCCGACGACGCAGAGGCCCCAGTGCGGTCTCCACGCACTAGGTGAAGATGCGGGAAGCCAGAGAATAGCCGAACGGCAGCCTCTGGTACTCATACGCTAAACCCTGCAAAGGAAGCGTAGGTAAGCCCTAGGATGGAAGATCGGGATGCGAATATGCATCCTACAGGTCTATTGTACATATGTCTATACCGAACACTGTGACCTCTTTTTCTTCTTCTAAATTACATGTATACTATGTTTGATACTATCTTGTCTAGCACAGTCTCTGGAGAGTAACAGTAAGAAGCATTTTGTATGAAAGTATTCTGTACTTCTGTATGACAACTATTAAAGAAACTTGAAACTATGGAGGAGAACCAGGCCCCCACCTGACAGCGTTCAACAGGTGGGAGACGGTCAAAATGCTGAACCTTCCATGGGACAGGTCAAGTCAAGTCAAGTCAAGTCAAGAGTTTTAATTGTCACGGCATACAAGTATACAATGAAATGCGGGTGGTCTTGCCCGCAACGATGTGCAATACAGTGGTACAACATATAATAGAATCCAATAAAAAAACAACATTGTGCAATAAACAGGTAACAGGTAACATGGTGTGACATCTCGGTATCTGTACATAGTTATTTACAGAGCATATATATAGGACATGCTAGGTAGCTTTGGTAGTGCAATACACTGTTCCTGTTATTCTAGTTTAAAGTGGCATTTCCTTTTGGCCATAAGTGTGCGTGTGTGCGGCATGAGTGTGTGCCCGCTTATGTTAAAGTGTTAAGTGGCTGCTAGTGTGTGAGCGTGCACCGCGTGCGTGTCGTGTGTGTGTTCATGTGTGTTTGTGTGTGAATAGTTCAGTGTTCTGTGGCACTCAATGTTCATTGTTCAGGGCTCTGATGGCCTGGGGGAAGAAGCTGAGCCTAAGCCGCTCTGTCCTAGTAGCTGGGGTTCGCAGGCGTCTGCCTGACCTCAGCAGCTGAAACAGGCTGTTATTGGGGTGGTGGGGGTCTTTCATTATTCTGCAGGCTCTGGATTTGCACCTCTTGTTGTATAGAACCTGCAGGGGAGGTAGTGCAATACCCGTGGTACGCTCGGCTGAGCGCACCACTCTCTGTAGGGCCTTCTTGAACTGTGCCGTGCTGTTTCCATACCAGGCAGTGATGTTTCCGGTCAGGATGCTCTCTACAGCTCCTGAGTAGAAGGACTGGAGTATCTTCCCCGATACTCTGAACTTCCTTAACTGTCTCAGGTGGTAGAGGCGCTGTTTCGCCTTCTTTACTACTGTGTCTATGTGTGTTGACCATGTCAGATCCTCTGAGATGTGGACCCCCAGGTACTTAAAGCTGCTCACCCTGTCCACGGTCCAGCATGGGTCTGACACGCCCTCCCCCTATTTCTCGGGCACCAGAGAATACCGGGAGGAAACGCCACGCATCGCCAGATTGGATCTCGTCGGCCAGAGCTGTCACTGCTGGTGACCCTGACAATAGGGTCTGTACCAAACCTGAAAATGGGTGGGGTTGTATAAACACAAGTCCCCGCCTCAGCGTTCTCCCCATCCACCTCGACATATGGCACTGCTGTAGCCATATGTGATGATAATCCCAAGCGCACCCGCCGCCACTTGGCGCTGGTCCGCCAGAAACCGTAGATAGGCGGCCCGGTCCCACCTGCTGTGCGTTGCCAACCCTGGACTCGCCAACCGCGCGAGCAGGGCGTCTCGTGGAGCTGGGATACCGCACCCCGACACTACCAACGAGGCAATCGCACCCAAGGGGGGACCCCGACAGAAAGGGCCGGTTTGATACGGGGGAAGCTGACATCACACTGGGTGACAAAAGCTCCCCCACTGAACACCTCGCCAGCATGGATTGCTGAGGAACTGTTCTACAGCTGGACATGCAAGGTGTGAGCTAGACGGCGAATTTTTTTTAGGGCGTGCTCATCTAATGTAGCCGATCCCTTGGCCGCCAAGGCTGTCGGCCTTGCGATCACCTGTTTTCTTTGTGTCCAGGGTACCTCAGGCAGGGGAAACATGGCCGCTGGTTGAGGACCTCACCACAGCCGCTGGTGAGGCCGCGCCCTCATCTCTGGCTGTGCGGTGTGAGGCGGTGTGGGGCCTAGGTCAAATACCGCCCGCGCTCCTGCGGAAAGACCAAAGTCCCTCTGTGGAGAGGGGAGCCCTGAGGAGGGAAAAAACTTCTCACCCCCTCAAGGGGAGACTGATCCAACCAAGATGTCTGTAAACAAGCGTTGACAGCATCCTAGCCCTCCCTGCGGTTATAGCTTGCAGCTAGGTCAAAGCTAATAACGTCAAAACCTTGCGCGATGTTTCGATGTCGGCTGGCCCTAAGGCCCCGCCACCAGACACCATTTTTGACAGAAAAAACAGCAATTCAAACAATGTTACTAGTCGCTGCTAATTCTATACCGTGGCGGTATAGGCTTAACAGCCCACCAGCCACCTGCCGGGCCGACTCGCCTCATGGCGTCGGCCGGGCGGGACACCGTTCCAACATGTCAGAGGCAAAGGACTGATGCCACCTGCTTCACAAGCACGGAGGACCAGTGGTGGCTGCAACAAAAGACTACTACTAGTGAAGCACTGCCTCAATGCAGCAACCTCCACTGTGGTGTGCACCCATGAAGGGGTAAATGAATAAATGAACGAAAACTCCACCAACACACTGCAGAATGGGCCGCGGGGGGGGGAGGTCGCCAGATGATAAAAAATAAAGAATCCAATAAAAAAATGTTGTATGCAGTCAGGCCACTGAACTTAGAAGCAGGCCAGGCCAGTGTTTCCAGTTGCACCAGCGCAATAGTTAGATAACCTAGGTGGGGAACAACCAGGAGATCACTGCAACTCACACAAGTTGGAGACCTATGCTCTCACACACACACACAAGGGAGCCGCATGTGATTGGTGGAGGCGGGACCCTTACAAAAAACTGCTAATCATTGACACATGCTAGCCTGTAATAATCCCCCGGAGCGGAAGAGGCTTCCCCTGCTCACGGCCCCCCTCTCCGAAGCTGGGCTGTTCGGGTCTGCCATGCAGCAGATGACGGCTCCATGCAGGGACATGGAGGAGGAGCGTGCTGTGCTCCAGCCCCATTTTCCCCCACCCGACGCTGCCGGTGAGGTTCGACGGAGACCACATCGTCGGGGATCCGCGACCGTTGCCACCGCCGCCGCTGCTGGGCCCTCAGCCAAGAAGGCCAGGAGCAGAGAGGGTGCCTCGACCGCCACAGCCAGCCGACCCACGCCCGGAGGTGACGGTAGGGATCGTCGTGTCCAGGCACCCCAGTACCGGCCCTCCGGGCCTGCTCCCCATGGAGTCAGTTCCCTGACTCCTCGCCTGTAATGGTCGATTGAGTTATGGGATTCCCCCCGCCATAGAGTATGTCACTGGGCGCGTTTCTATTGGTTGCCGACTTCCGTGAGTTCTTTACAGGCTCCATGTGTGGATCTCTGTTATTGTCAAGTTGGTGTTGCGGTGCATAGGAACTCAAGAGTTCTGCTGCGCTCTGTATATATGTATCTTGAGCCTTTGGTCACGTGGCTCAATGTTACATAAACGTTTCAATTTATTTCTCATGTGGGAAGTCTCTCTGGGGGTTCCCCGTCCCCTCTTTTATGGAGCAGGTTGACGGGGTGTTGTTTTCCCTCAGCCGTGTCGTATGGGACCCATGTCCGTATTTTTTGCTGTAAAAAAACGGCTTCTTGTCGTTCTCCCAGGCTGCTTGGAGGAACGGTATCTGGGTTCTTGTTAGAATTTCCATTGATATGTTTTGGGTCTCGACGTGTATGTAGTGCTGGCCCTGGGTGCTTCTGATAGGAACCATACATGGGCTTGCGCGCCTTGGTTGCTCATCATTGAAACAGCGTTTTTATGGGGCAACTGGGATGGAGTTTGTCTCTTCCGAGCGCCAGTGTACTAGGCTTGTCTCGACGAATTCTCGTTCATCTCTGGGGGATGTTAACAGAATAGATCGAAGCATTGGTAGAGGGGTCTCACGCCCTTGGGGTGGACCACCGGGCGGGGTGCTTTGTGTTCTGACTGTCTGGGTGGCACCCTCTATAATGTTTTGGATCGACACGCGTACCTACCCCCCTCCTGGCACTGGGGTCTCGATGCTGTGGCGTCGTTGGCCTCTCCAGGCCCCCTTTTCCGGGGGGGTCCAGTCCCTTCCTGGGTCTGGGTCCTCCTTCGCGCTCCGCTGCTACGGCCTTGCCACGGGGTTGGGTTTTTGCCCTTGACCCCGTGATATTAGGGGTTGTAACAGGGTTTTTATTTCTTCCCGTTCATTCCCTAATGGCGTGTGGGTTGCGCATTTGTGTAGTCGTGGGTTCTTCTGTGGAAGGTAAGTCCCACGGTCTGCTCACCATGTGCGTTTGAGTTGCTAAATTCCTCTTCGCACAGTCGGATCCGATTCCCTCCCGTCCTCCACTAGGGGGGTCCGGGGGCTCGGGTCCTCCCCGGTTCTGATGGTTGTGGGGGGCCTCAGTGGGTACATTTGTCGAGCTTCTGCTCTGCTCAGCTCCTGTATTCCAGTAGACGCAGAGCGGAGCTACATGACCTATAACGTACGGTTATATCTATAACCATAGTTGTATGAGTGTAGTGACGCTCTGCGTCGGACTCACTGAGGACCCTGTGGTCTTCGCCTTTGTGGTGAAAGACTTGGGAAGGAGCTGTTAGTATGGCCACACCCCTGCTTATGTAGAGGAGCGGATGGGGGTGTGGTCAGGCGGATAGGTGTGTAAAGGTGCATGTGGAGATTTATTCAGTGCTAGTACTGATACAGGGATGTATTCCAGTAGACGCAGAGCATCACTACACTCATATAACTCTGGTTATAGATATAACCGTACGTTTTATTTCAATGACCACACTATTGCAGACAGTTTTATTTCAAGGACCACACTATTGCAGCCAGTTTTGCGGTACAGCTCCTCATTTGATATTTTGGGCCAGAAGATGCGGCAGAGTTTCCTCAGGCACCCTGTGGAATGCATTCTCCTTCTATTACTCACCAGCATTCGGAGCATACATCAGATGTCATACATCAGGAAAAATTTGACATTGCTGTTATAGATTATATTGCCTATAGACTTCCAGATCGGCTGATGCCTTGTGAATGCACCGCAAGCTTTCCACAAGCCTTGCTTGGATGTCCTTTTTTTGTATTATTACAATTTGAATTACATGTTGAAAAATGATTAGTAATGTAATCTGGTTACTTTCCGTTACTTTTGGATTACTTCAATGTCAAATGTGAAAAAAGACAAAAGAAAATATATTGTAACGCTGGGGCAGAACATACTGTTACAGGGGAACAATGGGTTAAGTTCATGTTGTTTTATAACTTACCTGCATTTTGATTGGAGGGAGGTGTCCACCGTAGAGGATAATTGGTTAAAAGTTAGGGGGAGGGGTTAATGGGTTGAGAGGGAAGATGTTAGTGCTTCCATGCCAGAACGGGTTGGACCTTGCTAAGAAGAGGTGTTGCTGCACTCGAGTGGTAGAAAACAACAGAGATAAGTCAGGCATCGTCAGAAAATGGCCCAGACTAGATCGGCCCACCACAACCAGCCAGCAGATATTCCTCAACCCCCGCCCCACTATAAACACACCAGCCCTTAATACCACCACTTATAGGCTAAGCATAATGGGTGGATGCTCTAGGGCAGTGTTTCCCAAACTCTGGATCGCGACCCAAAATGGGTCACGTTTTTATTGGGTCACCAATAAAAAAATATTTTTTTATTTTTTTTATTAAATTTTTTTTTATATATATAAAAAGCTGTAGATGTGTTGATTCAGTTGGGCACCACATACTTATGTGAATCTGGGTTTTCTACTCTAGCATACCTGAAAAACAAATACAGAAACAGACTAAATGCTCAGCATGACCTCAGAATAGCACTTTCAAAAACCAAGCCACATACCTCTCATTAGATTTCATTGTGCCATAGATTAAATATTATACCCCTATAGGATGATGTCAGGTCAGTAGAATTTTAAAATAAGTCAGTACAAATTAATCAGAATGTTGCCCAATGGGGGCGGTTAGGTGGCGTAGCGGAGATTGTGTTCGTCACCAACCCCGGAGCTGTGAGCTGGATTCGCCTGTGAGCTGGATTCGCCTGTTGATTGGCTGGACGTGTGTGTTGGAGGAAGCACGTGATAGCCTCCACTCTCCCAGATGATCTGACTGTGGCGGGTAAGTGCGCAGCAACCAGGAAGGGGATTGGGAATTGGCATACGACTAACATTGGGATGGGAGAAAATCGGAGGAAAATGGAGGGGGAAAAAGATCAATAAAAAAAAGGGAAGAATGTTGCTCAATGTTGGGGTTTAAGGTTGATGGACGGAGGGAGGGGGTAAGAAATGGAGAGTTGAAAAAGGGGTGAAAAATAGAAAGGATAGTAGAACATGTTTGTTCATTTAAAAGTGTTACAAAATTGTTTGTACATATGTTATGAGGTGGTGAGCAACTTAACATTACACTCTGATTATTGCTGTGATGTACTTTTATAATTAAATAAATACATTTCATATACATTTGAAATGCATGGTTTGTTGTGTTCTTTATCAGTAGTTTATAAATGTATGTTATGGCAATACATTTTTTTTATCTACTTTTTTCTCCCCCTTTTTCTGTATTTTTCTCCCATCCCAATTTAGTCGTTATGCCAATTCCCTTCCCTCCCTTCCTGGTCGTTGCCCGCATTTGCCCCCCACTTGCCGGTCTAGGGAGGGTTGACTATCCCCTCCGATACATGTGGAGTCAGCCAGCCGCTTCTTTTCACCTGACAGCGAGGACTCTCACTGGGTGAGCGTAACGCGTGGGAGGCTCACACTACTTCCCCCAGTTCCCTTCCTCGCTGAGCAGGCGCCCCGACCGACCTGTAGGAGTCGCTGTTTACAACGACCAGGATACACACCCCACAGGCTTCCCACCCGCTAACACTGCCAATTGTTTTAGTATGGACGACCGACCAAGCCGGAGGTACCGCTGACAGCTGGATTCGATACCAGTGTCTCTGCGGTGGTAGGCAGGCGCTTAGTCCGCTGCGCTACCCAGCCGCCCATGTTATGGCAATTCATGATGTATTTTTGTAAGTTTGGGTCCCGGGGAAACACCAAATTTCTCTTTTGGGTCTCGAGCTGAAAAAGTTTGGGAACCCCTGCTCTAGGGCAGTAGGAGTCACATTGACAAAAGCACTGCATTCCTCAACCAAACCAACACATTTACATTTTTGTCATTTAGCTGACGCTTTTATCCAAAGTGACTTACAAGTTTTGTACAACAAGACAGCAGGAAGGCTACAACTCTATCTGAGTAACAATGTTCATCAAAGTGTTGAGTGCTATAGTGTTGGTTAGTATACCCTCCAGAACATTTACAACAAGCGTTGCAAGGGCAAGGCTAAGAGAATCATTAAAGACTCCAGTCACCCGAACAACTGCCTCTTTGAACTGCTGCGGTCAGGCAAGCGATACCGGAGTCTCAAGGCGAGCACAGAAAGACTCAGAAGAAGCTTCTATCCCCAGGCCATCAGGCTGCTAAACGAACAATGAACACTACACAACAACAACCATCAAACGCACATAGCACACACATCCACACGCACACACTCACTTTAAACAAACACACTGTAGCACCCACTCCACACACTTTATAGCACACACCCACTTTAAACAAACACACTGTAGCACCCACTCCCCACACTTTATATTTATTGATTAAGGATTGCACTACAACTCGTACACCTTACTGTAAATTGTACCTAAATTGTACCTCATCCCATTTCTGCTTTGCACTATATAGTACTGTACATTAGTACACTGCATAGTATTGTATATTATATGGTAACTCAGTTACGTCTATTCTGCATCGAACATTGTACATATGTCTATACTGAACACTGTGACCTCATTTTCTACTTCTAAATTACATGCTATACTATGTTATTTGATACTATCTTGTCTAGCACAGTCTCTGGAGCGTAACAGTAAGAAGCATTTTGTATGAAAGTATTCTGTACTTCTGTATGACAACTATTAAAGAAACTTGAAAACTTGAAACTATATTAGGACAAGTGCATGACAGTAAGGTTAGTTAGGGTTAGAGTTTTTTATAATTTTTTTAATTCTTTTTTCATTTCAGATAATGATTGAAGAAGTTTGTCTTTAGTCGACAGCGAAAGATTGGACGGGTTACGGCTGTCCTAACTGTGGTGGGAAGTTCGTTCCACCATTGTAGAATAGGCGACTTCTCTTTGATGACCCTCCCGGAGCTCGGATAGGAGTAGGTCTGAGGCAGCCAGAGGATGCAGAGCGTAGGGGTCTTGACTAGGGTGTGTAGTTAGAGACCATTGACCGGAGGTAGGCGGGAGCCATTCCCTTCGCCGCACGATATGCCAGGTCGAGGGCCTTGAAGCGGATTCGAGCGGCCATGGCGAGCCAGTGCAGATCCCTGAGAAGTGGGGTGACATGGGCTGACTTCGGTAGGTTTGCGATCAGGCGGGCCGCTGCGTTCTGAATGAGTTAAAGAGGCTTGTTGGCAGTGGCCGGAAGGCCAGCAAGCAGTGCGTTGCAGTAGTCAAGGCGGGAGATGACTGTTGATTGGACGAGGAGTTGGGTGGCTTCTTTTGTCAGGAAGGGGCGGATCCTTCTGACGTTGCTCAGGAGGAATCTGCAGGTTCTGGTTGTCGCTGCGATGTGAGCGGAGAAGTTCAACTGGTCGTCAAGGACAACACCAAGGTTCTTGGCGGTCAGGGACGCGGTCACAGTTGAATTCTCGACTGATGGAAAGGGGGGAGGATTTGGCCGGCAGGTGAAGCAATTCTGTTTTGCTTAGGTTCAGTTTGAGGTGGTTGGACGTCATCCAGGCGGAGATGTCGGACAGACAGGCCGAGATCCGCTCAGAGACATGGATATCTGAGGGAGGGAAGGAGAGGAAGAGTTGAGTATCATCGGCATAGCAATGATATGAGAAGGCATGAGACGTGATAATGTTACCCAGAGATTTAGTGTAGAGGGAGAAGAGAACGGGTCCAAGGACCGAGCCCTGGGGGACACCGATCCGCAGGGGGCGGGTGGCAGACAGGGTCCCTCTCCATGACACTTGGTAGGAGCGGTCATTGAGGTATGATGTCAGCCATGGCAGCGCAGAGCCAGCCACTCCCATTCCTGCGAGGGACGCGAGGAGGATCTGATGGTTGACTGTGTCGAAGGCTGCAGATAGGTCTAGGACAGGGGTCAGCAACCTTTACTATCAAAAGAGCCACTTTTCCCCCGTCCCACAAAATAAAATGCTCAGGGAGCCGCACAACCTATTTACCCTTAAAATGAAGATAACACAGTGTATAACATTTTATATATCCCCAAGAATACCCCACATTTAGCATAAAACGCCTGACAATTGCATACCCAAAGTAATTTGCGATTTATTATACTTTTTTACGTATAGCACACAGTTTGTTGCATTAATGGGATTATAAAGCAACAAAAAGAAACATTTTGACTTTTTAATTGCTGTTTTTACCTGTTATAACAAAGGAAAACCTCAAACTCTTATGAAGTGGAGAAAAAATACTGGCTGTGTAGACCTATTTTTTAATAAAAAAACAGAAGAGGAGGGGAGCTCCAGTAGCTCACCACGTACCGCGAGTGCTATTTCAGCGCCGTGGACAACCGTGCTCGTCACGGATCTGGGGCTGAGCGCGTTCGAATCCCGGACGGCAGCCGTGCCTTTCCCAGAGTGTCTTCCCCCCCATCTGAACCCTTTCAGCCTGCTTCTGTCGGTCGAACTTGACCAAGTATGAATGCGATGAAAAAGCGATAAACGCTAAAAGAACCAGCTGACTGGTCAAAGTTAAAAAAAAAAAAAAAAAAAAACAGAAGAGGAGACAAAACACTGGTGTCTGTAGACCGACTTTGAAATAAAACCCTGAACTATTCAGGTATATTTGAGTCCTTCCCTTATTTGTGCAACATTTATAAAATAAAAGTAGTCCACTTTGAAAAAAGACTACCATGTGTACTGTAGACCTACTTTGAAATAAAACACAGAAAAGGAGAAAAAACACTTGCATCTGTAAACCTACTTTGAAATAAAACCCTGAACTATGCAGCTCTTATTTGTGGAAAATCTATAAAATAAAAAGAACATTTTTCGTTGTTCGCTAATTTCGCACCACATATCAGGCATACAGGTAAGCCTTTTGTTGAAATATCTTAGTTGATGAAATATTTTTTCATTTCAGTGTCACAGTATGACATCGATATAAAAAAAAAAAAAAAAAAAAAAAAATGTTGGGCCAGGGAGCCGCAGCTGATTGGCTAAAGAGCTGCATGCGGCCTCGAGGCCGCAGGTTGCCGACCACTGGTCTAGGAGAATCAACATGGACAGTATATGGACAGTCTCTGGAAATATGGCTCCCCTCGCCACAGTTGAATTTTGTGTGCCAAACATTATTTAAGGCAAACCGCTGTAAATCTTTTAATTTGTTTTCAATTAAATGAGAAGCATGTTTACATTTTTGGAGTGTTACATTTTTTGTATTAGAAAACAACGTATATCGAACCGAACCGAAGACCGTGACCACAAAACCATGATACGAACCGAACCATTGATTTTGTGAACCATTCCACCCCTAATATATATATATATACACACAAGGTGCAGTATACACAAGGTAGCCTATTGGCATGATATACGTCATACGTTGTAGTCTGTGCAGGTTTTGGTAGTTAAGACAAAGTCAGAAACACTTGTCTGAGTCCAGACCTTTTAATTTGAGGTCTGGCATCATGACATGAAGCAGTGGTTGAAAAGGGGTTATCCAATGATGGCTGCTGGTGGTGCCACGGGGGGATCTAGCTTGGGACTGAGTGGTGGAGAGGGTGCTGATTTGGTTTAAGGTGGCCCATTGATTAAAGCCTTCCCCTTAAGAGTGGTATTTATAGTGGGGCCAGTATCACTGCCTCTACTATTGTTTCAGCCCATGTTGAACTTTGATGAAGATTAACTTAAAAATGTTGTTTTGTCTATAACCTCTCGAATTAATTATGTAAATTGTGGAAGTCATTAGGACAAATTCACTGTTTAGAATTATTTAATTCATTAATGTTTTCCCCCCACGTAATAAAAAAAAATTGCGCTCTTGACCTGGAACTTATAATAACTGTTTGGTTAGGATAATTTATTGACTGTTACCTTTATAATTATATATTTTATTATAATTCTAATAAAAAATATATATATCCCACTGCACAGAAATATCAATTCAATGTGGTACGCAGATACAGAAGACGTTTAGTTGGAGTCTGGATCCAGCTGGTGCTCTGTAGGCTATGTGTCTTACATCCTTTTATGAAGAAAAACACCTTCGTTTGAAGAATTACTTGATTTGATTTCTTTCCATTTTGATCGATGATCACATCCTCAATCGTTCTCCTTCCTCTGATTACCACTGTTTCAAGACACACCTTAACACATTCGGGACTGACCATGTATATCCGTGTTTCGAATCCATGCTTAAGGGACCAACCAAGGTTGTTTTGGCTTTTATTCCATTTTAATAACCTATTTGTGAGGGTTCGCCTGTCCCTGGACCCTTTTTCCCTGTCTCCTTCCAGTAGTTTTGTAGTAAGTGTTCCTAGTGTTTATTTTGTTTGTTCCTCCCTTCGTTGTTTTTCGTGGAATGTTCATTTTGTTTGTTAGGGTTTAATTTGTAGTCAGTTGTTCATGTTTTTCCTAGCCTGCCTTGCAGTGTTTTGTTTGTACCTTTTGGACTTGCTCTCTTTATGAGATTATTATTTGTTTTTCGTATTTAGTCCTCTGCCAGTTCTTCAGCTGTGCTATTCTTTGTTTTTGTATTTTTGCTACTGCCTTTGGACGTATTTTTGTAAATATCTTTGCTGCTGCCTTTGGACGTATTTTTGTAAATATCTTTGTTGCTGCCCTCTGTTTAAATTGGATTATTTTGTTACACTTCACCCCTGGCTCGAAGTGTTCAAGATTAAAGGAGCAGTGCTCACTTTTGGCAATCCATATCTACCTCTCCCTCGTATCTGTTTGCGCTTGGGCCCTCTGCCAACACATCCGTAACACTATTCAAGGTCGCCGAGCTGCACTGCAGATGTACCCTACTCTTTGAATTCGAAAAAGTGCATTACCGGCCAGATCCTCTTAGGGGCGCTGTATCGATAATGCAGTGTTCCCTGTGGCAGAAGTTGTCTTTTTTTTTCCTGGATTTCCAATGTAGTTTTCTACTCACCTGAAGCGATCCCTATAGCCTGTTGCACGGAATACGTTTTGGATCGCGGATTTCACTATGCAGTAAGGGAATATATCATCAGCCAATGGACATATCGATCTACCAGATGGCGATCGATAACTGGGAAATTGTCTGAGGGATCCAACCGGCTCATGGTAAGATCTTTTTCACGTAAATTACATGCTGATCAGGGCTTGTTATGATACTCAACCAGCCGATCAGCGTATGTGGCTACTGAGACGAACACGGTTATTGGTAATCAATAATCAGAAACGACGTCCCCCGCCCCCCCCCCCCCCCCCTTTCATGCATTCATGCTTGAGGATCGTACCGATCATATGCAGTTTGAGTTTTAACTGTAGCTTCTGTATAACCGAAATGCCATTGGATATAACGTTAGTAGCTATTAGCCCTTTATCCAGCCTTCCAGGAAATATACTAGACCAAATCCCGTATAACGCTTATATTCAAGACGCTATAAAATGAAAACGTATTGATGAAAAAATTATTTCTTTAAGCCATTTTGAAGGGACGGTTTATGGACTCAATTGACAATGAGAATGGACAGATAGCAATACTATAAAGTATAGATTTAGCTCTACAAAAACAGCCCCACGGACAGTGCAAGTCTGTTTACATATGCTGGCCGTCTACAGTGATTTTAGACGCATCCAAATGGCCGCCAATGTGTTAAGAATAGGTTACACATTTATATGGAATAACAACAATACATGTTATCATCATAATGCCATATTTAACAGCAAAAGAAAGAATCAAATCCAGCCTCAATCTGACTCTGAAATTTGGTTCAGAATTCTTGGGTGGTTTTCCTGAGAGCACATAACTCCCTTGTCCTAAGAAAAGCCTTAACTCATTCAGGGAACTCTAACCTCTTCTCAAGAGGACTCCAACCTCCTGGCAGAGGGACTCTAACCTCTTCTCAAGAGAACTCCAACCTCCTGGCCAGAGGGACTCTAACCTCTTCTCAAGAGGACTCCAACCTCCTGGCCAGAGGGACTCTAACCTCTTCTCAAGAGGACTCCAACCTCCTGGCAGAGGGACTCTAACCTCTTCTCAAGAGAACTCCAACCTCCTGGCAGAGGGACTCTAACCTCTTCTCAAGAGGACTCCAACCTCCTGGCCAGAGGGACTCTAACCTCTTCTCAAGAGGACTCCAACCTCCTGGCAGAGGGACTCTAACCTCTTCTCAAGAGGACTCCAACCTCCTGGCAGAGGGACTCTAACCTCTTCTCAAGAGGACTCCAACCTCCTGGCAGAGGGACTCTAACCTCTTCTCAAGAGGACTCCAACCTCCTGGCAGAGGGACTCTAACCTCTTCTCAAGAGGACTCCAACCTCCTGGCCAGAGGGACTCTAACCTCTTCTCAAGAGGACTCCAACCTCCTGGCAGAGGGACTCTAACCTCTTCTCAAGAGGACTCCAACCTCCTGGCAGAGGGACTCTAACCTCTTCTCAAGAGGACTCCAACCTCCTGGCAGAGGGACTCTAACCTCTTCTCAAGAGAACTCCAACCTCCTGGCCAGAGGGACTCTAACCTCTTCTCAAGAGGACTCCAACCTCCTGGCCAGAGGGTCTCTAACCTCTTCTCAAGAGGACTCCAACCTCCTGGCCAGAGGGACTCTAACCTTCTTCTCAAGAGGACTCCAAGCTCCTGGCAGAGGGACTCTAACCTCTTCTCAAGAGGACTCCAAGCTCCTGGCAGAGGGACTCTAACCTCTTCTCAAGAGGAATCCAACCTCCTGGCCAGAGGGACTCTAACCTCTTCTCAAGAGGACTCCAACCTCCTGGCCAGAGGGACTCTAACCTCTTCTCAAGAGGACTCCAACCTCCAGGTCAGATGGACTCTAACCTCTTCTCAGGAGGACTCCAACCTCCTGGCCAGAGGGACTCTAACCTCTTCTCAAGAGGACTCCAACCTCCAGGTCAGATGGACTCTAACCTCTTCTCAAGAGGACTCCAACCTCCTGGCCAGAGGGACTCTAACCTCTTCTCAAGAGGACTCCAACCTCCTGGCCAGAGGGACTCTAACCTCTTCTCAAGAGGACTCCAACCTCCTGGCAGAGGGACTCTAACCTCTTCTCAAGAGGACTCCAACCTCCAGGTCAGAGGGACTCTAACCTCTTCTCAAGAGGACTCCAACCTCCTGGCCAGAGGGACTCTGTAAGGTCCCAGACCCTGGGAACCCTGGTTCCCTGAGGATTCAGAATTCTTTACAGTGCTATAAATGTCCAAGATGTCACCAGATAACAAGACCCTACTCACCTAAGGCCAAGCTTCTATATGTCATTCTACTTCTGACAACATTTTTGGGGGAATAACCGTGTTAAGCCTAAACAGATTATTCACGGAGGCGGACAACAGAGTCTTTGGTTGAGGGTGGAATTGAATGAAAACAGATGGTTTCGGCATGGTGAGATTATTATTTTTTTTTCTGCCTGATTTTCTATGTCTTTCTCCCCATCCCAATTTAGTCGTTATGCCAATTCCCCCCCTCCCCTACCTGGTTGATGTGCGCATGTTCCCCCTACTGGTGGTCGGTACAAGGGAACCCTGAAGTCTACCACATGCTTCCTCCGACACATGCGGAGACAGCCAGCGGCTCTCTTTTCACCTAGCAGCGAGGACGCTCATTGGTGAAGTGTAACGCGTGGGAGGTCACGCTGCCTTCACCACTTCCTGCCTTTCGCTGAGCAGGCGCCCAGACCTGACCTGTAGGCGTCGCTGTCCACAACGCCAGATTACCACCCACGACTTCCCTCCCGGTAACTCAGCCAAACGAGTTAGTATGACGATCGGCCCAAGCCGCAGGCAATGCTGACTCCGGGAGTTGAGACCGCAGCCTCTTGCATTGGTGACGGGTGCAATCTCCGCTACGCCACCCGACCGCCCGGCATGGTGAGATTCAATGTACTGTACAAGAGTACATAGTGCACTACCCTGGATCTCTGCAACAGTAGTGTAACTGAGGGGTACAATTCCCTGACTGTATTACTAGATATGATACTTACTACCACTACCTTTGTACTTAATATTCGGCCACCCAGTACACGGCATAAATATATTATCATAAACACTCTCACGTAGATGAAACGGATCCAACACAAATGTACGAAGTCGAAACAGGTCTTTATTTCTACACAGCGATGGTGTGTAGAACAAGCACTTAATCACTTAATTACATTTATGAATTGAAATAGTATGCACTTTTATGGCAAAGAGTATTCGTCGGTATATCAATAGAGAATGTCCAATCTCTGAAGGCACAGGTGGTAAATATACGACCTGGAATAGTTAAGGAATAACAGCAATGATACTTTAATGATTATATACTAGATACACTAGAGGGGGTTAATCCGGTCGCTTGTAAGCCGACAGGAGTAGGAGAGGGGGGGGGGTAGAATCCGGCTGCCTCATCCGGCCAAGGGTATCCCAGGTGAACCCACTGTAGTGCCGTTCAATGCGCCGGCGATCCTTGGACCACAGATGAAAGCAGGTGGACTCTTTGTGGGCCGGCTCTCTCCGGTCCACGGGGGAGAGACGTGAAGCGACCTCGTCTTGCAGAGCGTCTCCTCACCTTGCGTCCTCTCCAGGGGGGGGGGTTCCAACACACGGCAGTGTCGGGGGTCTTTATCCATGGAATGATCAAAGTATACAAAGCATAATCCGTGCCTGGGAAGGCGGGCTGTCGTCGGTAGAATAATCTGGTATACAGGTCCACTCGCTCGTCGGCTCTGGGGCTCCTCGGGTGCAGCTCCACATGGGGTCAACCACCCTGGGTAAGCAGCCAGTTCTCTGCCCGAAACGATGGGGTACTGACTACGGTAGTATTCTCACCGCACGAAGCACTATATATTAACAGACTATTATTAGCTTAATAGACTACGTCCAACTCGACGATATAGTGCCAAATATGACTATTCAAATATTAATATACACGATGTCTCAATACCGATGGTAGGCGAACTTGGCCTTACTCCCACACGTGGCGTCGCGGGGAGGCTTTACGTCTGTGACTCTATTGGAGGGTAAGAAACTGGACTGAAAAGAAAGTCCTACTTTAGTAGCGCAGTATATATACGCACTATGAACAAATAGTCCCATTAGTGGTGCGGTAGCCAGATTCCTACGCGGAACTAGGACTTGTTCGTACATGTGGAGCGGTACGTTTGAACTGGGTCTGAGGGGTATGGCAGCCTGGCACCAAGGTCTCGACCAATAGTAGAATGGAGACTATTATGGGATGTTCAGTAGGCTAGAATGGATATTCAATGCATATTGTACAAGGAATATACAAGGGATATCAGGGAATATTAGAGAATATACAAATACAATTAAATATATATATATAATAAATATATATATTCGGTTTAATCTGGCCCTTCACAACAGCCACCCCCTGAATAGGTCCCAGACCTAATCAGTTAAACAGAGACAGATTAATCGCGTTGTCTATTTACACATAAGGGTTTGCTGTAGGGGTCAGTCAACTTCACAAAGTCATAGGGTTGTAGGGTCATTGTCATCATCGATTGTGTCTGGGAGTCGAGGCAGTTCTATGAGCCTTGCCACGGGACGGGTGTAAGTGCGACCCTGGACGAGCACTTCAGCTGCTCGGACCTTGCCGTCGGCACCGGTGATCACTTTGCTTACGCGGCCGGCCGGCCACATAGCTCTGGGCAGTGATTGATCAACAATCATGACGACTGTTCCTTCTGTCAAATTGTCTCTCTCCTTTACCCACTTCTGGCGGGTCTGTAGAGACGGTAGGTAGTGCAGTAGGAAACTGTTCCAAAACTTGTCGGCTAATACTTGGCTGTACCTCCACATTCGTCGGCCGTTCGCTTCTTCAGGCTGGTACATTGTCTGGGGTAATGCAGGATCTAGCCGCCCCATCAGGAGTGTGTTGGGGGTAACTGGGTCGATATCCGCCACATCACTGGAGACATATCCGAGGGGCTTCGAGTTAAGTACTCCCTCAATCTCCGTGAGGACTGTCAGTAGGACTTCTTCCGCCACAGTCTGGGCCCCAAGTACTGCGTACAGGGCTGTCATTATGGAGCGCACTTCTCGTTCCCAAGTGCCACCGAAGTGGGGTGCGTTTGGGGGGTTGAATTGGAAATCAACCTGTGCTGGAGCGAGGTGGGTCTTAAGTTCTGGGCCCATAGCTTGGAAGCTCTCTCTCAGCTCTCTTTCGCCGCCTTTGAAGTTTGTCCCATGATCGGACAATAGGGTAGACGGTCTTCCTTTCCGTGATGTGAATCTTCGGAAGGCCATAAGGAATGAGTCTGTGCTCATGGTCGGGAGAAGCTCGATGTGTATCGCTCTGGTGGTCATGCATTTGAATACAATACCCCACCGCTTCTCGGTTCCTCTTCCTTTCTTTATGTGCAGCGGGCCAAAGCAGTCCATACCCGTTGAGTGGAATGGCTTGTCACCGATTCGGAGGCGACATGGAGGAAGGTCAGCCATCCTTGGTATGCTGGGCTGCGCGCGCCACTTGCGGCAGTCTAGACATGTTCGCTGGAAGCGTCGTACCGCCTCTCTTCCTTGTAGGATCCAGTAACGACGTCTGATTTCCGCGAAGACTCTTTCTGCTCCTGCGTGATGTACATCCTCATCGTATTTCTTTATAATCAGCTCTGTGACCTTGTGTCGGCTGTTCAATACGATCGGGTATTTAATGTCATCCGGTAGATTGGGGGCTCTGCGTAGGCAACCACCCACTCTGATGAGGGTATGAGCGTCGCTCTCGGGGGCCAGATGAATTAATCTGCTGTCGGATGGGACGGGCTTTCCTCCCTGTAGACAGGCCAATTCATCGGGGAACGAGTCTCTCTGGGCTCGCTGCAGTAGAAGCAATTCTGCTTCCTCGTAGTTAGCTGCTGACATATCAGCGGGGGACTTGCACTCCGGGTGGTACCGCAGGAATGTTCTTTGTTGTGCACTCTCTATGGACGTGCAATCGTCTATGTTAGGGTCGGTGGAGGCTACGGTGCTCAATCCACAGAACACAGACTTCTTATTTTCCACCTCCTCTGGACTTGCTTCCCTCGGGATAGGCATGGGCCACTGTCCTTCCGGGAGTCTTAGGAATGCGGGGCCGTCACTGTAGACATTGCGACGGGTGAGGTCATCCAGGGGCATCCCCCGGGTGATGACGTCAGCTGGGTTCTGTTTTGTATCAACGTAGCGCCACTCTGTTTCTCCGGTTAACTCTTCGGTTAAGTCTTGAATCTCGGTGACTCTGACTCCCACGAAGACTTTGTACTTGCATGAGTCCGATTTGATCCAGGCGAGTACCGTCGTGGAATCTGACCACAGGATTGTTCTAGACACCGGTATGGTGAGCTCACGTTGGATGAGCGTGGCTAGGTGCGCTCCGGCTAGGGCTGCGCAGAGCTCTAGACGTGGGATAGATTGTTGTTTGCGTGGGGCTATTCTCGAGCGGGCGAGGACAAATGCTGTGTAGATCTCTCCCCCCTGGTCTTGGGCCCGCAAGTAGGCTACTGATCCGTATGCGACCTCTGAGGCGTCACTGAAGACGTGTAAGTCCATTTTACATGTCTCTGGCCTCACCGTGGGTGGGAAGTAGCTTCGGCGCATATTAACGCCTGGGAGTGAGTGGAGCTCCATCTCCCACTCTCTCCAGGTGGATGCAAGGTGTGCGGGAATGGGGTCGTCCCAGCCCTGGTCCTTGTCCCACAATGCTCGTACAATCATTTTTGCCCTGGTGGTGTACGGTAGAATACATCCTAGCGGGTCATATTGTCGGGCGAGTGTTGTGTACACACTCCGTCTGGTGGTCGGCGCCGCCGCCGGCCTTCCCTGCTCCGTAGTCAGGGGCTTGTGTCTGTAGTGAAGCGAATCTGTTTTGAATCGCCACACCAATCCCAGGGTCATCTCCTGGGCTTCTCCCGGGATTGTAGCCATCCAGGTCTTGCTGCTGGCTGCCTTGTCCTCGGAGGAGAGGCTGCGCAGTACTTGCGGATCGCTGCTGGCCCACTGCCTGAGATCAAAGCCGCCTTTGATCAATGAGGCGCGGAGTTTAATCAGGAGAGCCTCGGCTTCTTCCTGGGTTGAAAGGCTTTGTAGACAGTTGTCTACGTAGAAGCTGTTCTTTACGCTGTGTCGGACCTCTTCGTCCGCTGCTGGGTCCTCTGCTACATGTTTCTGTAGTGCAAATGTAGCACAGCAGGGGCTGCACGTCGTTCCGAAGGGGAGGACTTCCCATTGGTAGATGGCTGGGTGCTCATCTCCTGGCTTCTCTCTCCATAGGAACCGTAACAGGGGCTTGTCCTCCTCTACTAATCTCACCTGCAGGAACATTCCTTTAATGTCCCCGCTGATGGCCACCTTTTCCTGGCGGAAGCGGAGTAGAACGCCGAGTAGGGAGGGGCCGAGTGTGGGACCGGGCAGTAACTCTTTATTCAGATTTTGGGATCCGATCTGGTAGCTGCAGTTAAATACTATGCGGTCTTTACCGTTGTGATGGACCTTGTGGTGAGGCACGTACCACGATTCAGTGGTCTGGTCAGCCTCTTTAATGTCCATCTTTGTGACGTGTCCCGCTGTGATGAGCTTCTCAATCTCAGCGCGGTATACACTCTCTTGGGCGGGGTTCTTGGCTAAGCGCCGCTCCGTGTTCAGCAGGTACCGTTCTGTGGCGTCTGTCTTGGCGTGGAAAGTAGGCATTCCTTCTCGCCGCAGGAGTGGCGTGGCGTATCTCAACACGCCGTTGACCGGGACTCTCTTGGTCCCTGTCTCGAGGAGGTGAATGGCGTAAATGTCATCTTTAGAGCGAATGTCTTTCTTTCCGTTCTTAAAGGGCATTTGTTCCAAGGTCCATAACCGCTCTACGTGTTGCAGGAGTGCGGTTTCTCCCTCTGTGACTCGGGAGTGGAGACATCTAGTGGCTGTACTTCGGTTGAGAGATTTGGCGAGCGGGCCTTGGAGAGTCCATCCCAAACGGGTCTCGACTGCTGCAGGACAGCCTCGGGGTCCGGTATGAACCCGGTCTATCGGGACAATGAGGTCTGCATGGTCGGAGCCTATCAACAGGGTCGGCATAGCATTGTCTATGAGCGGGATCGGTAACTTGCGCAGATGTGCATATTTCTCCATCAGCTTGGCGACGGGGTATGTGTACCGCGACAGTCCTATTTCTTGGCTGGTGAAAGCGTCTGCAATCTGGTACCGTCGCTCAGGCTGGCCGCTTGCTGCGATAGAGAATGAGACATTCTCGCCCTTTATCGTCTTCAAATCTCGTCTTATTGTCCGAATTGTCATTCGGGTTTCGCTTCCCCGCAGCCCTAGCTGGGCCGCAGCGGAGGCGAGCAGCAGGGTCTTCTCTGACCCGTCATCGAGGACGGCGTAAGTGTCCAGGACTTTATTCTGGTAGCTTAGTGTCACACGCACTACTTTTAGGAGTACTCGGGCTCCACTGCTGCTGGCGGGATCGATGTACATGACGCTCGCTTTGCGGCTGGATGGTGCAGGTGAAGGGCGCCGTCTGTTACTGTCGTGAAGTATGTCCAGATGGGCTCCATCGCACTTGGTGCACCTTTTCTTTAAGCGGCATTCGGCTGCCATGTGTGAGCGCGCACAGCGAAAACAGCGCTTGTTGGACTTTATCCATTGACCTGCTTCCTCCGCGTTCAGCTTGGGGAAGGAGTCACATTGCGCTAGCCAGTGTTCTTTCTCACAGTAGGGGCACACTATCTTCCACTTCTCCGTTCTGGAGGGGGTACTGTGGCTCCTGCTGCTCGGTACTGACTCCGATTGGTGCATCACAGTCACCGATCTTCTTCCGTCATTTAGTCGTCTGGTTCCTTCTCTGGAGCCAGGGGTGCTCCGTCCGAATGTATCTAGCCGTAGGCTGCTGACTTCTCTCGCCAGGAAGTCTGCTAGATCGAGGAGGTTCGGTTCGGGGCCATTCGGGTCTCTGTGGTCCCTCTGCCGCCTAAAGCGCTCCTGACGAGCGGGCGGCAGCTTCTCCAGGATCCTTTCCACATTTGAGTTGGCGTAAAGTTCATGCCTCCCCTTCTCTCTTTGCGCTCCCAACATCCCTACCAGGGACTGCACTCTGATGGACAGGTCGTCCAGTGCTCGATTGTCTATTGCTGGGGGTAAGCGGTCGATGTGTCGGATCTCCTGGATCACGTAATCCCATATGCGCCCATACCTCTGGTCCAATGCTACCAGCGCTGCTGTGTATGGGGTGGTGGAAGTCGCGTAGGCGAGCGCTATATTATGTGCGCGGGGCACCTTTAAGTGCTTCAGTAGGATGGCGTATTTGTGGCGTTCATCCAATACATCCACCAACATGGTCTCCAGACACATGCGGAGTTCTGTATACTGGGCCCGGTTCTCTTGGGTGAAGTCGGGTACCATAGGCGTGCCAATGTATGACGCTGACTGTGGATACATCGGCGAGCGTTGGGGGAGAGGCCTCCTAGGCGAGTCTCCTCCCGCTCCTTGGTATGGGCTGGTACCGGCAGTGTACCATGGCCCGCTTGTCCAGGTGCTGTTCCTCGGTGCGGGTCGTGCGTCGTGCTCACCCGGGTATAGAGTCGGGGGTCTGTAGCGCAGCTCCGCGGGAGTATAGCCTGGGCTGTACCGGACCTCCTGGTCCGGTAGAGTACTGTGCTGTCTTCGGGCGTGGTTCTCCTCCTCTTCGTCTTCAGTTAGGTCATCCAGTGCTTGTAGTCTCTGGTTTAGCCTCTCCACAGGATATGCTGCTCCTTCCCGGTTGCTAGGTCTCGCTTGGACCGGTGGGGGGAGGTGGTCTGTGGGGGGTATAGACCTCGTCTGTTGGTCAAGTTCAGGGTTGTTTACTCGGCTAGGGGATGCCGCCCTGGAGGTGTGTCTAGACGAGTTCCTGGAGCCTCTGGCGGAGGGAGAGGGTGTTGTCCGTCTGATCAGCTGTTCTATTAGTTGCGACTGCTGTCTGTCGCGCGCTGCGTCCCGTTGAGCACCGGCTCGTTCTCGGGCCACATTCTCTTCCATCTGAATGCGTCTTATTTCTAGACGTATCTGCTCGTGTTCGCTTCGCTGCTGGATCTGCAGTCGGTCGCGTTCAGCAGCGGCGTTCAGGCTGATGAGGAAGGCCTGCTGTAGGGTCCTCTCTGCCTCGCTGGGAGAAGGCGGTTGTATAGGGGAGCCTTCCCTCGGGGTACTCCTTGCGGAGCCTTGGAGTTCTATCTCCACGGTGCTCTCCCCGTCTTCTTCCGTGCCGAGTTCTCTCTCGGTAGCGTTGTATTCCTCCCGGGACTCATCGGGGACTACTTCTTCAGTACTGGCGGGGTGTGAAGTCATGTCTGGTTCCCACTGGTCCCCACGTGAACTTGGTCAGTTACATTAGAGCCCGTAGGGGCCTCTATGGTCGGGGTAGTCTGGGCGTTGGGGTTAGACATACTTTTACTTTCTAGTTTTACCGCGTTTACTGTTAGTAGAAGACTAGGTTGTTGACTGACAGCGTAAGCCTCTAAGTACTGAGGGAGCCGTCGTTCGCGCTGCGGGCGTTGGTTAGGAGGATCGTTTCGTGGAGTGTTCATCATAGGCCATTTCAATATTAATAACACTATATTAATATTACACTAATTACCCTCCGGCTCGAAGGACCAATTGTAACTGAGGGGTACAATTCCCTGACTGTATTACTAGATATGATACTTACTACCACTACCTTTGTACTTAATATTCGGCCACCCAGTACACGGCATAAATATATTATCATAAACACTCTCACGTAGATGAAACGGATCCAACACAAATGTACGAAGTCGAAACAGGTCTTTATTTCTACACAGCGATGGTGTGTAGAACAAGCACTTAATCACTTAATTACATTTATGAATTGAAATAGTATGCACTTTTATGGCAAAGAGTATTCGTCGGTATATCAATAGAGAATGTCCAATCTCTGAAGGCGCAGGTGGTAAATATACGACCTGGAATAGTTAAGGAATAACAGCAATGATACTTTAATGATTATATACTAGATACACTAGAGGGGGTTAATCCGGTCGCTTGTAAGCCGACAGGAGTAGGAGGGGGGGGGGGGGTAGAATCCGGCTGCCTCGTCCGGCCAAGGGTATCCCAGGTGAACCCACTGTAGTGCCGTTCAATGCGCCGGCGATCCTTGGACCACAGATGAAAACAGGTGGACTCTTTGTGGGCCGGCTCTCTCCGGTCCACGGGGGAGAGACGTGAAGCGACCTCGTCTTGCAGAGCGTCTCCTCACCTTGCGTCCTCTCCAGGGGGGGGGGGTTCCAACACAGGGCAGTGTCGGGGGTCTTTATCCATGGAATAATCAAAGTATACAAAGCATAATCCGTGCCTGGGAAGGCGGGCTGTCGTCGGTAGAATAATCTGGTATACAGGTCCACTCGCTCGTCGGCTCTGGGGCTCCTCGGGTGCAGCTCCACATGGGGTCAACCACCCTGGGTAAGCAGCCAGTTCTCTGCCCGAAACGATGGGGTACTGACTACGGTAGTATTCTCACCGCACGAAGCACTATATATTAACAGACTATTATTAGCTTAATAGACTACGTCCAACTCGACGATATAGTGCCAAATATGACTATTCAAATATTAATATACACGATGTCTCAATACCGATGGTAGGCGAACTTGGCCTTACTCCCACACGTGGCGTCGCGGGGAGGCTTTACGTCTGTGACTCTATTGGAGGGTAAGAAACTGGACTGAAAAGAAAGTCCTACTTTAGTAGCGCAGTATATATACGCACTATGAACAAATAGTCCCATTAGTGGTGCGGTAGCCAGATTCCTACGCGGAACTAGGACTTGTTCGTACATGTGGAGCGGTACGTTTGAACTGGGTCTGAGGGGTATGGCAGCCTGGCACCAAGGTCTCGACCAATAGTAGAATGGAGACTATTATGGGATGTTCAGTAGGCTAGAATGGATATTCAATGCATATTGTACAAGGAATATACAAGGGATATCAGGGAATATTAGAGAATATACAAATACAATTAAATATATATATATAATAAATATATATATTCGGTTTAATCTGGCCCTTCACAACAAGTAGTATTTATACAGAGTAGACTAAACTGAGTGGGTGCATGTGTGTGTGTGTGTGTGTGTGTGTGTGTGTGTGTGTGTGTGTGTGTGTGTGTGTGTGTGTGTGTGTGTGTGTGTGTGTGTGTGTGTGTGTATGAGAAAGTACAGTGTATGCTGATGATTTTCTATATCAATATGTGTCCATAAACCCATTCCCTTATGTTCCATGGAAGTCCCAACGTAATTTGTCATACAGTATGTAGCTGCAGTACTTCCAATATGAGATCCTATACAGTATGTAGCTAGTATTTCCAACATGAGCTCCTATACAGTATGTAGCTACAGTACTTCCAATATGAGCTCCTATACAGTATGTAGCTACAGTACTTCCAATATGAGCTCCTATACAGTATGTAGCTACAATACTTCCAACATGAAATCATATACAGTATGTAGCATCAAGACTGGGTGAGTAACACTGCATAATAGCAGTACTCTCTCCCTCTATTCTCTACTGTATTAACTGCACATGGTGAAAGAAAGAGAGAGAGAGCGGGCGAGAGAGAGAGAGAGAGAGAGAGAGAGAGAGAGAGAGAGAGAGAGAGAGAGAGAGAGAGAGAGAGAGAGAGAGAGAGAGAGAGAGAGAGAGAGGCGAGGGGTTTGAAACTTGTTATAGCTTTGTGCATGTGATGTAGGCAACAAGCCCTGGGGAGCCATCCATTCCCTACCAGAGGCTCCAATATCACAACAACTAGCCTTTGTTCCCCCCCAGCCTATCCAAACAGTATCAAGTGTGTCTCATGCATCCCCCAAGAGATAAAAGAGAGGGACCAGAGTTCTGTATTTTTTTCCGGAACATTCTGCCTGGAGCCATAGTAGCACTTGACTGAGGACAACAATATCTGAGATCAGCAGCTGACTGCAGTAAACATGTTAGACAACGTTATAGACACTCTCACAACGCTATTTTATTCAGAATACATTTGTCTAGTTTAATTGAACTCGATAGAGACCAATAAAGAAGTGGAGGCAAGATATTACGTGTGACATGCCGGGTGTTTGCATACTTTTAATGTTATGGGCACCCAAATAGATAGATTGATTGATTGATTGATTGATTGATTGATTGATTGATTGATTGATTGATTGATTGATTGTATTATTTGAAAACACATAGGCCTGAAGCAAGCTCCTCGTACACATTATTAAAAAGCTGTGATTATTATTTTCATAGATACGAGGAGCCACTGGAGTTACCCTTTAAGCACTATCATATGAGGGGGACTGTATTGTGGCTCTTGGCACCGGTGAGCTGCAGGGAAGAGAACGAGGCCACGGGCCAACAATCACAACATAGAACGGCCCTTGAATATCTTATTGCTTTTATACAACATGTTCAGCTCCCCGCCGCTAACATCCTCGCTTGTTTCCTCTTGTAATAGTAAATTGTTATATGTTACATCATTTGTACAGCTTATTGGACATGTTTCATAGCTCTGTTTACTTAATATAGCTTAACTAGTATACAGCTCAAGACACTAGGTGACAGTCTGGCTTATGTTCTTAAAACAACACCAAGGGCCAGAACAGTTTGACGCAGATACGAGATGTCCAAGGTTCTTTTCTTGTTTAATCTTGACTCCAGTCTTGTGTCAGACACGACAAAACCCCTAACCCATCTTTTGTTTTAATTTTTAATCTTTGTTTTCATTTGTCATTTCCAGTTGGTATTTAATTGTAAGTCTGACCAGGGCTCTTTCTCATTTCCTGGTCAGAAGCTTGTGTACACTTGTCTCTGATTTGTAACTGATGACTTTTTCTGTTATCACAATCTTTTTTTTTTTTTTTTTTACTATTCAACTCATCATAATTCCTACAGCTCACTGTCTCGGCTCATTTAAAATATTCCACAAAACTCTCAGCACCCGCCCGGCATCGTGAGTGACAGATCATTCTGGGATGTAGTCGACGTGTATCCGAGTGTTTCCACTTGGTGTGTGTGTAACGGAGGTACCGCGTGTCTATCCACAGTCACGATGGACTGTGTATAGTGAAGTGGCTGTGGACGTTAAGCGGTACTGCAAGTAAACTCACTCCCCAGAGGCAACCTCCAGACCCATTACCAAGGGGTGAGTTAATCTCGTGCGTGCGTGTGTGCGTGTTTGCGTGTGTGTGCTGGTGCTTAGTGGACCTGAGTGGACTGGACACGTGTAGGAGTTACAATGCAACAGGTGATCACAAAGGAGGTTAGTGAATTGGTGGAATGTAAACAAGGACGGCGTGGCGCAGCTGAAGTTGTATGGTAAAGTTGTGTGTCCGCCATTCAGTCCCAACACATAATAAACTTTTTCTTTTTCTAAAATAAATCATTTTAGATTTGACCGATTAAATAGAAATTATGAGAAATTGTCTCCTCCAGCAGATGAAACCAGTTGATTATTATGTCACATTTAGTCAGATCTTCACCACGGGAACACGCTGAACAATGAAGTCATAGTTGTTGAAATACACTGGTGGAGAAATATGTTATTTCTTTTATCTGCAAGGAGATAATACATAATTTAATTTATCTTCACAAATCTTTCATTTGATATGACTTAAATTCAGGTTCACTGGAGGCGAGGAAGTATCAGTATCCGAGAGAAAACACAACAAGCATAATATCCTGCATAATCTCAGACACAGTCGCTCCAGCATATCTGTTCCTACACAGTCTCTCGCTGCGCTGTTAGTGAAATAATAACTGTGAATGAAGTCTTTGTTTTCCTCACTGACCTCCTTATGGGACCCCCTCGAGCATCGACACTGCACAGAGAACGACTGCTTCAACACACATTGTACATGTTGAAAAGGAGATAATTAAAACGTACAGTTCTCACTGTAGAACTCACTATGATGTGAATGCGATACTTGGCATTTCCTTCCATTTTTATAAACACCCCATGACCCAACGGCCAGCTCTGAACAGAACAGAATGGTTTGTTTGTTATCTGCCATAAAACCATCAGCACGGCCCTAATTAACATGTCTGACGGAGAGGAAGTGTAGGCCTGACACTTGTATACTACAGTACAGGAGTAGCCCTTTTTACCCCAAAGCTTCAGTGTGGGGATCCATCTGTTAGTAATGGGTCACCAAACACAAATCAACTTCAGGTTCCCAGGGACTGGGACCATTTTTAGCCGTTGTTTAGACACATTTATGACTTTGACAGGACTGGTAGCTAGTATTGAAAGAGGAAGCAGTTTATGTTGGCTATAGACATTTTATTCCTCTCGGCACAGAGACCAACAGTTGTCACTTTGAAGAAGGCAAGTTGCCTGGATATGATCCAGAGATGATGCATGTAGTTGTCCTTGTGGCTTTTTATTGTTAATTTATTTTATTTTATTTGCTTATAAAATACAGGTGAAGTACAGGTGAAGATGGCTTTAGAACTGTCCCCAGAGCAACCCCTACAGGCACGTCTGTCTGATCAGAATATTGACAAGGAATTTGCTTTTGGTCGTTTGCGGTGCGACATTAACGGACAGACAATAACAGACAGATAATAAAAGGTGGAGTAAAATAAAATGAAATATGAACTAAGTTAAGCACAATAGAATAAAATAGAATTATGAAATAAAATATAGGCCAGCGCTGTACAACTGTAAATAAAGAGGTTGAATACAATAAAATGGGATATAAACTAAATAAATATTGCACAATAGAATATAGTACAATTATAAGTAAAAAAAAATTAAATAAGTCCTGTACAACTGGGCAAGATGTGGTAAAGTATACACTAATTTGAATAAAATAACAATACAGTGGGATGGGATAATTAGCATGGCTGTGCAATTGGGCAGTTAAGTACAAAGATAAACAGCGAAGTATGAACAAGTATGTTTGATTGTATATACAAATATATAGTCCAGTAAGTAGGGGTGTGTTAATGTAACACAGTGGGGGGTGTGGGTGTTAGTGAGGGTCCAGAGCCTTGTTGATAAGGCTCACTGGAGAGGGCAAGAAACTGTTCTTGTGCCGTGAGGTTTTGGCCCTGATGGACCGTAGCCTCCTGCCAGAGGGGAGTGTCTCAAATAGATTGTGACCGGGGTGGTAGGGGTCAGCCACAATCTTACCTGCATGCTTCTGGGTTCTGGAGGCGTACAGATCCTGGAGAGATGGCAGATTGCAGCCGATCACCTCCTCAACAGAGTGGATGACACAGTGGCGGCCGGTGGGTGCTTCGCCACTAGGGGCGCTATACCAAACATTTTGCAAACATGTACAGTACCACGCAACAGACTCATGGCAAGACGTGAGCGATTCGACTCACGCTCACGGCAATGAATCGGCTCTTATGAACGAGTCGCTCAGCTGTTACTACAACAACACACAACCAGTCAAATAAAGTATAGTCTAGACTCTAATTCACAACTTGAAACACAATATATAAATAGAAAAGTTAGAAACAAAACTCGCCCCGTCTCCAAACACAGGCAGATCTCTCCCTCTCTCCTTCTCTCTCTCACACACAGCGCGACGTGGAATCGATTCGTTACACAATCAGACCTATTATATACCAAGAATAACTTCAGTATGAGTACAGGGCTGTACACATATTTTGCATATTGTTAAACGAGCCAAGGCTAGCTATTAAACTATCGATATGAATCGAAAATCTGGGACCCTGATGTAAACAAGACAAACGTCTTTCTCTGGTCTGCATCCCCTTAACAATTGTGTGTATTGAGCCGTACTGTATTGTACCCATTCTGCAATCTGTTAATAAAGTTCTCATTCATTCAAACATAGACGATATTGAACAAGCCATAATCCACGTATTTTCAATCCAAACGCGAGGGAGAGAGAGAGAGAGAGAGAGAGAGAGAGAGAGAGAGAGAGACTCACTGTTTAGTTGACACGTCCAGGGCAGGAGGGCTTGCCTTGATAAAGTAGTGTATCACTGTTGATGTATTCCAGACCACTGTCCACTGTGTCCAGACTGCATCCGCCATATAGCTTGTTAGCCAAGTGTTAGCTTGTTAGCAGCACCACACAACAGTCACAAGTACTTCATTCCTTTGTCCATTTCCGCTCGAACAGACTGCAAACTACCTGGCGTTCTATCGCCATGCTCTAAGACAAACTCTAACCTTAACCAACTTTGAAAGAGTGCCTAAGCTTAACAGTCTAAAGAACTTGCAGTCACGGCACACTCTAAGACAAACAACCTAGGACCAACCTAGGAACCAACCTAGGTAGAATTGGAACATTAGAAATTGGATTCGGCCAATCAGAGATCGTCTCTGTGAAATTCTGCTACGGAAAAAAAGTACTGGCGTCGGCCAATCAGAGAGCGTCTCCGCGAAATGCGGCTACAGAAATTCTTGACGCTACTGGCTAGACCGCTTCAAATCGCGCCCGGATTCCAACATAATAGTCATATTTCAACGCACAACGCGTTATGCACTGATTGGCTGTGACGGATACAGCGATCAAACTGTGACGCGCACTCAGAGCGCTATCGCGTCTAGCCCGGGCCGAGAAATACGGAAAAATAAAAAAAATAAAAAAAACGAGATGTCACTTCCTGCTCAGGAAAACGAGTGTTTTTTTATTTGAGATAATAACGTTATATTGTGCATTGGAAATACAAACACTTAAAATGAGTAAATATTATTCATTTTAAACATGTTTATATTATTTATAGGGCTATAAAACAAAAAACTAAAGTTTTATTTTCTTCTTCTGTGATTTAACAGCAGGTGGGTCGGCGCCCTTGCGCCCCTAGTGGCAGAGCCGCCACTGGGATGACATACCATACCATACTGTGATGGAGGAGGTAAGGATTGAGGTCATGGGAGATGATGGTTCCCAAGAAGCTGTGGACACTAGGTAACGTTACCGTTAAACCACACGCTTGTATTATGGAAATTATTTCATTAATGCTAAACCAAGACATGGTCATGGTAATTTCTCTCTGTGAGCAGTTAAACTGTAACTGATAGCCAAATCACCCGTCTGAAACAGGGAATTCATCAGTCTTTTCCTACAGAGATAGCGGGCTGTTTATTCTACCACTGTATCCATTCATTATCCACACATTCACATTGCTGGTCCACGCTAGTGAAGGACAGAAAGATGGATGCATCTCCAGTGGGTTATGTGCTGACCTGTGTGTCCAAGAGGACATTTGATTAAGGACACATGAGAGTCCATCCTTTGTTCTTTTCTTTATTTTGATCTCTGTCAGCTTCCACAAAGTGGTCGCTAGTCCTCCTGGGGGCCACACACAAAAACAACAACAAAAACTAAAAATAATTAATTAATAATTAAAATCACACTATCAATAAAACAAAACAAAAAAGCCAAATATAAAAATCTGAAAATAAGTTAAATAATAAGTGAATTAACATAGTGAGAATGGAAACAAAAACAGAATTGTCACAAATACAAAAAAAACGAAAAAAGAAAAGAATAACAAGAACATGTACAGAAACGGCTAGAAAAATAAGCAATAATCATGATTAATATTTTTGTTTTGGTAACCTTTTAAAAGAAAAGCTACTTTTGGTCTGTCCGATGTTCATGGAGAGCATATGTGAGGAAGCAGAGGAAGTTCTATAGTGAACATTTCTCATCAAACAATTAGTTTGTGGACTTGGCACCACCACCACCAAATGACCATGCAGTGCTCACTTGACGTGTATTATACACATGTATTATACACACGAAAGAAGTGTGGTGTATTATTCTAAATAACATTCCACATGAATAACAGATGACTCCGGTCTCGAATCCGGGTGTCAGCATTGCCTCCGGCTTGGGCCGGCCGTCATACTAACTCATTGGCAAAGTTAGCGGGTAGAAGTCGAAGGATTTACCATCCTGGACGTTGTGGACAGCGACTCCTACAGGTCGGCTGGGGGACGCCTGCACAGCAGAGACAGGAAATGGCGGGGGTAGTGTGAGCCTCCCACACGTTACACCTCGCCAATGGGAGTCCGCGCTGGCAGGTGAAAATATGTGACAGGCTGCCTCCTCGTGTACCGGAGGGGACACGTGATGCAAGGCATCTATCCTCCCTACAGCCGACCAGTGGGAGGCATATGCGAGCAACGTTCAAGACAGGGGAGGGGAGAATTGGAAACACGAAATTGGGATGGGAGAAAAATAGAAAAATAAGGAGAAAAAGTGGATAAAAAAAAACACAAAACAGGCTCGCCGACAGAAAAAGGGATTGTTCACTATTCAGGGTAGTCGTCCGGTCCAGGGTCAGTACACAAGGGGGTTTCTCAGCCAGTCCAGGGTCCAGTACACAAAGAACACTTACTCGCCTTCACCTCTCCGCTCAATACCTCTCACATTCACTACTCCGTATAACACAATCTCTCTCTCTCAATAACAACAACTCCAACCTCACCTCCGCTCCACTTACTCCTCTCTAACCTAGTGGTTTTGTAGTGTGTGGGTCTGGGCGTGTGCACGTGAGATGTGGGTGGACTAATGATGCACAGGTGTGTTCTATCAGTACTAATCAGCTACCTAATTGACTCTACTCCTTCCGTGGAAAAACTATCTCCCATCCTTCACATATCTATCCATGAGGGGGGGGTGAGATCTGCCACCATACATACATACATACATACATACATACATACATACATACAGGGCCGCCTGGGAGAAATGCGAGGCCCTGTGCGAGATTTAAACGCGAGCCCCCCCCCCCCCCCCCCCAAAAGGTTAAAAAAAATATATATATATATATATATATATTTTTTTTATACAGTCAACATATTCTTAAATAATAGCGCTGCCCGAGGCTGGGCATGATACAGTCAACATATAGCAAGAGAGAGAGCGAGAGAGAGCTCCCGTTCTACAGTCAATATACAGTGTACAGAGAGAGAGAGAGAGAGAGAGAGAGAGAGACACATTGGAAAGAAATTGAAATGCTATTTGGCCCTAAACAGAGAGTACACAGTGGCAGAATACCTGAGCACTGTGACTGAAGATCCTTGACTAGGTACAGACTCAGCGAGCACAGCCTAGCCATCGAGAAAGGCCGCCATAGGCAGACTGTGTGTGTTAGAAAGAGAGAGAGAGAGAGAGAGAGAGAGAGAGAGAGAGAGAGAGAGAGAGAGAGAGAGAGAGAGAGAGAAGAGAGAGAGAGAGAGCATGTGTGTTTGTCGTGTGTGTGTGTTAAGGCTCTGCATGCTACAGAAACTTCAAAGCAACTGCAACACAACATCGACAAAGCAACGGTGTTTATAGACACCAAACCTTTATGCTTCTGCAAAATCAACGCGCAGCCTATGTAACATTGTACCCCGTATGTAGCTAGGTTCCCTAGATAGATGACGCTTCCCTTCTCAACCAACCCATTGATAACAAGCAAAAAATAAGCATCATTTTACTTCCGGGCGGGGGGTTTCAAAATAAAAGAGCGAGTCTAAAAGCACCGTAAATACGTTTATTTTTTACAATATCTAACGTTACACGAACCTAAACTAATCTAAAGTTAGTTTAGTTCGTGGTAACGTTAGATAATGTACAAAATAAACGTATTTCCGGGTGATTTTAGACGTCGCTCTTTTATTTTGAAAACCCCCGACCGGAAGTGTTATAGTGTCTGTTGGCTAGCAGCTTAACTTTCTGTGCTTTTCGAGCTAACGTTACCGTAACATCATTAGTTTCCAATGGAGAGGACCTCGGCTCACATGCAGCTCAAACTACCTATTGGAATAAATTAATTGATTGATGTTAACTTGTCCCTGTGTGTGTCCAGTCATTTCGACTAGCAAACGTTGTATTTAACGTTACCTCAGGACGGATACCATTGTATTTACTTGGTTAGCTATGTAGCTAATGTGGATAGCATTTTGAATAGACCCAATGCTAGCTGGCTGGCTACAGCTTTATTTACTAAATTATGGAGGCTTTTTAATCGTCAAGGTAAGAGAGGATTTGTCATGATCAACTGAAGGCGTATGCTATGGAACAATATGTGCTTGGGTTTTCAGAAAAAGGCGAGCTATGTGACGCTAATTATTTAGCGTCAACGCTGGAAACAACAATGGAGGATATTATTCTCTGCGGGACTAATATTATTCTATGACAGCCCCGCCCCCATTCGCTAACCAACCAATCACTGCTACGCAATATCAACGCAACGGTTGTTTAGGTTAGATTTGAGGGACATGTACGCAACGTCCAAGCAACACAGTCTACAAGACCCTCTAAAACAACCGCGCTGAAATCGCGCCGATGTTGTGTTGCAGTTGCTCTGAAGTTTCTGTAGCATGCAGAGGCCTTTAGAGAGAGAGCATGTATGAGAGAGATAAGCAAAGATGACCCCCTAAAGGATATTCAACTTTTAATGAAAGAACAAAACAGAAGGAAAAGATAACTTCACAAAGGCAACATGAATATACATAGATCCAAAAGGACAAAGATCAACACTTAAATCCAAAGAGAAGAGGGTCTATACCAAAGAAAACAAAGCAGCAAGGAGCCAATGGCCGACATCAGCTAAATAGGCTAGCCAGGTAGGCTACTGACACCAGGCCACACACAGCTTTGGCCAACGGCCCAACGCTACCCAAGCTACACAAACGACCAATTCACACACAGCACATGTCGTATCTCCAAATGTTGTGAAGTAACATGTTTTGCCTGGAAAAAAACATCGTTATTAACAAAACATTCGGGAGGGGAAGGAAGGAAGAGTGGGGTAATGTCATGACATTTTCATTCATCTTACCTGCACCAAGGAACGCAGGGCAGAAAGGCCGCAACACAGGTCTCCACGTGACGAAAGGCCTCTCGCTGGCGGCACAAAAGAAGCTATGGCCGGTGCCTTGTCATGGTGCAGCCCGACTACATCTTCTGTCAAAGATGATGTCGTAGTCAGAGTGCCAGAACCCCTGCTATTCTCACGGCTAATGTCAATGGTCGTAGCACAAGCTAACAGCTAACTCTAGGCTAACTGATAGCATCAAACTAACGTTCCCAGCCGAGCGCAGCCGGCAGCTAACGTCGTAGCTAAACAGCTAACTGGCTAACAGTTAGCTCAACCCGGCTATCGCTAACCATTAGCTAACGCAGAAGCAAGCTACAGCTAGTCGGCCAGTTTGGCTCCAGAGAGAGAGAGAGAGAGAGAGATATCCACGGCGGGAATAGAATAAAGTTAATAGAATAGGTTAAAACTCACCAAACGTCCAAGAGGATGGAGACAACCGCGTGGAGTTGACGAAGTTCATCTGCCAAACGACCATCCTCTTCATCTTGGCTGCATGCGCTGTCTCTAGGTTAGCTAACGCTAGTTAGCCTTTAGCTAAGCTAGCTACTAGCCGACATCATCATGGCTATATCCCGACTGCACCATGACAAGGCTCCGGCCATTTGTCCCGCCAGCGAGAGCCTTTCGTCAACGCTCCTTGGTGACCGACCGACTGATAATGACTGACCTCTTCGTCTTGGCTGGCATAACTAAGCATAACCTCCAAAGCTGCACGCGCGAAATAGTCAAACGCAGCTGACGCACGCCGGCGTACACATGATGTAACCACTCCCTTCGTTGAAACCAATAGTATGTCTGCTGCAGAGCCCCAGAGCTCCAATAGTGAGTATGTCTGCTGCAGAGCCGCAGACCCAGGAACAAGTCAGACACATTCTACAAACGTGTCTAATGTGAAATATATTAAGCATATAAGCAAAACTAGATTTTAGGTCTGTGATGAAAAAGGCCTCGCGGGAAGGGGGCCTCGCAAAAATAAATAAAAAAAATAATATTTTTTTTTTTTTTTAGTGACCTGCTCAAATTATATCCAATATAAAAAGAGATTAAGTGCAGTGGAGTTAGCAAGAACCGAATACAATACATTTAGTTTTTCGCAATGTTTAATACTAATTTGTTCATTCCTAACCATTCTGTAATGCTATGTAACTCAACATGGGATTGTAGATACTCTATCAGCTCTTAGTTGCTTATGTACACAGTACAAAGTAGACACACGTAAGATATAGACACACACAAACATGAACAAACACAACTCAACTGTACATAGACACATGCTTGCAAACTAGCATAGTTACGCCTCTCTCTCTCTCTCTCTCTCTCTCTCTCTCTCTCTCTCTCTCTCTCTCTCTCTCTCTCTCTCTCTCTCTCTCTCTCTCTCTCTCTCTCTCTCTCTCTCTCTCTCTCTCTCTCTCTCTCTCTCTCTCTCTCTCTCTCTCTCTCTCTCTCTCTCTCTCTCTCTCTCTCTCTCTCTCTCTCTCTCTCTCTCTCTCTCTCTCTCTCTCTCTCTCTCTCTCTCTCTTATGATGACAGTGACAGAATTAGGACTAAAGATAAATGCAATTTTATTAACATATAAAATATATGTGCATGACATATAGTGTAACTTGGGGGGCACTAGGACCCAGGAGTACCCTGTCCAGGTAGAGTATCTAGAGTAAGTACATCTTACACAACATTATTCTATTATATGTTGTACCACTGTATTGCACATCGTTGCGGGCAAGACCACCATGCTTACAGATACGGATTGGGATATGTTCAAAGGAAGCGCCAGTGACGTCAGCGAGCTTGCAGACACAGTGGTGAGCTACATAACAACAATAGCTGATGGTATTGTCCTCAGGAAAACGGTGCGGGTTTTCCCAAACCAGAAACCGTGGGTGGACAGCACTATTAGAGCAGCTCTGAACTCTCGCACCACCGCCTACAACCTGGGTAGAGAGTCAGGAAACATGGAGGAGTATAAGGCTTCAGTCTATACTCTACGCAAGGCTGTTAAACTTGCTAAGAGGACATATGCTCACAAACTGGAGACACACATGGCACAAAACGACACAAGAGGATTATGGCAGGGACTGAAGACAATAACTGACTATAAAGTCAGCGCCCCCTCAATGGGGAGCGACGACGCCTCCCTCGCGGACAAGCTCAACACCTTCTACGCTCGGTTTGGTGTAGACAGTGGCGCTGCTGGCTCTCAGGCTAGTGACGTCACTGGCACGCCGGCTGTTGTGGAGGGGGGGGGGGCAACCGCGGGGGGGCGGGGACGCTCTCTCGTTGTCGGAACACAGTGTGAGAAGAGCATTTATGCAGGTGAACACCAGGAAGGCTGCTGGCCCAGATGGCATAACAGGACGCATACTCAAGTCCTGTGCCAACCAGCTGGCCCCAGTGTTCACCGCCATATTTAATCAATCCCTGGCGGAGTCAGTGGTCCCTGCCTGCTTCAAGATGTCTACTATCATCCCTGTACTGAAGAAACCCTCCCCAACATGTCCAAATGACTACAGACCGGTGGCACTCACCTCTGTGGTCATGAAATGTTTCGAGAGGCTTGTCAAGGACCACATTTGTGCCTCCCTCCCGAGTGATATGGACCCTATGCAATTTGCATACAGGACAAACAGGTCCACCGACGACGCGGTCTCCCAGGTACTGCACAGCACCCTCTCGCACCTTGACCGTCAGAAGGGGGGCTATGTGAGACTGTTGTTCATTGACTACAGCTCAGCGTTCAACACCATAGTCCCCACCAGACTGGTGGACAAGCTGATCGAGCTAGGTCTGAGCTCCGCCCTGAGCGCCTGGGTACTGGACTTTCTGAGCGAAAGACCCCAGGCGGTCAGGGTGGGGGGTCAGACCTCCAACACCATCACCCTGAGCATCGGGTCCCCCCAGGGCTGTGTTCTGAGCCCCCTGCTGTACTCACTCTACACACACGATTGTGTGGCCAAGTTCAGCTCCAACTCCATAGTGAAGTTCGCAGACGACACGGTGGTGGTGGGGCTGATCTCGGACAACGACGAGAAGGCCTACCGGGAGGAGGTTGAGGTACTGGAACGCTGGTGCCAGGACAACAGCCTGCTCCTGAACATTGGTAAAACCAAGGAGCTGATCGTGGATTATAGGAGAGGACAGCAGGAGACGCACACACCACTGATGATTAACGGGGCTACCGTGGACAGGGTGAGCAGCTTTAAGTACCTGGGGGTCCACATCTCAGAGGACCTGACATGGTCAACACACATAGACACAGTAGTAAAGAAGGCGAAACAGCGCCTCTACCACCTGAGACAGTTAAGGAAGTTCAGAGTATCGGGGAAGATACTCCAGTCCTTCTACTCAGGAGCTGTAGAGAGCATCCTGACCGGAAACATCACTGCCTGGTATGGAAACAGCACGGCACAGGACAAGAAGGCCCTACAGAGAGTGGTGCACTCAGCCGAGCGTACCACAGGTATTGCACTACCCCCCCTGCAGGTTCTATACAACAAGAGGTGCAAATCCAGAGCCTGCAGGATAATGAAAGACCCTCACCACCCCAATAACAGCCTGTTCCAGCTGCTGAGGTCAGGCAGACGCCTGCGAACCCCAGCTACTAGGACAGAGCGGCTTAGGCTCAGCTTCTTCCCCCAGGCCATCAGAGCCCTGAACAATGAACATTGAGTGCTCAGAACATTGAACTATCCACACACAAGCACACATGAACACACACACGACACGCACGCTGTGCACGCTCACACAAGAGCAGCGACTTAACACTTTAACATGAGCGGGCACACACTCATGTCGCACACACGCACACTTATGGCCAAAAGGAAAGGACACTTTAAATTAGAATAACAGGAACAGTGTATTGCACTACCAAAGCTAACTAGCATGTCCCATATGCTCTGTAAATAACTATGTACAGATACATAGTTATATGTTGTACCACTGTATTGCACATCGTTGCGGGCAAGACCACCCGCATTTCATTGTATACCTGTATGCCGTGACAATTAAAACTCTTGACTTGACTGACTTGACTCTCTCCCTCTCTCTCTCCCTCTCCCTCTCTCTCTCCCTCTCTCTCTCTCTCCTCTCTCTCCTCTCTCTCTCTCCTCTCTCTCCTCTCCTCTCTCTCTCCCTCTCCCTCTCTCTCTCCCTCTCTCTCTCTCTCCTCTCTCTCCTCTCTCTCTCTCCTCTCTCTCCTCTCCTCTCTCTCTTCTCTCTCTCCTCTCTCTCCTCTCTCTCTCCTCTCTCTCTCTCCTCTCTCTCTCCTCTCTCTCTCTCTCTCTCTTATGATGACAGTGACAGAATTAGGACTAAAGATAAATGCAATTTTATTAACATATAAAATATATGTGCATGACATATAGTGTAACTTGGGGGGCACTAGGACCCAGGAGTACCCTGTCCAGGTAGAGTATCTAGAGTAAGTACATCTTACACAACATTATTCTATTATATGTTGTACCACTGTATTGCACATCGTTGCGGGCAAGACCACCCGCATTTCATTGTATACCTGTATGCCGTGACAATTAAAACTCTTGACTTGACTTGACTCTCTCCCTCTCTCTCTCCCTCTCCCTCTCTCTCTCCCTCTCTCTCTCTCTCTCTCCTCTCTCTCCTCTCTCTCTCTCCTCTCTCTCCTCTCCTCTCTCTCTCCTCTCTCTCCTCTCTCTCTCCTCTCTCTCCTCTCTCTCTCCTCTCTCTCTCTCCTCTCTCTCTCCTCTCTCTTATGATGACAGTGACAGAATTAGGACTAAAGATAAATGCAATTTTATTAACATATAAAATATATGTGCATGACATATAGTGTAACTTGGGGGGCACTAGGACCCAGGAGTACCCTGTCCAGGTAGAGTATCTAGAGTAAGTACATCTTACACAACATATAAGAGTTGTTTGTAGGTCGGAAATGGTGGAATAGATAGATAGACAAAAAAGGTGTTTAAACTGCTCATACCTTATTAAAAGCGTGGGGCAGGAGCAGCACGGATAACTTGGTTCTGCATGTATCGTGCTTCCATTCAAACAGACGGCAACACACGTGACGTCAAGTCTCACTCGCGTGAGACTTCCTCTCTAGGTACTCTACCCGGACAGGGTACTCCTGGGTCCTAGTGCCCCCCCCCATGTTAATCTTTATATGTTAATAAAATTGCATTTATCTTTAGTCCTAATTCTGTCACTGTTTGATGTCACAAAGAAGGGTGTATCCGAAAACTGTCTACAACATTTGTAACAGGTGATGAAAAAGTAAACAAACAATTAACTGTATTAGACATTTGCTGCCATGGGTTAAATTCATTATCAACCGTAGGTTGCCGGCTCTATTTGTCTATAGAGAAAGTCCCCTTCTTTGCAGGGCTATAACTTTTTAAATTCTATTGCTACATTGCCATTATTAGGGCCCATTCAAAGTCCTATATGTATTGTTCATTGTGTAGCAACGTTAAACTTTTTCATTCACATATTCATAGTAAAGTATGGTCTAATGTATAAGTATGTTTTCATCTCTTTCTGCAGCTTTCTCCAGAACGTGATCTATAGCCCCAAATACATTATATTGATGATGCAATACAGTTTTATGGCAATCAGCGCGATATAAAAAATTCCAACTAGACGTACTTCTAGAAGTTACTACACGTCATCTGATGTTGACCGGATGGGCTAGGGGGCGTTTATAATTCTGTGGGCAGCGTTATACCAATCATCTAATGATTGGCTAAGTCTGTGCCGACCAACTGGCCCCGGTATTCACTGACATCTTCAACCTGTCCTTGGAACAGGCCGTCATCCCCACCTGTCTGAAGAAGTCCACCATCATCCCTGTACCCAAAAAATCTACGCCCGCTTGCCTCAACGACTACCGCCCTGTAGCCCTCACCTCCATAGCCATGAAGTGCTTTGAGAACCTAGTGAAGGGCTACATCTGTTCCTCCCTCCCCATCAACCTGGACCCTCTGCAATTTGCATATCGCCCCAACAGGTCCACGGAGGACGCCATAGCCCATGTGCTGCACACAGCAGCATCACATCTGGACAAGAGGCAGGGGAACTATGTGAGAATGCTGTTCATCGACTACAGCTCAGCATTCAATACCATAGTCCCCTCCAAACTCATAGCCAAGCTCAGGGACCTGGGCTTGAACTATGACCTGTGCCAGTGGGTCCTGGACTTCCTGACGGGCAGACCCCAGGTGGTAAGAGCCGGCAACTGCACCTCCTCATCCATCACGCTCAACATAGGGGCCCCCCAGGGCTGTGTTCTGAGCCCCCTCCTCTACTCCCTGTACACACATGACTGCGTAGCACAGCGGAACAACAACACCATCATCAAATTTGCTGATGACACAGTAGTGGTGGGCCTGATCTCTGCCAACGACGAAAGGGCCTACCTGGAAGAGGTAGAGAACCTGTCACAGTGGTGTCAGGAGAACTGCCTCTCCCTGAACGTCAGCAAAACAAAAGAGATGATTGTGGACTTCAGGAGGTCGGGGGTCAAGGACTACAGCCCCCTCAGCATCGACGGGGCACCAGTTGAGAGAGTGAACAGTTTCAAGTACCTCGGAGCCCACATATCCGAGGACTTGACATGGACCACACACATTGACAGTGTTGTGAAGAAGGCACGACAACGCCTCTACTTCCTCAGGCGCCTAAGGAAGTTCCAAGTCAGTCAGAAGATCCTTAGGAACTTCTACTCATGTACAATAGAGAGCATCCTGACCGGCAACATCACCTCCTGGTTTGGGAATAGCACTGCACAAGACCGTAGCAGACTACAAAGAGTGACACGTTCAGCCGAACGCACAATTAGAGGGGGGCTTCCCACCCTCCAGAACATTTACAACAAGCGGTGCAAGGGGAAGGCTAAGAGAATTATTAAGGACTCGAGCCACCCGAACAACTGCCTCTTTGAACTGCTGCCGTCAGGCAAGCGATACCGGAGTCTTATGGCGAGCACAGAAAGACTCAGAAGGAGCTTCTATCCCCAGGCCATCAGGCTGCTAAACGAACAATAATCGCTAAACGAACAATAATCACTATGCAACAACCATCAAATGCACACAGCACACACACCCACACGCACACACTCACTCAAACAAACAACTCACTGCAGCACCCACTCTCCACACTTTAGATCACACAAACACACTTACACTTTATATTTATTGATAAAGGATTTGCACTACAACTCGTACACCTACTGTGAATTGTACCTAAACTGCACCTCGTCCATTTATGCCTTGCACTATATAGTATTGTATATTAGTACACTGCACAGTATTGTATATTGTATGGTAACTACGTCTACGAACATTGTACATATGTCTAAACTGAACACTGTGACCTCTTTTTTTACTTCTAATTTTTACTATGTTTTTATTTCATACTTATCTTGTCATGCACAGTCTCTGGAGCGCAACAGTAAGAAGCATTTTGTACAAAAGTATTCTGTACTTCTGTATGACAACTATTAAAGAAACTTGAAACTTGAAAACTTGATAATAGCAGTTAGTATCGAAGACGGTAACTTTACACGCTAAAACTCACCCCAGTCTCCGCGCGCCGTTGGTCGATCATCGTAGAGTAGAAATTGTATCATTATGGGATGTAGATTTACCCGGTCCATCTCCAGCTTGTATAATGGTATATACGTCCAAATCATGTTGTTTATCGAGTTATTGGCAATCGATCGCTATGTAGTGTGACGAGCCAGAGTCCCGGGACATGTACCGAGTGCCCGGAAGTAATACGGCCGTCCAGCACAACCTCTACGGCACTTCCTGTTAAGCGATTGCGCCGATCGGCCACCAGATGGCGCTCCTGAACCGCCAGAGAGCTCAGTGGGTCCTCCTGGTGGATCTCAGGCCAGCGGAGGGGACATATGAATCCGATCCCAGATTTTTGAAATATTGATATTAAAGAAGCGTCTTCGGCAACTTGAGCATGGCCGGGAATGACGTGTTTAAGCGTTTCCCGGCACCCAAAGTATAGGCTTCACTTCAGATTAGGGCACACGATAGCATCTGCAAATGATTTATAGATGTTTTATGAATGTCTTAACAAATCATTTGTTGAACATGAACAAAGTACAGTATAGTCGTTTTTTCATAATCCATATTTCAAAGCGTCTACAAATGTGTTACTACACATTAAACAACATTATTTAATGATGAACAAATAAAGTACAAATAATGTTGATAATGAGTTATAAATAATGTAGAACTAATTTGTAAATGTTATACAAATATTTATGAATGTATATAAATGGTTTGTTCATGATTAGTTCATTATCCACTAATGTGTTATGAATACTTTGTAAATGCTATACAAATATAGTTATAAACGATTTAATAATAATTTATGAATGTATATAAATGGTTTGTTCATTGAAGAACAGATGTACAGACATGGCCCCTGTACAAAATGGCCCCTATCTACAAATACATTATACAGTAAATGTATTATAACAGGGTGTTATTATAAAGTGCTACCCAAACTTGTACAAACAGTTACAACCAGTGTTCCCACAGTCACACCAAAACAATCAGTCATTTTACAATTGTAAATCTGTCATTATACTCCAGAAGAGACTTAGAGTAGATACGGCTAATTTAATTAGTTTGATTGACAGGTAATGTACACACACACACACACACACACACACACACACACACACACACACACACACACACACACACACACACACACACACACACACACACACACACACACACACACACACACACACACACACACACACACACACACACACACACACACACACACACACACACACACACACACACACACACACACACACACACACACACACACACACACACACACACACACACACACACACACACACACACACACACAGGAAGTTCCAAGTCAGTCAGAAGATCCTTAGGAACTTCTACTCATGTACAATAGAGAGCATCCTGACCGGCAACATCACCTCCTGGTTTGGGAATAGCACTGCACAAGACCGTAGCAGACTACAAAGAGTGACACGTTCAGCCGAACGCACAATTGGAGGGGGGCTTCCCACCCTCCAGAACATTTACAACAAGCGGTGCAAGGGGAAGGCTAAGAGAATTATTAAGGACTCGAGCCACCCGAACAACTGCCTCTTTGAACTGCTGCGGTCAGGCAAGCGATACCGGAGTCTTAAGGCGAGCACAGAAAGACTCAGAAGAAGCTTCTATCCCCAGGCCATCAGGCTGCTAAACGAACAATAATCACTATGCAACAACCATCAAATGCACACAGCACACACACCCACACGCACACACTCACTCAAACAAACAACACACTGCAGCACCCACTCTCCACACTTTAGATCACACAAACACACTTACACTTTATATTTATTGATAAAGGATTTGCACTACAACTCGTACACCTACTGTGAATTGTACCTAAATTGCACCTCGTCCCATTTCTCCATTTCTGCCTTGCACTATATAGTATTGTATATTAGTACACTGCACAGTATTGTATATTGTATGGTAACTACGTCTATTCTGCATCGAACATTGTACATATGTCTAAACTGAACACTGTGACCTCATTTTTTTTACTTCTAATTTTACTATGTTATTTTATTTCATACTTATCTTGTCTTGCACAGTCTCTGGAGCGCAACAGTAAGAAGCATTTTGTATAAAAGTATTCTGTACTTCTGTATGACAACTATTAAAGAAACTTGAAACACACACACACACACACACACACACACACACACACACACACACACACACACACACACACACACACACACACACACACACACACACACACACACACACACACACACACACACACACACACACACACACACACACACACACACACACACACACACACACACACACACACACACACACACACACACACACACACACACACACACACACACACACACACGTTGGGCAAACAACATTAATTAAGTTCAGGTCATACCCCCAGGATACAATGAGAAATACTTCTACTGTTCCATTTTGAGCAAGACGACGTGGGCATGGCTGACATGCTGCTTTGAATGGCTTTCCTTTGGGTGGCTGAGAAGAAGAAAGAGGATGTAGGGGGTGAGGGGGGGGCTAATTCACTAAAGCTGTGGGGCGACTGGCACTGCCATGCTGTCTGAAGCGCCAGGTCATTCAAAGCTCACTAGCAGCCAAAGCAAAAGGATGAAGAGAAGAGAAGACAAGACAAGACAAGACAAGACAAGACAAGACAAGACAAGACAAGACAAGACAAGACAAGACAATAGAAGAGAAGAGAAGAGAAGAGAAGAGAAGAGAAGAGAAGAGAAGAGAAGAGAAGAGAAGAGAAGAGAAGAGAAGAGAAGAGAAGATGGATATACTCTGGGTTTGTATACACCGCACTGATGTTTTGAAGCACTTTAGCAAATAGAGAATGTGCTTTACTTTGGTGACAGTAGAGGCTATTTCAGTCAGTGTGACACACACACACACACACACACACACACACACACACACACACACACACACACACACACACACACACACACACACACACACACACACACACACACACACACACACACACACACACACACACACACACACACACACACACACACACACACACACACACACACACACACACACACACACACACACACACACACACACACACACACACACACACACACACACACACTTCAACAGACCCCCCCAGACAACCCACTCTGACTGATCACATGAGTGGAATGGTGTTGACCCCAGGCTATAACTACAAAACCACAGAGCACATGACTACAACACACACACATACACACAAACATGCATGCACACACACACACACAAACATGCACGGACACACAAGTGCACACACACACACAGCCTTGATTTGCTACACTCGCAAACACTTTCCATTGGCTGGATTAATTGCCTAATCTCTAGCTGCAACCTTTCTCTGCACTCACAGATACAGTATTTCAAGCTGATTCCCAACTGTTGAAGTCAGAGGTTCTATGTAGGATTGTTAGTAACTGTCTAACTGCATATATAACTGTTTCCACTAGAGGGCGCTCTAGGCGGAGCCACTCAAGACACCACCAGGTGGCGAGTATAAATAGAGATGTCTCCTCCTACTCTAACTCTTTCCCCCCAGCCTCTCAGTGAGAGGAGAACTCAATGTGCTGCTGCTCATACCATGTGAATGAATAAACCACGCCGTTTAAAGGCTAAAGATAGAAACCATGCCTCTTGACCACATTATTGGCGCCCTATAGCCGGATTCTGTCAACAGGTTATGGGCCCAGATAACGTCGGGGCGAAATAATAAGGGTAGCAAGCTTAGCTAAAGTATAGGCTAGGTTAGCGCCGGGAGCACCGCGTGGCTAGAGCTAAAGCTACGCCTACCATCAACAAAGAGGATGGAGACCAAGGGAAGGAGCAAATGGCCCTCATTCAATGGAAAAGCAGAGGACTACGAGCTCTGGGAAGAGCGCATGCTATGCTGCATGCACGGTGCGGGACTGAAGGAGACGATCTCGACAGCCCCCACTGGAGACCTGACGGCGGAAGAGCAAGCCCTGGACGACCAGCGTAACGCAGACGGGTACTGTGAGTTAGCGCCACTACTCGACGACACCAGCTTGGGGTTGATATTCCGCGACACTAAAGACAAAGGCAGAGAAAGCCTGGAGGTGTTGAGAGAGCATTACATCGGGCGAGGAAGACCCCGAGTCGTGGCCCTCTACATAGCACTAACGGCCCTGAAGAAGGGGCACACCGAGACTGTGACCGAATACGTCAACAGAGCGGAGCAGATCACGACGCCATTGAGTGCAGGAGAAGCACCAAGCGATGGGCTAATGATGGAAACCATGCCTCTTGACCACATTATTGTCTCCCTATAGCCGGATTCTGTCTATGCAACACACACACACACACACACACACACACACACACACACACACACACACACACACACACACACACACACACACACACACACACACACACACACACACACACACGCACACGCACACGCACACACACACAATTCAGGTCAACCCCCCAGGATAGACCAATGGAACAAGGTGTTCAGAAAGTCTCTCTACTCTTTTCCCATGGAAGCCTGCATATTACCTCTGCTGGGATGAAGAGTTTGCTAATACCCTCTTGGTCTCCATTGCTATAGCACAGCTCAAGACCTATTTTTATACTCTTGCTTTTAGCTGATTTTAAAATCCCTGTTGTCATTTATGCTTTTTAGCTATTTTCTTAACACATTGAGTGCCACGGCCCTTCCGGGAAGTGCATCTGGCCTTGCCGTCCATTAACCCCATGTAATCGCTCACCTTGTTTGTAGAGCTAAACCTATATTTTATATTATAGCTATGGGTCTAATAACGCTGTCGATTATCAGTGAGTTGCTTCCAGTCAACGTGCAAAAAACAGATTATTTTTTCATCCGTACATTTCCGTTTTATACCGTGGTGAATATGAGTATAGTTTTAGAGTGATCCTGTGTAATCCCAGGAAACTCCACCAAACAGCGCTTTACTGCATTTCATTATAAACCGTGCCATTTCGCGCCTGATTATTGAATCAATCTGAAATCAACGCTAGATTATCGGTGTTATGTTTCGTCATGCATGCAAGAAAGGGTGGGGGGGAGGTCGTTTTTCTATGCGTCGATCACCACCAACGACATACATTACACAGTACATTACAGACACCCGCTGCGATCGCGGAGAAAAAAGATTGGATCGGATCAACGCAAGATTGATAACATATAGTCCTTACCTTGTATATGATGTACTGCAAAAAGAATAATCCAATTATCTGATCGCCATTCCAAATACTGATTGCGATCGTGTGTCCAACATTATCCAGCATTGCAAATGAACGGGGGGGGCGGGGACCCTCGTCGATGCCATCCCTATAAGCGCTTGTCTTGCCGGAGTATTTAGACCCCGCACGCCCACCCGCACCAGCTCGGCCGAGAAAACAAACCACATCGTTTCAAATGGAGTGCAATAGCGGCCGCAAGGCGTTAGGTGGCGGTATTGGCCGTTTGCGATCTCAGAGCCATTCCCAATGATAACACCAGGCTAGATGGATGAATTATGAATGGATATAGCTAATAAAAGAAATAACGATTAAAACCTGACTTTTCTCGGGTTTGGCTGCCCAGCGCATGGCGAGTTAACCCGGGATATCTCTATGCTATGCCTATGATACTCAACTCTTCCTCTCCTTTCCTCCCTCAGATATCCATGTCTCTGAGCGGATCTCGGCCTGTCTGTTCGACATCGCCGCGTGGATGATGACCAACGACCCCAAACTGGACCTAAGCAAAACAGAATTTATTCACCTGCTGGCCAAATCCTCCCTGCTGACCGACCGTTCCATCACAGTCAGGACAGCCGAAAACCCGCCCAATTTTCTGTCATCAACTAAAAACACACTTCTTCAATGAATATCTGAAACGAAAAAAAAGGGGGGGAAAAGCACTCAAGTTCGACACTGTTTGAAGAACAATCTCACTTACCCTTAGAGTTGTACCCTTCCTGCTTACTTGTTGTACAGAACCTGTAAGTCGCTTTGGATAAAAGCGTCAGCTGAATGACTAAATGTAAATGTATGCATTCAATTTGAAATATAATTTTCTGTGCATTAATAGTGTAAACAAAAATTTCTATTTTGCATTAGACCCTGTACAACATGAAAAAGCAACAAATAAGCAAATGTAAAATAATGTCAGAACTTGCCAAGTTTTGAACCTGGCTCTTCCAAAGGCTTAAATTATTTGTCACTTAAAGCAAATCTTAACATGTTTTTATTTGGAATAAATTCATCTTATTTAAAAGGGGACACACATACAGTATACTCCTAAAATGTATAAAAGTTTGATAAAACTTAACATCTGATGATATTTTAGATGTAGATGTCATGTTGGTCAATACGGACATGTGAAAATGGCCACATACTAATGGAAAATTATTTAAAATAGTATGTTACTCTTTGAGAATAGTATTTGTTCTCATATATCACGTTAACACGAACATTTGAATTAATAGCATTAAGCTTTGGAAAGACATCTTGGCACATTGTTGTGCCTTATGCACCTCGTCAAACAGAAATGGCATCTGTTTCATATAATAATATTTGGAAGACACCACCGACTCTGACTATATGAGTAACCTTTAGCAATTGTTTAACCTTTAAGCAATACATCACTTGTAGATCTTATCTCCAATAGAATAGCTAAGCAGATGTCACCTTGCTGCCTATCTTGCTTTCTGAAATGTACTGGCCAGAATAACAAGCAATGTGTACAAATTATGTACAGGTTATCAGATCTAGAGGGATTTACTGGAGGAAAAACATTTGGGACACTGGAAACCATTCATTTAAAGAGTTGTCATGTCTTTTAGTGGCTACAAGACAATCAAGTGCCGACCTGTGATGCGAGTCATGGTCCGGTCAGTGACCTCTTGACCCTTCATTCCCAAACACAGACCCAGTAATAAGCTCTCTGGCCCCATTTCGACTTGTCTTAATCCAACATACCGGTAGCTTCTGAAGGACTGGCTTGTCATGTACTTGTCTTAACACAGCAGAATGCCAGTAATCAAGAGAGGGAACATATTCATGCTTCTGATGTAAAAAAGGATAAGAGATGACATTTATGCAGTGATTATTCAAGAAGGGACCTATATGAAATGTCAATGTATAGATAGAGAGGAGATTGGCACATCACCAAGTTTCTGCTATTTATTTGTCACCACCACATAAAATATGAATGATGAGCCTGAGAAGCAAATCATAGCCAAAAAGAAGTAATTTTGAAGTAACATAAAAATAAACGGGGAACTTGAAAGTACTATTTTGAAGGCAGTGGCCTACTGTCCTTCCCTTAGAGCGGTCTCATGATATTGAAAGATTGCTTTCTCAACAGTCATGAGTTAGCAGTTTTGTAGGTTCTTACCTCGCAGCAATGTTACAAACAAATATCATTATAAATCAGCAGTTATGGTGTGTGTGCGTGCTTGTATGGGCGTGTGCGTGTGTGCTTGTGTGTCAGCGAATGAGTGATTGAGGGAGCAAGTGAGTGAGTGATACAAATGTAAAGAAAATCGTAAACAAATATAGATAAAAAAAAACTAAAACAAAACATTTTAATCTTTTTTGTGGCTCGGAAAGCCGCAATATATAAAGGGACAAGACACCAGTTTAGATGTAAAAGAATATGGATTTGAATTTACAAAAACATAACAATGGTAAAATCGGAAAACAAACACAAAGACATAGAACAGACAACAGACACACACGCAAAACAATAACAGGATAAAACAGTAACAGCCATACTGGTGTCATCCCAAAGGTTCCGTGCAAGAGGGTCTCCAGCCACAACATTATCACAGGCCTTTTTGTGACAGATTTCCACAAGTTCTGGGCCAATGCATAAGCCACTGATTACTGTTACACCAGTGGAGGCTGCTGACCAAATTTTTAGGTGAAGCACAAATTATTATATTATATATTAAATTATATATTTTTAAACATCCCCAACGCTGCAACACCCCCATTCCTCCCAGGTGTCAGGCTCCTCATTCGCTTCCATTCATTTTGGGGACCATGTTTAAATATCATCCTTCTGAAGTATAAACAAACTATATACTGCTGTGACGATTTCAATAAAACAGACCATTCTGAGTCAATGGTATGCAGTGGCGTTGCGCAATATGTCGGGGCCCCCCCGCAGGGCAGACCACTCCCCTAAATCAAACCAAGCAGACCATGTACAGTATACAGTGGCTCGGCGGCCCGATCAAACCAAGCAGACCACAGTATACAGTGGCTCGGCGGCCCGATCAAACCAAGCAGACCATGTACAGTATACAGTGGCTCGGCGGCCCCTGATCAAACCAAGCAGACCATGTACAGTATGGCTCGGGCCCATCAAAAAATAACACAGTATGCTATGACTGGCCCCTGTAAATGTCCTAACACAACCCCCTCAATGTACAGTAAATGACCAAGTATGGTTGTCAATATACGAATTTCCCCTCTAACTAGTGCTATATGCTTCATTGCGTCATTAATAAAGTTTTCAATCAATCAATCAAACAATGACGTTTGTTTAGACAATTCACAAGACTTGCATAACGTTACAACATAACGTTAGCTAGCAAGAACTGTGGAAACGTAATAAATAAAAGGCCAAATCAATCAAATAAACACCAAAATATATACTCTCGAAGAAAGTGCCAACACAGCCCAATGCCTGATGCTGCACGGCGGCAGTTTAAACAACAACATTATTATTGTCCCTTACCTTAGATGCGCCGCGCCTGCTGCATGCATCCCACAACGTCATCTTTTCCATTCATTCATTCCAGATAGGGCCATGGAGAGGCATTGTTGTTATTGATATCATCTTCATCAATGCCATCAGCCCTGTTTAGACATTCACAAGACTTGCATAACGTTACAACATAACGTTAGCTAGCAAGCAAGCTAGTCGACAATATCTCCTTCCTCCATTGCAACGCTATCTACAGTACTAGAGAATTCAAAGTGCCCGCGAGGCGATGACGTTGTTCTTGTTGTCACGTTTAGCTTTTATCGCAGGTGTATATATTAGTGCTGTCAAACGATTAAAATATTTAACTCGATTAATCGCATGATTGTCCATAGTTAACTCGCGATTAATCGCAAATTAATCGCATTTTTATTTTTTACACCTTAAACAGATCTTTTTCAAGTTCCAAGTTTTAATACTCTTATCAACATGCAACAAATGCTTGCTTTATGCAGCCATTTAACACAAAAGGATGACCCTCATGCATTGCAAATTTGCATCAAATTCAAAACAGAGTGATGCACAAAATAACTTAAAAGAAAATAATAATTTAAAACAATGAATAAAGTGTGCATGAAATAATAGGGGAAAGAAAACGTTAGGAACTTGTTACATTCACACACACAAGGGCTGATTAATCACACACCCCCCTCTCTCCCTCACACACACACTCTCCAGCTCTCTTTCTCTTTTGCCCCTTCCTCATCTCTCTCACCCCCCTCTCTCTCTATATCTCACACACACACACACACACACACACACACACACACACACACACACACACACACACACACACACACACACACACACACACACACACACACACACACACACACACACACACACACACACACACACACACACACACACACACACACACACACACACACACACACACACACACACACACACACACACACACACACACACACACACACACACACACACACACACACACACACACTTCAGAAACAAACATAGTATCAATGAGAGCATCAATAATACACCTGAGTGAAGTCTAGATGTCGGGGAGTTCGCGACCCTCTCTGCGCCACCCCCCTTCCCCCTGTCTCCGGCTGTCCCTGAGCAACGACCGGAGTGTTGAATGTCCCGTGACTAAGACGGGGAGGACGTGACCCTCTTGCGCCGCCCCTGTGCCTCAAATAGATCCGCTATCAACTCTATCTTTAATCTTTCAAAATGTTCAGTTGCTATCGCTATTAGCTCTATCTTTAATTTTTCAAAATGTACAGTTGCTATTGCATGCACTCATCTGTGTTTCACCACACACATGAGTGCATGCTTACCAACTGTCCGTCTGCAACACTACTATCACCGACATCTAAGAAGGGAGATCCCCCCTTGAACGGCTCTTCTAAGGTTTCTCTCCTCCACATTGCCTGTGGAGCTTTTTTTCCCTATTGTTAGGTTTTAGTGAGTTTTTCCTTACCTTCGCGTGGGGTATGTCTGGGAGTGCTTGCATTCTTTCATTTATTTGCATTCATCTAAAAAATGTTTGGACCCTATGGTGTTCTTGTTCTGTTCTTGACTTATTGTTATGTTGTCTTCTTGACTTGTTTAAAGAAGACCTGTACGGCCCATGGGGACATTAACGTGTGTTGTCGGGCCCTATAAATAAATTTGATTTGATTTGATTTGATTTGATTTAGAAAAAAAAAAAAAAAAAAAAATTTAGTTAATCTTGAGTTAAAAAAAATTAGTGACATTAATAGAATCGGGAGTTAACGCGATATTAACGCGATATATTTGACAGCCTTAGTATATATATATCATCAAACGATGCACAATAAGTTCATGAACAATAACAAAACACTCCACCCTGGGCCTGATAGCTGCGGTGGTAGCCCTTTAGCTACGTTAGCTCTAACAAGTTATCTTCTTAAACTGAGATAAAAAATATTTTGTAAACAAGCTGCAGAGCCGCAGTACGGCAATAGAGAAACCATTATTTGATTGGATCACAAGGATGTCAATCATTCTAGCTGCAGAGCCGCAGAGCAGCAAAAGAGAAACCATTATCTAATTGGATCACAAGGCTGTCAATCATTCAATCCCCCATTCAATGGCAAGAGTTTAACTGCACAGACCTTGCTTAGATGACGTTAATAGCCTATTTTTGATTGGCTATTATTTATTATTTATTTAATCCTGGGTCAACCTGTGCAGCCATCTGCACGAATATTTAATGCACTCGTTACTGCAATGCAGGCCTGCTCAGAGCTGGCAATTTTTGAAGAAAAAAAAGGAAAACATTTCTAATATAATAATAATAATAATAATAATAATAATAATAATAATAATAATAATAATAATAATAATAATAATAATAATAATAATAATAATAATAATAATAATAATAATAATAATAATAATAATAATAATAATAATAATAATAATAATAATAATAATAATAATAATAATAATAATAATAATAATAATAATAATAATAATAATAATAATAATAATAAAAAAGAAAAATATATATATATATGTAAATTAATAATAATTATGAATTATGAGTGAATTTGTGTTTCACGTGTTGTCATAGAGAAACCTCCACTGTGTTACACAAGAAGGTTGTGATCTGTGAAAACTCTAACTGTCTGCCGAGTAGAGCCAACGTAAGCCTCAAGATGCTGGAGGGCCCAAAGCATTGCTAGGGCTTTTTTTCAATTATGCTGTAGTCACACTGGGCAGCGGAGAACGTCTTAGAGAAGTAACAGACTGGAGGAGTCTTCTTGTAGCAACCGGCACCAGCTCCAGTACCGCTCGTATCAACCTCCAACTTGAATGGTACTGCAAAGAGCGCTGAGGAGCTATATAGAACAGTTCTGACTGCTCACACTTTGTTTCCCAACGCAAACTCTCAGTGCAAAGATACGGCAATACCCTTGGTAATAACCAGCTAAGCGGACATAACTTTGCTTGACATGTTGCACTAACAAAACATACATCTCAAACTATGTAAGCATCCTGCCAACAGTATTTATATAGTATACAATAGCGATTGATTGGAATGGTGTCTGTGTTGTGTTCTCCACCAAAAGTAGGCGTGATTGCAAAAAAATCCATCCTTACTGTATTATACCCATTCTGCAATCTGTTAATAACATTTTCAATCAATCAAATTTGATTGATTGAAACTTTTATTAACAGATTGTAGAATGGGTAGAATACAGTAAGGCTCAATACACACAATTGTTAAGGGGATGCAGACCAGAGAAAGACTTTCGTCTTGTTTACACCAGGGTCTCCCATTTTCTATTTATAATGAATTGTAAGTAGGGTGCAACTAGCACCGTGCAATCCATTCTTTGTGGATCTAGGCTAGCCCATAGCATAAAACCCTAGGAGAGACAGAGAAGAGTGGAGGTGAGGAAGGAGCAGAGTTCGTAGAGAGAGTGTGAGCAGGGCCTCCTCAGGGGGTGTGCGAGCAGTGCGGTCGCACAGGGCCTCGCGGAAAGGGGGGCCTTGCACACAAAAAAAACAAAAAAAAAAATGTATTGTTTTCTTTATTATTATTTATTTATTTTATTTATTTTTTTTGCAAGGCCCCCCTTCCCGCGAGGCCCTTTTTCATCACAGACCTAAAATCTAGTTTTGCTTATATGCTTATATATTTCACATTAGACACGTTTGTAGAATGTTCCTGGCTCTGCGGCTCTGCAGCAGACATACTCACTATTGGAGCTCTGGGGCTCTGCAGCAGACATACTATTGGTTTCAACGAAGGGAGGGGTTACATCATATGTACGCCGGCGTGCGTCAGCTGCGTTTGACTATTTCGCACGTGCAGCTTTGGAGGTTATGCTTAGTTATGCCAGCCAAAACGAAGAGGACGGTCATTCGGCAGATGGACTGAAGATGAAAGTTGTTGCATGTTAGACAGTTCAGTCAGGCTAGCCATCCTGGCTAAAGGCAGGGACAGCTAGTTAGCTTTAGCTACGTTATAATATTGAGTGCTAACGTGTGGTTCAGTCAGGATAGCCATGATGATGTCGGCTAGTAGCTAGCTTAGCTAAAGGCTAACTAGCGTTAGCTAACCTAGAGAGAGCATGTGCAGCATTGTTATGCCAAGATGAAGAGGACGGTCATTCGGCAGATGAACTTCGTCAACTCCACGCGGTTGTCTCCATCCTCTTGGACGTTTGGTGAGTTTTTAATGCACTCTATTCTATTCCCGCCGTGGATATCTCTCTCTCTCTCTCTCGGGAGCCAAACGGGCCGGCTAGCTGTTGTAGTAGCTAACGGTGTGTGGCCTGGTGTCAGCACCTGGTGCGAGGGAGGTGAGCTTGGTGTTTCATTATGAGAATATCTCCATGCTCAAGTCGGCTATAGTCCGCGAGGGACTTGTTGCCGGCACCGCTATGGTAAACACCACTCTGTAGTGGGACGTGTATTGCCTTCTTTTTCCCTTCTCTCTTCGGATGAGAAGAGGAAAACACAGCGGCTGTCTGAAGTGTTGGCCTGTATTGCTTTTCTCACGTTGTACAGTTTTTCAGTGGTAGCCGCATAGCTTGCTTCTGCGTTAGCTAGTGGTTAGCGATAGCCGGGTTGAGCTAACTGTTAGCCAGTTAGCTGTTTAGCTACAACGTTAGCTGCTCGTTTTCGCTCGGCTGGGAACGTTAGCTTGATGCTATCAGTTAGCCTAGAGTTAGCTGTTAGCTTGTGCTACGACCATTGACATTAGCCGTGAGAATAGCAGGCCCTGGCACTCTGACTACGACATCATCTTTGACAGAAGATGTAGTCGGGCCTGCACCATGACAAGGCTCCGGCCATAGCTTCTTTTTGTCCCGCCAGCGAGAGGCCTTTCGTCAACGTGGAGACCTGTGTTGCGGCCTTTCGCCCTGCGTTCCTTGGTGCAGGTAAGATGTCCATTGGACATTACCCCACTCTTCCTTCCTTCCCCTCCCGAATGTTTTGTTAATAACGATGTTTTTTTCCAGGCAAAACATATGTTACTTCACAACATTTGGAGATACGACATGTGCTGTGTGTGAATTGTCTTGGTCGTTTGTGTAGCTTGGGTAGCGTTGGCCAAAGCTGTGTGTGGCCTGGTGTCAGTACCTGGCTACTCTATTTGCAGTTAGCCTATTTAGCTGATGTCGGCCATTGGCTCCTTGCTACTTTGTTTTCTCTGGTATAGACCCTCTTCTCTTTGGATTTAAGTGTTGATCTTTGTCCTTTTGGATCTATGTATATTCATGTTGCCTTTGTGAAGTTATCTTTTCCTTCTGTTTTGTTCTTCCATTAAAAGTTGAATATCCTTTAGGGGCTCATCTTTGCTTATCTCTCTCATACATGCTCTCTCTCTAACACACACACACACAGACATGCTCTCTCTCTCTAACACACAAACACACATGCTCTCTCTCTCTCTCTCTCTTTCTAACACACACAGACATGCTCTATATCTCTCTAACACACAAAATGACATGCTCTCTCTCTATATATTTCTCTCTCTTTCTAACACACATATACATGCTCTCTCTCTAACACACACACACAAACAGACATGCTCTCTCTCTATCTCTCTTTCTAACACACACAGACATGCTCTATCTATCTCTCTCTTCAATTCAAATGGGCTTTATTTCACATTCTTGTATTTCTCTCAGTAGGTATGAGAGTTTTGAGTTATTGTCGATGTTTTCAAAGTCTCTTTGGGTGTTTGCAATTTGTGGGAAGTATGTCTTGGTATAGTGGGCAGGTTGTTAAGAAGTGGAGCTCGGTTTCCACCTCATCTTGTGTGCAGTGGGTCTGTCTTCGCTTGGGAGCCAGGTCTGCCTATGGCGGCCTTTCTCGATGGCTAGGCTGTGCTGGCTGAGTCTGTAGTACCTAGTCAAGGATCTTCAGTCACAGTGCTCAGGTATTCTGCACACTGTGTACTCTCTGTTTAGGGCCAAATAGCATTTAAATTTGCTCTGGTTTTGGGTTGTTTCTTTCCAATGTGTGTCTCTCTCTCTCTCTCTCTGGCCTTGCTCTGGTGGAGGGTCAGGGGCATTGCCGGGTCTGTGCAGCGATAACACTGTATATTGACTGTAGAACGGGAGCTCTCTCTCGCTCTCTCTCTTGCTATATGTTGACTGTATCATGCCCAGCCTCGGGCAGCGCTATTATTTAAGAATATGTTGACTGTGTGAATTTTTATTTTTATTTTTTTTAACCTTTTAGGGGGGGGGGGGCTCGCGTTTAATTCTCCCAGGCGGCCCTGAGTGTGAGATACTGAGTTTGTGAGCTGAGAGGTAATTTGAAGGAGAGGTTAGAGCGAGAAGGTGTTTGTGTTATTGGACCCTGGTCTGGCTGAGATACCCCCTTGTGAAACTGACCCTGGACCGGACGACAAACCCTGAGTATTGAACATTCCCTTTTTGTACGAGAGCCTGGAACGTGTTTTGACCCTGGACTACTCTATTGCCCATCGGACTTGTACTGCCAATGGCATCTGTTTGGTCTTGTGGGAGATATGTCTCAACGTGTCTCAAGCATGCCAGTTGTTCACATGTGAAGGGTCTTCTTCTACAACATGTGTAAGAGTGAGTAACTGTTCTCTCATGTCCTACATGTAGATAAATGACTTAAGTACTGTAAGGAAGTACTTTTGCTTTGTCACTTTACACCACACCCTCCGCATCAGGTGTTGGAAAGTGGTAGGGGCATTGCACATATAATGCCATGGCCGTATACTGCAGGAAATTGTCAGGGGTAACAGATGCAGAGATCTTGGAAGCACGGGATGTCAAGGACATTTGCCAATAGCCCTTGAGCAAGTTTAACTTTCGGACATAGTGAGCAGCTCCAACACTATATCTACAGTCTTTCACACGAGGAAGAGGGGCTGAATTTGGCTTGTGTTTGACAGCGTTTACATTCCTGAAATCAGTACAAAAGCGCTGCATCCTAATTGGACTTTGGCACTGGACAGTGGACAGACGCAGAGAGCTCCCATTATGTTACGACTCGCACAACATAAGGAGGGTCGTGACACCTAATTGGATGCAAAAGAATATTGTCTAACGCAGCATTGCTCACAAAAAGGCAAATAAAGCTGCAAGCAGCCTATACAATGTTGCTAGACAAATAATTTATATCAATGATATATGACATGGAAAAATAACTTGTGGTAAAATTGGGACGTCATGTATGTATTTTGTGTAATTTCCACACACTTTTGTTTGTTCATAGCATCTTTTTCAACCCATTCAGCTGGGTTGGAAGACATATTCACAACTATCAGCCAAAACACCTTATCACCCACAACACTGTATCATCCAAAACACCTTATCAACACCTTATCATTCACAACACCGTATCAACACCTTATCAACACTGTATCACCTAAAACACCGTATCAACACCATATCACCCATAATACACATTATCATCCACAACACCTTATCATCCTAAACACATTATTACCTAAAACACCTTATCACCCAAAACACATTATCATCCACAACACTGTATCAACACTTTATCACCACAAACACTGTATCAACATCGTATCACACACAATACCTTAGTACCCAAATCACTGTATCACCCCACCTTATCACCCAAAACACTGTATCACCCAAAACACCTTATCACCCAAAATACTGTATCACCCAAAACACATGATCAACACTGTATCACCCCAAACACCTTATCACAGAAAACACTGCATCACCCAAAACACATGATCAACACTGTATCACCCAAAGCACAGTAGCCTATCACAGAAAACACCCAATACAGTTACACTGTATTACTCAAATCACCTTATTATCCAAAACACCTTATCACCCATAACACATTATCAACACCGTATCACCATCTTATCATCCATAACACATTATGAACACCTAATCACCCATAACACATTATCAACACCTAATCATCCACAACACATTATCAACACCTTATCACCCATAACACATTATCAACACCTTATCACCCATAACACATTATCAACACCTAATCATCCATAACACATTATCAACACTGTATCACCCATAACACATTATCAACACCTTATCACACATAACACATTATCACCACCGTATCATCCACAACACATTATCACCACCACTGTATCATCCACAACACATTGCCAACACCTTATCACCCATAACACATTATCAACACCTTATCATCACACATAACACATTATCACCACTGTATCATCCACAACACATTACCAAAACCTTATCATCACACATAACACATTATCACCACTGTATCATCCACACCACATTATCAACACCTTATCATCCACAACACATTACCAACACCTTATCACCCATAATACATTATCAACACCTTATCATCACACATAACACATTATCACCACCGTATCATCCACAACACATTACCAACACCTTATCATCACACATAACACATTATCACCACCGTATCATCCACAACACATTACCAACACCTTATCATCACGATCACACATAACACATTATCACCACCGTATTATCCACAACACATTATCAACACCTTATCATCACACATAACACATTATCACCACCGTATCATCCACAACACATTATCACCACTGTATCATCCACAACACATTATCACCACCGTATCACCCATAACACATTATCAACACCTTATCACACTCATAACACATTATCAACACTTTATCACACATAACACATTATCAACACCTTATCATCACACATAACACATTATCACCACCGTATCATCCACAACACATTATCACCACTGTATCATCCACAACTAGGGTGACCAGGTGTCCCCCTTTTGGTTGTACTGTCCCACCATTTGACCAAATGTCCTGCGTCCCTCATATTGAGAGGATGTCCCTCTTTTCGAAGCCAAAAAAAACATGCGTCTAAAAGCCCCTCCCTACAGACAGTAAACGTAGCAACCCGCCTCTTGTCCACACACATTGCTCTGATTGGTTATAGTACTTTAGCGTGCTGCTTGCCTGCTTGTGACGTGACTGAGACTGAGTCGTGACGCTACCTCATATCGCAAATCTGATTGGTCAAAAAAAACACAACAACATTACAAGCGAACTAGTTCAAGATGGAAAGCAGTAAAAAGAAACGGACCTGCAGTTACAACCAAGACTGGCAAACGACACATGACTGGGTGAGGCAGATTTACATATGGGCAGATGGCAGGCAATCCGCAGCAGGCTTTCTGTGTTTTGTGTCATAGTTCGTTTTCAATTGCGCATGGAGAATACAACTTGAAGCGCCACAGTGGACGTGAGTCTCACTTGAAAGTGGCTCACCAAAAAGAAACATCCAGATCTATGGATACGTTTCTTTTTAAACCAAACAATGATAGCCAGACGGACAAGGTCACTGCAGCTGAGATAACAAGTGTCTATCACACAGTACAACACTCCCATTCATACAGGTCAGCCGACTGTGGTAACCTTTAACCTTTGATTTAAATCTATTCGGTGAAGACCATGGCAGTTATTCTAATATAGAAACACAATTTATTTGTATTATTATTTTTGTATTATACTACACTGTTTTCCCTAGTTCTGTGTTAACAGGGAATATCAAACACAAGACATTCCTGTCAAGTGATGACGTTTGAATATTTAAAACAGATGTTAGGTGGTATTTAATTTGTATTTATTTTGATTTAACCTTTGATTTAAATCTATTCAGTGAAGACCATGGCAGTTATTCTAATAAAAAAAATTACATTATCTATCTGTCCCACTTTGTCCCACTTTGTCCCACCAAAATCGTACTGTTGTCCCACTTTTGGACTTTTTGCATCTGGTCACCCTATCCACAACACATTATCAACACCTTATCACACTCATAACACATTATCAACACCTTATCACACATAACACATTATCACACATAACACATTATCAACACCTTATCACACATAACACATTATCAACACCTTATCATCCACAACACATTACCAACACCTTATCATCACACATAACACATTATCACCACCGTATCATCCACAACACATTATCACCACCGTATCATCCACAACACATTATCAACACCTTATCATCACACACAACACATTATCACCACCGTATCACCCATAACACATTATCAACACCTTATCACACTCATAACACATTATCAACACCTTATCACACATAACACATTATCAACACCTTATCACACATAACACTATCACCACCGTATCATCCACAACACATTATCAACACCTTATCATCCACAACACATTATCACCACTGTATCATCCACAACACATTATCACCACTGTATCATCCACAACACATTATCCATGTAGCAGCGGTGGTGGTGGTAGTAGTGGTAGTGGTGGTAGTGGTGGTAGTGGTGGTTATAGTGGTTATACTGGTGGTGGTAGTGGTTATGGCGGTAGTGGTTATAGTGGTGGTAGTGGATATAGTGGTGGTGGTGGTTATAGTGGTGGTAGTGGGGAAGGTTAAATGAAAAAGAAAGTGTAAAAAAAATAAAATAAAAAAAAGAGGATTGTAAAGAAAGATTTTATGCATATGCTTATTGTTTGAATTAGGGATGCTCGATATTGGCGGCCGATAATATCGGACATCCCTAGTTTGAATGCATATGTTCCTGTTTAAAATTAATGTTTATTATTGGAATGTACAGGGTTAAGAACAGTCGGAAACGTGTCGTTATTATAATACATAATATTGGTTCTGCCCTGTTGTTGTAGTACCCGGACCGAGGACCGGGGTAGTAGAACAGTGCTTGATGTACGGATGCACAAGAGAGAGAGTGCCTTGATGTACGGATAGACAACGTGAATAAAAGCCAGTAAAGAAACCCTAGCCTAGCCTGTTTATTCCTAGTTAGGAATACTGGAAACAACTAACATAACAGTGCTGGTATAGTGATGGTAGTGCTGGTGGTGGTCGTGGTAGTGCTGGTATAGTGATGGTAGTGATGGTGGTGGTTATAGTGGTGATGGTAGTGCTGGTGGTGGTTATAGTGGTGCTGGTTGTGCTGGTGGTGGTTATAGTGGTGGTGTTAGTAGTGGATATAGTGCTGGTGGTGGTGGTGGTGGTGCTGGTATAGTGATGGTAGTGCTGGTGGTTGTCAAGTTATGTGGTTTTTTTCCCCCTTTGGTGCCAGTGCTGCCCAAACTTGAAAACGGCTTGAAACCTCAACAGAGGACGCTGGGACAACTCGACTTCAATATTGCAGTTTTTAATGACTTTTTGGTCCAACACATCATCATTTGTTGCATCATCAGAAGTAGGTTGAAAACCTTTAAAGAAAAACACAAACATTTGCCACTCCACAAATAACAAGTGCATGCCAAATAATCAAATACACTTCAATTGTAGTATTTTCAGTATATGATTATTTCTTCCCTCCAAACACATTTTATATATTCTTTGGCTATTTTACAGACCAAATCAATTAGTTTGAATTTCAATTTAACCAAATTACATTTTATACATCATTTGGCTATTTTACAGACCAAATCAATTTAGTTTGAATTTAAATTTAACCAAATTACATTTTATACATTATTTGGCTATTTTACAGACCAAATCAATTAGTTTGAATTTCAATTTAACCAAATTACATTTTATACATTCTTTGGCTATTTTACAGACCAAATCAATTCGTTTGAATTTCAATTTAACCTAATTAGTCTACCAACCTTCCAAATACATTTTACTTTAAATTTAACCAGACCAAATCAATTATGTTTGAATTACATTTAACCAAACAATTGTTACTTGATCACAATGGACCAGATCCAACCCAAAGTAAACAAAACAACTTGCCAAAAGGCATCCCCTCCTATCTAGTTACACAGTACACCCAAACATTCATTAATTGGAATGATTCCCACAAAATTGCCACCAACCCAGCCCTCCACAGGTACAATTTATAGTGATTTAAATTGACAATTACACTACTATAACATACATACCAATGGCGTCTCCGGAGTGTCTCTTTCGGAGTGTTTCCTTCTTCCTTCTTTTGATTCTATTATATATACCACTGTATTGCACATCGTTGCGGGCAAGACCACCCGCATTTCATTGTATACCTGTATGCCGTGACAATTAAAACTCTTGACTTGACTTGACTGAACCCTCTTTTCTAATTCTAAATGGGCATTCTTCTCCCACTGAAGGAAACTAGTCCTTTCACTGCAAAGAATTTTTTTCCTCTGCCTATTCCACCCCAAGATGGCATTCACACCTGAATTGCATTGCTGATCATTACCCCCTGCAGCAATCAACTCTCATCACAGCAGCTCAGGGTTGGCGGCCATCTTGTCACAAATCATACCCCTTAGAATGTATTAGGAAAAATGAACCATTCCCACATTGTATATATATAATATAAATAATATATAATATGAAACAAACATAAATGTAGACATTGTCTTAACACCTGCCACTTGAGCTCCTGGTTACTGAACCCAAGGAGGTCATACCAGTCCTTTAAGCATTTCGCTGTTCTTCAGCAGGAAGTATGATAACCAGACGTCTGACATCCCTGTGAAGAATGGTGGCTGGGATCTTAATCGAGAGCTTATCGGTTCCTTTAGTGTTTGTTTCTGTGCCCCCTCCTTTCTTTGGCTTTCCGATGTGTACAGGATAGCTGGGGAAGGTCCTTACATGTACATCTCTTACGATGGCTTTCCTGTAAGCATTTACACTTTTACAACTTGTATTGACCTTTCAAGGCACACAGCAACATTTCACACTGCACTCTTGTCTTCATTGAACATCTGCATCCTGCCTCCACAAGCTAGTAGTCCAGAGTCTACATCTTTGTACACTGCCATTCTGCTTAGTGTAGTGTCTGGAAAGTTGTTCACAGCCAGCACGGTTTTCTTGCACCTTTCCATGAGTGACATTGCCTCCCACTTTGATTCGTCTTTGGCTTGGCCTTTTTTCTCCAGACACTTCTTGGCAGCTCGCCACACCCAGACAATGATCCAGACCAGTCTGGACAAGCTGCTGAACTTTTCTTCTCCCTTTTGATCGAGTGGTGTCAGCTTGGCTTTTGATTCCACACAATCGGACTTCAACTCCTGTTGTCGTTTCCCACCTCAAATACATCACAGCGCCATAGGTTTTGTCACTTCCGTCTGAGAATGTGATTCCCCATGGCTTCCCTTTCCAGTCAGGTGGTGTGAGGCTCCTGTGGAATTTAATTTGACCAAGCTGCACATACTCTTCAAACAGATGAATAGCTTCTTCTCTGAGCCCCTCTGAGAGATGGTTTATCCCATGTTTCTCTGGTCAGTTTTTCACCCCCTGCTTCCTGGAATGCTTTCCTGACAACGATTGCCCCCTTCCGCTTGGCAGGTGTAACTAGCCCAACTGGGTCGTAAAGTCCAGCTACTTGACTTAGGAGAGCCCTCCTAGTCAGGGGGTTGGGTGTTTCAGGTCTCACCTCCCAGGGCTTTGTCGTCCTCCTCCCTCATTTGATTGGGGAGAACCAATGTTTTTGGTCCTTCTTTGCTTGGGATGACTTTTGCTGCAGTGTCTTGCCTCCCACTTTGCCCTGATCGAACCCAAGGTTTGAGAAAGAATCCCCCAGCCTTCAAAATGTCAGCTGTAAATTTTCCCTGAGTCACATGCTGCTGGGCTGTCTCAGTTGTGGGGCTTGTGATGATCTCCTCATACTTGACAGCAGCTGTTCTCATGGAGTGGGCAAAGTGTGTTTTGGACTCATGAGCTCCCACCTCCACTTCCACAAACAAGTCCGGGTGTGCTCCGCCCACTGTCTTTCCCAAGGGGCTTTCCCACAAAACGAGGTCTCCAACAACTCTCACCCTCTGTGGAGCTAGTCTTCCCTCTCTGTGACTGATGAGAAGTTCAACTTCCTCTGGCCTCTTCAATTCTTCAAGCTTGACCTCTGGGAAGAATTTCTGCAGCTTCTCAGGTTCAATCACTTTGTGGATTTTAGCGATCTCATCCAGGCCATAGCAGACAAGCTGATGAGATCTCTCTGTTCCTTTAGGAGTCTTGACTCTGACTCTGAGGATATATCTTTCAGTGTCCACCTTCACGGTCATTCCACCAACCCCATGCACAACTAAGGTTATCTTCTCACTCTGTAAGCTTAGTCTGTCCGCAGCCTTATGGGTAATGTAGTTAGTGTCTGAAGCAAGGTCCACCAGAGTTCCAATTTTCTGCCCTGCATTGGCAGTGACCTCCATCAGCATCATGATGACAGGGAGTTCACACTGGCCATTCCTCTCCAAAAGCTTCGACTGGTCTTTCCCAGTGCTGCCTGTCATTGTTTTGTTGGTGAAAGCCTTTTTGCACCATTCTGCAAGATCTGGGGAAAGCTCTGACAGAAAATTCTCCTGTTCATCTGTCAGCTTGCTCTTTTCTCTGCTGCCTTTTCCACTCTTCTCATTGCCCTTCTTAAATTCTCCTCTTGGGCAGAGCCAGTAATGGTGATCTGGGATGCAGTCTCCTTTTTTACAGTCTATATTTCTGCAAAGGAAAGTGTCTCTGCAATATCCATTCCTGTCATGACATCCAAGACATTTGCTGCATGCTCCCAGCTTTTTCAAAGCAGCTCTCTTTTCAGGTAGCTTCAGCTCTTTAAATTTCCGACAGAAGAATATCTTGTTACTGTGCCTTTCATCACCACATACAACTCACCCGTCTTCCAGCTCTCCTTTCTTTGTGGTTCTTGTAGCAGCATATTTTCTCTCATACCTTTTCTCAGGATGGTCTGGTCTGTCCGTCCGTTCCACAATCCTTAGCTGCTCAATCCGCTCGAGGATTTCTTCTTGATTTTTCAGGAACTTCAAGAGCATGTTAAAGTGGTTGTCTGGAGTCACATTGTTTATTGGATCAACCATGAGGATTAGCCAGTCTCTTTGAACAAAGTCAGGTAGCTTGCTCTCTATAGATTTAATTACCAGTGGGTTGTTTATGGCACCAGAGTTTCCCAGATCTGTGAGATCTGCCAGGGCCTTTTCCACACACTGTATGAGGTCGATTACTCTCCTTGGCTGGTTTCCCCTCACAGGTGGTATTTTCTCCAGCTCCTCCAGTATTTCTATGGCGATGGTTGACTTGTTTCCACACCTATTCTCCATGACTCTGAATATCTCTTCAGCAGTGTTGTAGGTTGATAGCCTGAGCTCCTTTGAAATCTTGTCATCCACACTGTCCAGGAGCTGAATCTTCTTGACTTCAGCTGATCCAGATGGCTCCCCTTGCCTTTGCAGGCTCTCCCAGTCTTTCCTCCATCTGTGATACTCTCTTTTACAGCCCTTGAAGATAGGTAGGGTGGTTGGCTTAATCCTCACCATCGGTGCTGCTGGCGTGGGCAGTGCTCCTTCCCTTGGAGCTCCTGTGGCTGCGGATACCGCCTGCGTCTCAATCCGTCGTGCAGTGACAAACTCAGCTTTCCTTAGCTCCAGCCAGTTGTTGATTGCTTTCAGGGCCTTGACTCTGCCATCTAGGTCCCCCTTTTCTGTCGAGGGGACCCATCTCTCCCACGTTGACAGGACTCTGAGGGCCTCCCCTATCCGCTTGTCCAAGAGAGCCAGGTGCACCTCGTAGCCCTCCAGGTTGGCACTTTGAACAGGTAAGCTCTCCGCTTGATCACATGTCTTTTCTGCTTCCAGGACTGCATCTGTGAGCTCACTTTGGCCATACTTGGACCACAGGTTATCTTGGACAATGTCTCTTATTTCTTCAAATGTAGCTCGAGTTCCTTTTGGAAGCCCTCTCAATGTCGCCCTCTTGTGGCTCTGTGAGAACTTCTCCTTCCTCTTCAGCCAGCAGTCCAATTCTGTAGTCATCATTGGTTGCAAAAACCTCTTTTAAGCAGTCAGAGAGTTGGGTGAACTCCTCCTTTAACTCTGCTTCAACCATGCTGCTTGCCCCTCTGGTGATGCAGTTAGCTTGTCTGGTGAAGCTGCTTCTTGCAGTGGTTCTCTCTCTTTTGAGCTGCTGAACCTTCTTCCCCAGAACCTCTTCTGCCATCTTGACCTCTGGGACATGCATAGCTTCTCCCTCTGCATCAACAGCTTTTCTCTGGACGTCTGAAGCCTTTTATCCTCAGATCCAGGCTGCTCCGTGTGGTTTTCAACTGTCAAGTTATGTGGTTTTTCCCCCCCTTTGGTGCCAGTGCTGCCCAAACTTGAAAACGGCTTGAAACCTCAACAGAGGACGCTGGGACAACTCAACTTCAATATTGCAGTTTTTAATGACTTTTTGGTCCAACACATCATCATTTGTTGCATCATCAGAAGTAGGTTGAAAACCTTTAAAGAAAAACACAAAAATTAGCCACTCCACAAATAACAAGTGCATGCCAAATAATCAAATACACTTCAATTGTAGTATTTTCAGTATATGATTATTTCTTCCCTCCAAACACATTTTATATATTCTTTGGCTATTTTACAGACCAAATCAATTAGTTTGAATTTCAATTTAACCAAATTACATTTTATACATCATTTGGCTATTTTACAGACCAAATCAATTTAGTTTGAATTTCAATTTAACCAAATTACATTTTATACATCATTTGGCTATTTTACAGACCAAATCAATTAGTTTGAATTTCAATGTAACCAAATTACATTTTATACATTCTTTGGCTATTTTACAGACCAAATCAATTAGTTTGAATTTCAATTTAACCAAATTAGTCTACAAACCTTCCAAATACATTTTACTTTAAATTTAACCAGACCAAATCAATTATGTTTGAATTACATTTAACCAAACAATACTTGATCACAGTGGACCAGATCCAACCCAAAGTAAACAAAACAACTTGCCAAAAGGCATCCCCTCCTATCTAGTTACACAGTACACCCAAACATCCATTGATTGGAATGATTCCCACAAAATTGCCACCAACCCAGCCCTCCACAGGTACAATTTATAGTGATTTAAATTGACAATTACACAACTACAAACATACATACCAATGGCGTCTCCGGAGTGTCTCTTTCACTGAACCCTCTTTTCTAATTCTAAATGGGCATTCTTCTCCCACTGAAGGAAACTAGTCCTTTCACTGCAAAGATTTTTTTTCCTCTGCCTATTCCACCCCAAGATGGCATTCACACCTGAATTGCATTGCTGCTCATTACCCCCTGCAGCAATCAACTCTCATCACAGCAGCTCAGGGTTGGCGGCCATCTTGTCACAAATCATACCCCTTAGAATGTATTAGGAAAAATGAACCATTCCCACATTGTATATATATAATATAAATAATATATAATATGAAACAAACATAAATGTAGACATTGTCTTAACAGTGGTGGTCGTGGTAGTGCTGGTATAGTGATGGTAGTGCTGGTGGTGGTTATAGTGGTGATGGTAGTGCTAGGGGTGGTTATAGTGGTGATGGTTGTGCTGGTGGTGGTTATAGTGGTGATGGTTGTGCTGATGGTGGTTATAGTGGTGATGGTAGTGCTGGTGGTGGTTATAGTGGTGATGGTTGTGCTGATGGTGGTTATAGTGGTGATGGTAGTGCTGGTGGTGGTTATAGTGGTGGTGGTAGTGCTGGTGGTGGTGGTAGTGGTTATAGTGGTGGTAGTAATGATGGAGGTGGTGGTAGTGGTTATAGTGGTGGTAGTGGTTATAGTGGTAGTAGTTATAGTGGTAGCAGGGGTGTAGCTCCAGATTCTAGGCGCCATGAAAGAATGTATTTGTAGGCCCCCATTGAATGCGAGCGCGCGTAAGCGCGCAAGCGGATTTTTTTTTTGCCATTTTTTTATTGATGAAAACGCATAATATGGTTTTTACCTATACATTCGGATCAGCAGTTCAACACCTGCACTGTTGGTGGGTGAGCCTAGTAAAGGATGTCGCATTGCGTTCATCTTCAATGAATGGACCAATGCAATAGTCTACCAAAGCCCCCCCTCTCTCTCTATATATCTCACACACACACACACACACACACACACACACACACACACACACACACACACACACACACACACACACACACACACACACACACACACACACACACACACACACACAGGATATAGTGAAAATGTAAAGAGTGAGTAGTAATGCTGGTGGTGGTGGTAGTGGTTATAGTGGTAGTAGTTATAGTGGTAGTAATGCTGGTGGTGGTAGTATTGATTGTGGTGGTGGTGGTAGTGGTCATAGTGGGGGTAATGGTTATAGTGGTAGTTATAGTGGTAGTAATGCTGGTGGTGGTCGTGGGTCTAAAGCACTTTGTTGTGCCAACCTTTCATGTTATGACCGGTGTTTATTTTCCTGTAACAGTGGTCTTGGTCTGAGTGACAAATCAATGGAGGTATCATTTACAGATATGGTGTTTTAATCTGGACTTGGTGCCCTCTGTTAAACAAAAGCCTGGCAAGCACTGGTCCACAGAGAGGAGTCTGAAATGGGATATGCACCTTGAGGACATGAGGGGACCAAGAGACAAATCCATTTTACAGGAGAGCAGTCCAAACTGGCCCAGCTCTCCCAGTGGAACAAATCATGGGGGCTGACGGCAGTTAGCTCAGCCGCATGGCGTTGAGTTTCACAACGGAGACTGATGTTACATATCAAACAAACCAAAGAGATTACTAATCTAATAGTCTCACACTCACTCATAGAGGAAAATACATCACAATCTGATTCCCTCTCACTCTCATAAAGTAAAACAAGATACAATCAAATTGCACTCAATTCCTTCCCCTCTTTCACCCACTTGGGCACATGAGTTATGATCTAGTAAGGTCTCTCAGTATTTCCTTACGGTTAAAACAGATCTATATGTTTCATTCTAAATCAAATCTGTCAGTTGGACTCTAAAAACATTAAGTAAATGTACCTGTGTTGGTTAATCCCCATTTTATAGACATGAATATAAGCCCTTTTATTACCATTTTAAAGAACTAGTGCAGTGGCCATTCAAAATGTGTCCGTTCGTGCCTGTTGGGAATGTATGACCATTAATCGGATGAATGGTTCTCGAGATGTGAAAGACAGGCGCATTATGGCTATATAAACATAATGACGTCTGAGTGACCATGACAAATTGGTGCCATTCGGCCAATAGGTGGCACTGTAGAAGCATCATACGTTTAAATAGCCACAATGCTCCTTATTATCTACACATGTTCACCAAAGGTGGCCGTTGCAATAGCATTCAGGAGATATGATTTTCTTTTTTGTAATACAAGCCCTGCTCACAACATTTGAGAAAATCTTGAGGGCCAGCTATAGCTAAACTGTATGGAATATCAAACACCCCAAAAAGGTAAATTGTATCTTAATCTATCTAGATGCAAAAGGGCGAGACTTACATGGATATAATATTCATCCAGGGAGAAAAGAACAGTTACAGTTCAAAAGTTACAGGCCAAAACGTAAAGTTTGTTCTTATAGCACCATCTGGGCCACATCATGGCACCAAATTTGACGATGCAGTCCCCTAGGTCCTCAGCTATAGATACGCGAAGGACAGGACAGACACGCAGACAGACAGAGAGTCCTCCATTTACAGTTAATGAGGCAAGAAATGAGTTTCATGGAAGGAAGGCAGAGGCCATCCGAACACTCACCAGTTGTTGTCTGCTCTAAGTTTGCTACAGGCCCATGTGTACACCAGTTGACTGACATCCACAACCCTCCAGGGTACGAACTGTCGTGTCCGGCTCTGCAGGTCATTTTGTTTCACAATGGATCAAACATCCCATGAACAGTGTCAGCACACAAAAACAAATAAACAAATGAATTAACAAGAGGGGACAGCGAATAATGTGATTCCTTGTCTCCCTCCCTACTCCTTTTAGCAAGAAAAATCGTATGTCATAAGATTTATGTGGTTGGAGGTTTATCAGTTGGTTGCGTAGTAATTACTCAAAAAAAGTCACCATTTGCATGTTTGCATTTGAAATTTTCCTGTGAGTGATGGTGTTTGTTTTTTTAAGACTTGTAATACTTGTATTCTGATTTCCATTGGTAGAGCTATCAATTTCTTTCTGCTTTGAAAAATGTTAACCCTTTCAGATGCAAGTTTTCTGGAATGTTTTCTCCAAGAATTCCATCTTAGAATTCTAGCACTCTACAGCTTTCCACGATTATTAAAATGGTCAAGTTCAGTTCTCAAAATACAGAATTCTCGAATTTCCCCAAGGAGATTGTTGTGGAATATTCAAATCAGCCATGACAGTGAACTGTAGAAATTCAGATGAGTCAATTTGTATATATATGAAAATATAGAACATCGTTTATTTCTGTGGCCACAGAGCTCAGTTTACAATCAGACATACTAAACGTCTGACCAGAAAGTGATAAAAAAACTTTGGTCAGACGTACATTAAATACCTAATTTACATGATAAGATACCAGATATGACAAGAAAAGGTCAACAAAACCAATGCCCTAGTGAGAAAATTAAAACAAAGAATGGCTCTAGGGCTTTGTTATGACTTCACACTAGAACTGGAGAGGAAAATACCTTGGACCTCTCATATCTCCTGGCCCTCTTGGCTGTTGGTTACACTGTGTGTGCCTAGTGTCTTTGAGCTGTAGCTGATCATATTAACTAAGCTGTACAGAGATTTAACACAGATGGACATAGATAACATTTCCGGCACATTATCAATAAAGGAATATCTTATCAATAAAGGAATATCTTATTTTATTTTAAATTTTAATCTCACATGTGAGGAAAGGGTTAAACCCATCAAATACAGACAAAAAAGTAAAATCCTAAATAACAACCATCCATCCAACCATTATACATGCAGTTATCATTTCCTAGCGTTGTCTGACCTTCCAAAGCACAAGGCTTTATATACTAGAAAAAGAAAAATAGTGTTGTATCGGATAAAGATACTAGTACCCACGTTGTTGTCAGACCATCAGTATACTCTTGTTAAGAATGGGATGTCCAGACAGGTGCTCCTGACTTCTTGCAAGTTTATTAACAAAAGCAAAACAATGGCTGCTTCTTAAAAACACTTGCTGTCATTCAAAAACACTGGATGTATACAACAATTCAAGTTCTGAATCGGCCTTCTCCAAAACTAATCTAACAAAAATGTCCGCTGATCGTATCCCGTCTTTGGCAACGTGGATATAGCTTATTCTTCATCGATGGGGCAGTCCATTCGACGTATCCTTCTTCGTCTTCATCATCTTCTCTTTCAACTCTCCCCTAGTGTCTTTTTTTTCATATTTAAAGTTTTTATTTTTCACAAGCAAGACAATACATACATGACAAGACAAACTAAGACAAAAATAATAATAATAATAATAATAATAATTATTATTATTATTATTATTATTATTATTATTATTATTATTATTATTATTATTATTATTATTATTATTATTATTATTATTATTATTATTATTATTATTATTATTATTATTATTATTATTATTATTATTATTATTATTATTATTATTATTATTATTATTATTATTATTATTATTATTATTATTATTATTATTATTATTATTATTATTATTATTATTATTATTATTATTATTATTATTATTATTATTATTATTATTATTATTATTATTATTATTATTATTAATTTATTATTATTATTATTTTTATTTTATTTTTATTTTTTTTTATTTATTTTTAAACAAACGTATAAACAAACATGACAACACACGATAAGATATACAAGCATTAATTGTCAGGGCACATCAAATGAGATCACATTTTAGTTAGTTGTCTTATATAAGATATACCCCTAATACCTGTTATCTAAAAAACCCTACACACATATGCTCAGCTCGAACCCCCCCCTCCCGGACCCCATCTTGAGAAGTACCTCCACTATCCCTCGCACCTAACCAGACACTACCATTATAAGCTAGCTTTTATTCTCTCCACCACTTCTAACCACATTGACATTTTGGATTCATTGAGACCCAGAATTCTTGCTGTAGATATTTCATGGTAAATTACATCGAGATATGTAAGAAACCAAACTTTACGGCACATTTTTTCCGGTTGAAACCAGCGTGATGCGATCAGCTTTTTGGCTACTGTGATACCTGATAAAACCAATCTCTTTAGCTGTGGATTCACTGCAAACTCAAAAACATCATTCAATAGTAATACCGAGGGGTGTACAGGTATATTCCAAGATACGAGTTTTGATATTTGTTGGGTCACATCTTTCCAGAATGCCTTAACTGGTGAGCAGTCCCAATACATGTGCATAAATGTCCCTTCGTCCCCATTTGCACATTGGGTGCATTTGGAATCTTGTTTAAGCCCCATTCGGCACAGTCTTATAGGAGTCAAGTATGTCCTGTGAATATAGTTAAGATTGATTTGTTGATGATCCGGGTTCCTTGATGTAAGTCGGACATTTGCCCAGGCTCCTTGCCAATCAAAGTCATTTTCCAGGTCTGGTATATCCCTCCTCCAGACAGAGTCAAGTTGGAGGGTTTCATACGAGGACGTTAGTAATTGATGATAAAATTCTGAAACAAAACCTCTCGATGTCTCTCTTGCGTAGAAGAATTTGTGGTATCTGTGGTGTTCAATTGGTCTGTCTAATGGAACACCGTGAGATTTCAAACAAAGCTCTAACTGTTTGTGAAAAAGCCATGTGGACTTGGTGAGATTACATTTTTTGCGTATTTCTTTATCACTACAAAAACCCTGTTTGTTAAAAACATCCCCTAATGAGTGTATGCCTTGCTCTTCCCATATAGGGAATCTTATAGGTCGTTTTCCAATTAAGAGTGCATTGTTATTGAATAAGGGAGTATGATTGTGCCATTTTTGTGGGTTAGGATTTTTTTTTTGTGATTCACGCCATATCCGGATCGCATGAGTAATTATGGGGCCAAATTTTCGTTCACAGTGCTTGATTGGTAGTTTAGTGTATGCTATGTCCTTCAGTCTATGTGTGAGGTTTTGCCCGCTGCTCACTACCTTTTCTCTGTCTTCTTTAAGCCTACTGTTAGGAATTCCCTATTCTCTGTCTTCTTTAAGCCTACTGTTAGGAATTCCCTACTCACTCTCTCTAGCCCCCACCCTCTCGTTCCTTACCCTTAGTGGCCACACCTGTTTGATATTCTATTATCTCTCGCACCTGTGGTGGCAGGCTAATTAGTCCCCCTGTGGGCTTTAAATACCAGGGCGCTTCCCCTCGTTTTGGCGTGGGGTCGTGTTGTATACTTGCCGAGTCATATTCTCTAAACATCTAGACTCTTTCGGGAGATCCTCTGTCTGCCTATGCTGTTCCATTCTCCGGCGTCGAGATGTTTGCTCCAGCCTTCGCCAGCTGTCGCCGTTGCCTGTGGGGGAGACTGGTCTGCGCTCCCTGTACTTCCACGGGAGGCACCCCAGCGTTCCACTGCAGACCCCCGCGCAGCTGTTCGTCCTGACGCACATCCAGACCAGCGCAGACGCTCTCCAGTCCTCAGCGCGCAACGCGCATCTTCCAAGGACGCTCGAGCTTGGCACGCTCTCCAGACCAGCGCGCTACGCGCATCTTCCAAGAACCTTCGAGCTTGGCACGCTCCTCCGTACCAGCGCACTGACGCGCATCTTCCAGACCTTCGAGCTTGGCACGCTCCTCCGTACCAGCGCACTGACGCGCATCTTCCAGACCTTCGAGCTTGGCACGCTCCTCCGTACCAGCGCACAGACGCGCATCTTCCAGACCTTCGTGCTTGGCACACTCCTCCTCGCAGACGCACCCCGAGGCGTCTCTCGGTTCCGACGCGCACACCAAGGTGTGGCGCGCACTCTGTTCCTCGGCTCCAACAGCGGCTACCCGGTGGACGAAGCCCTCGTCACCGCCACTGTTCCGACGCGCACACCAAGGTGTGGCGCGCACTCTGTTCCTCGGCTCCGACAGCGGCTACCCGGTGGACGACATCCTCGCCACCGCCACTGTTCCGACGCGCACACCAAGGTGTGGCGCGCACCCTGTTCCTCGGCTCCGACAGCGGCTACCCGGTGGACGACATCCTCGTCACCGCCGCTGTTCCAGCACCCTGTTCCTCGGCTCCGACAGCGGCTACCCGGTGGACGACATCCTCGCCACCGCCGTTGTTCCAGCGCTCTGTTCCTCGGCTCGGACAGCCAGCCACCCGGTGGCGATGCCCTCGCCCCGTTGCTGTCCCTGTACCTTTACGCATACGCCTGGGTGAGTTTTGATTGTGATGTCACTCACTCAGCGTAGTGCCCTTGCCCCTCGCCCCGTTGCTGTCCCTTACCGTTACGCATACGCCTGGGTGAGTTTTGATTGTGATGTCACTCACTCAGCGTAATGCTTTGCCCCCGTTCCCGCTGCTGTTCCTGTACCTTTACGCATACGCCTGGGTGAGTTTTGATTGTGATGTCACTCACTCAGCGTAGTGCCCCTTGCCCTCGTCCCGCTGCTGTTCCCCAGCGTATTGCCTCTGTTTTTGGTTCTCACTTAGAATAGTATTTTTGGACTTTACATCTCCCCCTGTGTGTTTGTCACACGAAGATATTATTACTTTGTTCACTTTGTTATTTGGACTGTTCTGCACCTGCTCTGTTTTTTCCCTTTGTGCATTAACTATCTCCTCTGTCCTGCAGAGCGGCCCAGATGATTTCCACCAGTCCTCCCTGTTCCTCCCTGTTCCTTCCTGTTCCCCAGCCCGCCTCCGCGGTTCTCTGTCCCCTCTGTTTCTTGTTCTCCTAGTCCCTAGTCCTCTATCCCTAGTTCTCCTAGTCCCTAGTCCTTGTCCCTTGTTCTCCTAGTCCCTAGTCCTCTATCCCTAGTTCTCCTAGTCCCTAGTCCTTGTCCCTTGTTCTCCTAGTCCCTAGTCCTCTATCCCTAGTTCTCCTAGTCCCCAGTTCTCCTATCCCTAGTTCACCTAGTCCCCAGTTCTCCTATCCCTAGTTCTCCTAGTCCCTAGTCCTTGTCCCTTGTTCTCCTAGTCCCTAGTCCTCTATCCCTAGTTCTCCTAGTCCCCAGTTCTCCTTCCCTAGTTCTCCTAGTCCCTAGTCCTCTATCCCTAGCTCTCCTAGTCCCTAGTCCTCTCTCCCTAGTTCTCCTTGTCCCTGGTTTACCTAGTCTCTAGTTCCTCTGTTCCCAAGGCGTTCCCTTAACCTTCCCTTAGGCGTTCCCTTACCTTCCCATAGTGTTCCCTTTCCTGCCCGCCTCTTAAAGGCACCTTTCCTTCCCCTCATATTATATTCCTGTATTTGTGATTCTCCCTTAAAGGGACAGTGCCCTTTTCCCTGTATTTCCCTGTTGTTCAATAAATATCTGTTTCTTGGCTAACCATCATACCTGTCTTGTGTTGTGCGATTGGGGTCGGTTACAAACCATAACACTATGTGGGGCTACTATGTTTTCTTCTATTTTTCTCCAGGATGCTAATGCTTGGGAGTATTTTTTATAATAATAATAATAATAATAATAATAATATATTGATCGTGGACCTCCCCCCTTTTTCCGTACACTTTCCCACACCTTTAATGTATTTGTAATCCATTTGTTACCAACCTTAATTTTTTTCCAGTATGCTTTCCCCAGGAATATTATGGATCTGAGAGGAGTCTTTGGAATTGAGTTTTGCTCAATCTGTACACATCCAGAGTCTAGGTCCTTTTGTATCTGAAGTGGATTCCCATCTTAAATTCCCTATTTACTACTTCTTTCTGCGTTGTGATTTAAACCTTTTTACAAGCTCTTGGGATCCACTCTTTGCTAAATGCAGATAACCAGTGTTTTTAACCTGGTTATTGCTTTCTGCGTACCCAGAGAGAAAAATACGGCGCTGCCGTTTGAAATGAAGCGAGATCTGAGCAGTTTTGAAAAGAACCCGTTTTTAATGAAAATGGATTTCAAATCAGATGTTACAAAAAGAAATATTGTGCAATGAACCTGCAAGACGCATCCAATATGCCGGAAGTTTGCAGAAATTCAGACTAAATTCTCAAATAAAAAGCTCTGTCTAAAAACATGTCTCGTCTCGTCTTCGATTCTGCTGCGTCGATTTCTTCTCCTTGCTGGGTCTCTAGTGGAGAAAAAGGGTGTGTGTTCGTTTCTTGTTCCTTCCTGGGTTTTTCGGGTTGGTTCTGTCTCTCCTGGCGAGGAGTTTTGGTTATATCTTATTTAGGCTCCGCCTCTAATTTTACGGCAAGCGGGCGTTTTCCAAACTCTCCTCGAGTGTTCCTATTGGAGGACACTTATTCTCAGCTCTCATTGGCTAACTCCTTATCGTGACGTTTTACACCGAATTACGTCACGATGTGGATTCTAAGTCCAAATCCTTTGATCAACTGCTCCTTTGTAAAGAAAAGACTGTCTGGCGTCTTTCAAGGCAGTTCCTTTGTCTTCTTATTTTAATTGGACCATTTGCCTAGAGCACTAGGGTGTAAAATCACCCAGTTTATTACTCCCAGGAAGTCCAAACGAGACTATCTCTTCATTTGATCAACAGCTGCCTGTCTCAATCACTCTGGTTAAGAGCCTTGAGTCCACGCAGCTGTTTCAAATCACAGATACGTCTTGTTTGTTTTGTTGAATGAAAATGGATAGAGGCAGAGAAGCCAGGAGAAATTGTGAATGCATTTTACCTGTCGGTGTTGTGCCATTCTGAGACCCAAGGTGTACAGTACAATAGTTGGTTTGACTGAAATCTACTACATATCCAATGCACAAGTATGCGTAATTGAGCTGCCCAGTAGTAGTTTCTTAGGTTTGGCAGACCAAGACCACCCTTGTTCTTTGGCAAACATAGTGTTTTGAGCCTTACTAAAACGATGACGGACTACAAAGGCACCTCCCTCAAACTGAACAGTGACATCTCCTTAGCAAATGACCTCAATACCTTCTATGCAAGGTTTGATGCTGGTAATAACAACACCAGCCCACAAGCCACGGCAATGGGGGGGGGGGGGGTCTGCTGCTGATGGATACTCAGTGTTCAGGGTAACAGAGCATGAGGTGAGGTTGACCTTTAAAAAAGTGAATATCAGGAAGGCAGCAGGACCGGACGGCATCCCCGGCCGCGTCCTAAAAGTCTGTGCCGACCAACTGGCCCCGGTATTCACTGACATATTTAACCTGTCCTTAGAACAGGCTGTCATCCCCACCTGCCTGAAGAAGTCCACTATTATCCCTGTACCCAAGAAATCCAAGCCTGCTTGCCTCAACGACTACCGCCCTGTAGCTCTCACCTCCATAGCCATGAAGTGCTTTGAGAAGCTAGTAAAGGGCTACATCTGCTCCTCCCTCCCCATCAACATGGACCCCCTGCAATTTGCATACCGCCCCAACAGGTCCACGGAGGACGCCATAGCCCATGTGCTGCACACAGCAGCATCACACCTGGACAAGAGGAAGGGGAACTATGTGAGAATGCTATTCATCGACTACAGCTCGGCATTCAATTGTCCACTTGCACAATCTAAAAGTAGCCACTTCCGGCTGACTTCCGGTTGCCAATGGCACTTCCTGTCCCATCCAAATACATTGGTTTTAGCTACTTTTCTCCCCTTATTTAAACAACTTTGTCGTCACAGAGAGGCAATGAAACGTTTGTATTATTATAGTATAGAATGTATTTAATAAGCAAACGTTTGTCAGCAGGGTTTTTGGGCTGTATTTCATGTAAAAACGTTTACTGTTAGTTTCCTTGCTCAGCCAGCATTAGCTAACAGAAGCTAGTGGTTAAACAGGCCGGATTAGCTTTGAGCTAACTATCTTTCCCGACCCATGTATTCATTCCATTCTAAACATAACGTTAGTTTACAAAACATGACCTGTCTATATAACGTTGAGGAACAAATTATATAGACGGGTAATGTTTTGAACAACTAACGTTACGTTTAGAATGGAATGCATCGGCAAAGATCCGTTAGCTCAAAGCTATTCCGGCCAGTTTATCAACTTCCTGTCATTTAGAAATATGATTTTATAGTGAAAATCATTACCAAAACGTCCGGAAAAACATAACGGGAGCATTATAGACTGTCATACAAATGTACAAATGCTATAAGGTGGCAAGAAATGCACTATAAACAATACTTTGCGGCATCGTTTCTTGCGCTAGCCTCTGTTAGCCAGCATTAGCCTTAATAGCTTTGAGCTAACTATCTTTGCCGATGCATAAAGTATTGTTTATAGTGCATTTCTTGCCACCTTATAGCATTTGTACATTTGTATGACAGTCTATAATGCTCCCGTGAGGTTTTTCCGGACGTTTTGGTAATGATTTTCACTATAAAATCATATTTCTAAATGACAGGAAGTTGATAAACTGGCCGGATTAGCTTTGAGCTAACTATCTTTCCCGACCCATGTATTCATTCCATTCTAAACATAACGTTAGTTTACAAAACATGACCTGTCTATATAACGTTGAGGAACAAATTATAAGTGTGTGGGTGTGTGTTTTGGTGAACATTGGACTGCAAACAGAAAATGCATCACAGTTACAGACAGTAGCTACTGTTAGCTGCACTCAGGCTGGCTGCACTCAGGCGGCGCGATCAGTCTGTTGGACAGGGAATGAAGATCTCCAGCGAACACTTCATTGCCTCGGATTATGTTGTTGGGGGTGGAAGGTTTGTCCAGAAGACCACTAATCAGCTGAAGCCTGATGCGGTTCCCTCGGTCTTTGACAGACAGACCGGCGTCAGCTGCCGGGAGCGATGGCTAGCTAGTTAGCACCAGTCGGGGACCGGCGTCAGCTCCCGGGAGCGATGGCTAGCTAGTTAGCACCAGCCGGGGACCTGGAGCGATGGCTAGCTAGTTAGCACCAGTCGGGGACCGGCGTCAGCTCCCGGGAGCGATGGCTAGCTAGTTAGCACCAGCCGGGGACCTGGAGCGATGGCTAGCTAGTTAGCACCAGTCAGGGACCGGCGTTAGCTGCCGGGAGCGATGGCTAGCTAGTTAGCACCAGCCGGGGACCGGCGTCAGCTCCCGGGAGCGATGGCTAGCTAGTTAGCACCAGTCCGTTGGTCCCCGGCTGGTGCTAACTAGCTAGCCATCGCTCCCGGCAGCTAACGCCGGTCCCCGACTGGTGCTAACTAGCTAGCCATCGCTCCCGGCAGCTGACGCCGGTCCCCGACTGGTGCTAACTAGCTAGCCATCGCTCCAGGTCCCCGGCTGGTGCTAATTAGCTAGCCATCGCTCCCGGCAGCTAACACCGGTCCTCGGCTGGTGCTAACTAGCTAGCCATCGCTCCCGGGAGCTGACGCGGGTCCCCGGCTGGTGCTAACTAGCTAGCCATCGCTCCCGGCAGCTAACGCCGGTCCCCGACTGGTGCTAACTAGCTAGCCATCGCTCCAGGTCCCCGGCTGGTGCTAACTAGCTAGCCATCGCTCCCGGCAGCTAACGCCGGTCCTCGGCTGGTGCTAACTAGCTAGCCATCGCTCCCGGGAGCCTGCGCCGGTCTGTCTGTCGAAGACCGAGGGAACCGCATCAGGCTTCAGCTGATTAGTGGTCTTCTGGACAAACCTTCCACCCCCAACAACATAATCCGAGGCAATGAAGTGTTCACTGGAGATCTTCATTCCCTGTCCAACAGGCTGATCGCGCCGCCTGAGTGCAGCCAGCCTGAGTGCAGCTAACAGTAGCTACTGTCTGTAACTGTGATGCATTTTCTGTTTGCAGTCCAATGTTCACCAAAACACACACCCACACACTTATAATTTGTTCCTCAACGTTATATAGACAGGTCATGTTTTGTAAACTAACGTTATGTTTAGAATGGAATGAATACATGGGTCGGGAAAGATAGTTAGCTCAAAGCTAATCCGGCCTGTTTAACCACTAGCTTCTGTTAGCTAATGCTGGCTGAGCAAGGAAACTAACAGTAAACGTTTTTACATGAAATACAGCCCAAAAACCCTGCTGACAAACGTTTGCTTATTAAATACATTCTATACTATAATAATACAAAGGTTTCATTGCCTCTCTGTGACAACAAAGTTGTTTAAATAAGGGGAGAAAAGTAGCTAAAACCAATGTATTTGGATGGGACAGGAAGTGCCATTGGCAACCGGAAGTCAGCCGGAAGTGGCTACTTTCAGATTGTGCAAGTGGAGAATACCATAGTCCCCTCCAAACTCATAGCCAAGCTCAGGGACCTGGGCCTGAACTATGACCTCTGCCAGTGGGTCTTGGACTTCCTGACGGGCAGACCCCAGGTGGTGAGAGCAGGCAACTGCACCTCCTCATCCATCACCCTCAACATAGGGGCCCCCCAGGGCTGTGTTCTGAGTCCCCTCCTCTACTCCCTGTACACACACGACTGTGTGGCTCAGCGGAGTAGCAACACAATCATCAAATTTGCTGACGACACAGTGGTGGTGGGCCTGATCTCTGCAAACGACGAGAGGGCCTACCTGGATGAGGTCAAGGTCCTGGCGGGATGGTGCCAGGAAAACAGCCTCTCCCTGAACGTCAGCAAAACAAAGGAGATGATTGTGGACTTCAGAAGGTCGGGGGTCAAGGACTACAGCCCCCTCAGCATCGACGGGGCACCGGTTGAGAGAGTGAACAGCTTCAAGTACCTCAGAGCCTACATATCCGAGGACTTGACATGGACCACACACATTGACAGTGTTGTGAAGAAGGCACGACAACGCCTCTACTTCCTCAGGCACTTAAGGAAGTTCCAAGTCAGTCAGAAGATCCTTAAGAACTTCTACTTATGTACAATAGAGAGCATCCTGACTGGCAACATCACCTCCTGGTTTGGGAATAGCACTGCACAAGACCGAAGCAGACTACAAAGAGTGACGCGTTCAGCCGAACGCACAATTGGAGGGGGGCTCCCCACCCTCCAGAACATTTACAACAAGCGGTGCAGGGGCAAGGCTAAGAGAATCATTAAGGACTCCAGTCACCCGAACAACTGCCTCTTTGAACTGCTGCGGTCAGGCAAGCGATACCGGAGTCTCAAGGCGAGCACAGAAAGACTCAGAAGAAGCTTCTATCCCCAGGCCATCAGGCTGCTCAACGAACAATGAACACTACACAACAACCATCAAACGCACATAGCACACACATCCACACGCACACACTCACTTTAAACAAACACACTGTAGCACCCACTCCCCACACTTTATAGCACACACTCACTTTAAACAAACACACTGTAGCACCCACTCCCCACACTTTATATTGATTGATAAAGGATTGCACTACAACTCGTACACCTTACTGTAAATTGTACCTAAATTGTACCTCATCCCATTTCTGCTTTGCACTATATAGTATTGTATATTAGTACACTGCATAGTATTGTATATTATATGGTAACTCAGTTACGTCTATTCTGCATCGAACATTGTACATATGTCTATACTGAACACTGTGACCTCATTTTCTACTTCTAATTTACATGCTATACTATGTTATTGATACTTATCTTGTCTAGCACAGTCTCTGGAGCGGAACAGTAAGAAGCATTTTGTATAAAAGTATTCTGTACTTCTGTATGACAACTAATAAAGAAACTTGAAACTACTCTAGGTATTTTCCTCTGCCTGATAAATTTGGATAGGAGTTTATCTAACCTTTTAAAGGTAGTGGCAGGTATTGGTATAGGTAGAGACTGGAAGAGGAAAATAAGTCTAGGTAGCACATTCATTCGAATTGATTCTATTCTTCCCACTAGGGAGAGAGGTAAAATGTCCCATCTGGCCATGTCTGATTTGATTTGTACAATCAACTTTTCGTAGTTTGCTTGATATAACTGATTGCTGCTGGGAGTCAGAATGATTCCTAAATACCTGAATCCATCTCTAGCCCAATGGAAGGGTGCTATACTATTCAGATGTGTTGGCCATGTTCCCACTATCATCATGGCTTCTGATTTGGTCTCATTTATCTTATAACCCGACAGTTCGCCGTAATTTCTTAAATCCATCATTATGTTTGGAATTGATTCTAAAGGGTTTTTGATATAAAGTAAAATGTCATCAGCAAATAACGAGATCTTGTGTGTAATGCCTTTTTGGTCATCTATTCCCTGTATCTGAGGGTTTGATCTAATCATCTCCGCTAGTGGCTCTATGCCAATCGCGAATAGTAACGGAGACAAAACGTCTCCTTGGCGTGTCCCTCTCTGTATCTCAAAGAAGTGAGAGCAGTGACCATTCACCCTTACTCTAGATTTAGGATTTTTATATAAACATGTCTGCCAATAGCAGACAATACAGAGTTCCGGCCAGCTATGGAGGATGGGGGTTTTAAAAAGTGGGCTGATTTGGGCCTGGTTACTATCAATCAATTAATGGAAGGAGACTGTTTTAAATCGTTTGCACAGCTACAGCAATGTTTTGATCTACCTTCGAAAGACATGTTTAGATACTTTCAAATAAGACACTATGTAATGACTCACAGTGAGTGGGAAGCAATTAAGAGACCGCCAACAAATGTGGAGCGGTACTTTATTAACACAATAGAAAAAAACTTGATGGAAAGAAAGCAGATATCCAATATTTACAACATGTTACAACTAGACGATCCAGGAGACACCACCTATATTAAAGAAAAATGGGAGTTGGAAGCTAATGTGATCATAGAAAATGAAGAATGGGAGGACAGCCATTCAAGCAATCATAAAATCACAAATAGCCCAATGTGGAAGGAGTTTGACTGGAAGGTCAAGGTCAGGTACTTTAGGACTCCTCAAGTTCTCTCCGGATTTGCTGGTGGGTCCTCACCACTATGTTGGAGAGGATGTGGAATGATCGGAGATCATACACATATTTTCTGGGACTGTCCAAGGGTGCAGACATTTTGGGTGAATATCAAAAATGAGATTAAAACCATTCTAGATCTTGACTTACCTCTGAATCCATCGTACTATATCTTGGGATGTATACCGAAAGGCACATACTATGGAGATACATTATACATCTTGAGAGTGATACTATTAATAGCAAGGAAAATGATAACTATGGCATGGTTACAAAATCAACCACAGACAATCAAACAATGGACCAAGAGACTGAGACAGATGTATACAATGGAAGAAATGACTGCACAATTGCAACTGAAAAAAGACATGTTTATGCAGAGATGGTCACTTGTAACCTTGTACCTGGAGATACACTAGCATGAGTCTGACCCTCCTGACTCCCTCTCTCTTTTTTTTTCTTTTTTTGTTAAATAATTTTTTTTCCTTTTGCTAAATTTATTTTTCTATTTATCTTTTCGTTTCTTATCCTACTGTATGTCCTTAAAAAAAATTTAAATCCCCCCCCTGGGTTGTTCATGAGGCGTACTCAGATTATACATCTTATTTTGATTATGCTGAATACTTTGAAAACAAATTGAAGAAGATGGAAGAGCCTGAGTAACAAATGTCATTGACTATGTGAATCAAGTATATTATACTGTATGATTAATGCAATGTGATGTTCATTATGACAGAAAAAAAAAAAAAAAAAAAATAATAATAATAATAATAATAATAATAATAATAATAATAATAATAATAATAATAATAATAATAATAATAATAATAATAATAATAATAATAATAATAATAATAATAATAATAATAATAATAATAATAATAATAATAATAATAATAATAATAATAATAATAATAATAATAATAATAATAATAATAATAATAATAATAATAATAATAATAATAATAATAATAATAATAACAACAACAACAAGGGGGTGAGGGGGGGGGGGTTGCAGAGTGTTACAAAGGTTCAGTACACAAGTACACAAACATATTCCAGATAGTGATCTAATAAAGTTCAGGGGACCTTGAAGACCATCCGGCCTATCACTCTCTTGAAGAGATAGAGCAGCCTGTTCCATTGATAACAAGTCCATGAAGTCCTTGCGCCAGTCCTCCAAACTGAAGCAGTTCGGTTTGCGTTCTTTCCAGTTCATTAAAATAATCCGTTTGCATGCTAGAAAAGCCAGTGCTACAATCTTATTTACAATCTTTGCTTGAGCAGTGTCCATTTTTACACCCAATATACACGTTATAGGGCAAGGATTAATGTCAATTTGGAGAGTAACTGACAGGTCCTCAGCAATGTCCAACCAAAATGTCCTAACAAGCGGGCAGTGCCACAGCAAGTGCATGAGCATACCCTCTACTCCACACCCATGCCAGCACTATTTGGGTAGGGTGTGATTAATTTTATTCAGTGTACAGGGTGTTATATAGGCCCTGTGTAGTATCTTTAATTGTATAATTTTATATCTAACACATTTTGATATTTTAGTACTATTCCTAAGTGCTGCTTCCCATTGTGTTTCAGATATGGGTATACCCATGTCTCGCTCCCATTGGACTTTAGTTTGGGTATTGGTATCAGGGGTGGTTGAACATGATAGTTTATACATTGCAGAGACAATGCCTTTCCTGTAATTCCCCTTAATGTCTCTTCCAAGACTCTGTTTGTTCCTATAGCTATGCCTTTAGACAACAATGATTTAATAACTGATTGTCCTCGACGACCAGTTGAACTTCTCTGCTCACATCGCAGCGACAACCAGAACCTGCAGATTCCTCCTGAGCAACGTCAGAAGGATACGCCCCTTCCTGACAAAAGAAGCCACCCAACTCCTCGTCCAATCAACAGTCATCTCCCGCCTCGACTACTGCAACGCACTGCTAGCTGGCCTCCCGGCCACTGCCACCAAGCCTCTTCAATTCATTCAAAACGCAGCGGCCCGCCTGATCTCAAACCTACCGAAGTCGGCCCATGTCAATCCACTTCTTAGGGACCTGCACTGGCTTCCCATTGCTGCACGTATCCGCTTCAAAGCCCTCAACCTAGCATACCGTGCTAAGGGAACCGCTCCCGCCTACCTCCGGTCAATGGTCTCTAACTACACACCCTCAAGACCCCTACGCTCTGCATCTTCTGGCCGCCTCAGACCTACTCCTATCCAAGCTCCCGGAGGGTCATCAAAGAGAAGCCACCTATTCTCAGTCCTTGCCCCACAATGGTGGAATGAACTACCCATCCCAGTTAGGACAGCCGAATCCCGTCCAATCTTTCGCCGTCGACTAAAGACTCACTTCTTCAACCATTATCTGAAATGATTAAAAAAAATATATATATATATATATATATAACCCTGACTAACCTTACTGTCATGCACTTGTCCTAATAAACTAACCTACACTGTAACACGCAACACTTTGATGAACATTGTTACTCAGCTGATAGAGTTGTACCCTTCTTGCTGTCTTGTCGTACAGAACTTGTAAGTCGCTTTGGATAAAAGCGTCAGCTAAATGACTAAATGTAAATGTAAATGTATTTGTAAATAAGATAAAAAATCTTTCAGCCGAAACTGTGTTTTAAGTTCATTAAAAGGTATCATATTTCCCCTTTCGATCACTTGCCCCACCTGTGTTATATTATGTTGTTGCCATACATTATTTTTAAGGGTTTTACCTCCTGCAGAGAGCAACGGGTTTTTCCATAATGGACATGATGGTAAGGAATATCCACTAAAGGTCAGGCGTTTATGTAAGATTTTCACTATTTCACATGAAAATTCTAAAAGCGGATTTTCCAGTCTGGGAGTGATTTTTGGGTTATACCACAACATTGAAAGAGATAGATCTTTGTTATGTTCTTCTATAATTTGTTCTTCAAGCCATTCCCAGCTGCCAATCTGTCTCACACTATTGTAAGCCCACTGCAAGGGGTATCTTGAGTTATATGCTATGTAATACTGGTGGATATCTCTGGTAGTCCTATTCCTCCACTACTTCTTGGTTTTATACGTTTTTTATGGCTGATTCTAGGTTTTCTGTTGTTCCATAGGAAGCCAGAAAATAATTTGTTTATTTCTTTGAACCAACTAGGAGGGAACTTTAGCGGTATAGAGGACATCAAAAAAGCTAGCCTTGGTAACAAATTCATTTTTATAATATCAGATCTGCCCCATAGGGATAAATGCAAGACTGTCCATCTTTTGATGTCCTCCTTTATATTCTTTAAAAGGTTGGATGTATTTACCTCAACCATTTTTTCAATGGGAGATCGGATTTTAATTCCCAGGTATTTAATTCCTTTTGGCTTCCAATTGAAAGGAGCAGAACCCAGATGTGATTGAAAAGTTAGGTTGTTAAGTGGAATAGCTTCCAAATAGATACCAAATGTATCTATAAGCTTTAACACTTGAGAGATGGAATGGCTAGGATTTGTTAGTGTTAATAATATGTCATCAGCAAACAGGCTGGCCTTATACTCACAACTACCAATACGAATACCACTGATTTCCTTATGAGCACGTATAGCACAGGCAAGTGGTTCGAAAGAAAGAATACAAATTTGCGGTGAAACCGGACATCCTTGGCGGGTAGATCGATAGAGATGGAATGGATCAGACCTTATACCATTTGTTCTGACTGACGTAACCGGTTCATGGTAAAGTGCCTTTATCCAGTTCATGAGAACCGGTCCAAATCCGTATTTAGGAAGTACATAAAACAGATATTTCCACTCCACTCGATCAAAGGCTTTCTCAGCATCCAGTGATATTGCCATCGCTGGATGCTGGGAGGCCCCCGCCCTTGACATAACATGCATTAGCCTCCTCATGTTATTTGAAGCTAGACGACCCTGTACAAAGCCAGCCTGATCAATATGAATCAATGAGGCTATAACATTTTCCAATCGCCGTGCAAGGACCTTCGCAAACAACTTATAATCATTATTTAAAATACTCAAAGGTCTGAAATTACACATTTGCAAGTGATCCTTGCCAGGTTTTGGAATCAATTAAATAGTAGCTTGCCGCATCGTTAGCGGCATGGATTGATTGGCCACTATATCATTAAACAGCAATATTAGAAGTGGTGTTAGAGTGACTTGGAAGCACTTAAGAAATTCACTTATATAGCCATCATCACCCGGCGTTTTACCGCTTGAGAGGAATTTGATAGCCGATTTAATTTCATTTTCCAGGATAGGTGCATCCAATGATTCCCTTTCTTCTTCAGAGAGGGTTGGGAGATTTATATCTCTGAAAAATGTTTTCCATTTCCTCTTCACTCGTACAACATTCTCAAGTCAAGTCAAGAGTTTTATTTGTCACGGCATACAAGTATACAATGAAATGCGGGTGGTCTTGCCCGCAACGATGTGCAATACAGTAGTACAACATATACTAGAATCCAATAAAGTTCTGATTTATACAGTGTGCTATACAATTTAGTGAATGCTTGATTGATTTGAAGTTGATCACAAATCAAAGAGCCATCTTCATCATATATGCTAGAGATTGATTGAGGATTTTCTTGCTGCTTCAGTCTGAGAGCAAGCATTTTACCAGCCTTATCGCCAGATTCATAATATTTTCGACGCAACTGAAAGAGGGCAAATGCATTTTCCTCATGTAGAATTGCTTGTAATTCTGTTTTTATAACCAACACTGCGTTATTCAATTCTAAATTGTCAGGGTCCAACATATGACTAGATTCCAAGTACTTAAGTTCAGTAATCAGACCATGTTTCCTTGCCATTTTTTCCTTTTTCTTAGCTGTTGAGTAGTAAAAGTGTGAGGATTTGCCTGTTCCCTGGACCTTTTTTCCCTGTCTCCTCACCTCACCAGCCCCCACCCTTGTGAGAACTTTTCCCTGCCTCCTACTCTTCACCAGCCCCCACCCTTGTGAGAACTTTTCCCTGCCTTCTACTCTCCTTCACCAGCCCCCACCCTGGACTTTCTTGTTCAATTACCATAACGCAGCTGTCATAGTTTATGATTAGTGCCCCAGAGGGCTTTATATACCTGGACCTCCCTTCCAGTCCTGGTCGGGTCGTTCTGTATCTGTATCTGTGTTCATGGAGTGCTGTACGTTACCATTCTGTACGTCACCATCACCTGCCGCGTCTCCGGCGTGAGACGACAGCCCAGCCATCACCACCTGTCGCCGTTTGCCTGGAGTGGGACGCCGTCTTCGCTCTCTAATTCTCTACGGGAGGTTTTCCAGTGTTCCCACTCCAAACGTCAAGCCGGCGCGCCATCGCTCCCTATTTCCACGGGAGGATGGCGTCTCTTCGCCCCGGTCCCCTGGGACCCCTGTGTTCTGCTCTGCCCGTCTGCAGCATTCGAGGAGGAGGAAGAGGATCTCCGTGCCTGGAGTGGGACACCGTCTTCGCTCTCTAATTCTCTACGGGAGGTTGCCAGTGTTCCCACTCCAGACGTCAAGCCGGCACGTCATCGCTCCCTATTTCCACGGGAGGATGGCGCCTCTTCCCCCCGTCCTCCGCTGTCGGGCCCCTGTACCAAGTCAAGTCAAGTCTCCGTGCCCGGTCCCCCCGGCCTCCGCTGTCGGGCCCCTGTCTCCGTACCAGGCCTCCGCCGTCGGGCCCCTGTCCCCGTGACAGGCCTCCGCTGTCGGGCCCCTGTCGCCATGCCAGGCCTCCGCTGTCGGGCCCCTGTCCCCGTGCCAGGCCTCCGCTGTCGGGACCCTGTCCCCGTGCCAGGCCTCCGCCGTCGGGCCCCTGTCCCCGTGCCATGCCTCCGCCATCGGGCCCCTGTCCCCGTGCCAGGCCTCCGCCGTCGGGCCCCTGTTCCCGTGCCAGGCCTCTGCCGTCGGAACCCTGTCCTCATCCCTGTAAGCAGCTCTGGCCCTCGCCCTGTCCAAGGCCTTAACCCTGTTCTCTGTCCCTGTCTCCAGCCCGCCTCTCCGGGCCTCTGTCCCTGTCCCCCTCTCCAGTGCCCCTGGTCCTGGCCCTGACACTTAGCTCTGGTCCTTAGCCCTGGCCCTTAGCCTTAGTCCCTTAGCCTGTTCGCCTCTTAAAGGCACAGTGCCGCATTTTCCAGATTTCCTTGTCTCTAGTGTTTTTGTGTTTTCCCTTAAAGGGACTGTGCCGCTTTTTGTTCTATAATAAATATTTGCCCTGTTTTGGCTTACTCTCATACCTGTCTTGTGTTGTGCGATTAGGGTCGGTTACAAACCATAACAGTACGACCCGACCAGTCGACGACCCCAGCCAGCACAGACAGTGTATGTGAGTTAGCCTCTTTGGTTCCCCTGTTAGCTCCCCTGTTAGCCTCTCTAGTTCCCCTGTTAGTTCCCCTGTTAGTTCCCCTGTTAGTTCCCCTGTTAGTTCCCCTGTTGACTCCCCTGTTAGCTCCCCTGTTAGCCTCGTTAGCTCCCCTGTTAGCTACCCTGTTCCCCACAGCTAGGACTGTCCTTCCAGCTAGCTTGTTCTCCTTTGCTAGTCCAGCCCTGTCTGCTAGCCTAGCTCCGGCAGCTAGCGCAGCCTCTATGCTAATGTAGCAGTACAGCTAGCATAGGCCCTGTAGCTAGCAATGCTCTGGCAGCTACCCAGTCCCTCTGCTGGCCCCACTTTAGGTGTAGCTTCCCCTGCTAGCATGGCCCAGTTTTTTTTTGTTTGTTGCCTTGTCTTGTCCCCTGCCCCGCTGTCTGTTTCCTTAGTGTTCTGCCCTGTCATGTTAGTGTTCTGCCCCGTCATGTTAGTGTTCTGACCATCATGTTAGTGTTCTGCCCCGTCATGTTTTTGTTCTGCCCCGTCATGTTAGTGTTCTGTCCGTCATGTTAGTGTTCTGCCCCGTCATGGTAGTTTTTCGGTCGCCCGGTGGCTCCCGTGGAGGGGGAGGTACTGTGAGGATTCGCCTGTTCCCTGGACCTTTTTTCCCTGTCTCCTCACCTCACCAGCCCCCACCCTTGTGAGAACTTTTCCCTGCCTCCTACTCTTCACCAGCCCCCACCCTTGTGAGAACTTTTCCCTGCCTTCTACTCTCCTTCACCAGCCCCCACCCTTGGTCTTTCTTGTTCAATTACCATCACGCAGCTGTCATAGTTTATGATTAGCGCCCCAGAGGGCTTTATATACCTGGACCTCCCTTCCAGTCCTGGTCGGGTCGTTCTGTATCTGTATCTGTGTTCATGGAGTGCTGTACGTTACCATTCTGTACGTCACCATCACCTGCCGCGTCTCCGGCGTGAGACGACGGCCCAGCCATCACCACCTGTCGCCGTTTGCCTGGAGTGGGACACCGTCTTCGCTCTCTAATTCTCTACGGGAGGTTGCCAGTGTTCCCACTCCAGACGTCAAGCCGGCGCGTCATCGCTCCCTATTTCCACGGGAGGATGCGCCTCTTCCCCCCGGCCTCCGCTGTCGGGCCCCTGTACCAAGTCAAGTCAAGTCTCCGTGCCCGGTCCCCCCGGCCTCCGCTGTCGGGCCCCTGTCTCCGTACCAGGCCTCCGCCGTCGGGCCCCTGTCCCCGTGACAGGCCTCCGCTGTCGGGCCCCTGTCCCCGTGCCAGGCCTCCGCTGTCGGGCCCCTGTCCCCGTGCCAGGCCTCCACCGTCGGGCCCCTGTCCCCGTGCCAGGCCTCCGCCGTCGGGCCCCTGTCCCCGTGCCAGGCCTCCGCCGTCGGACCCCTGTTCCCGTGCCAGGCCTCCGCCGTCGGAACCCTGTCCTCATCCCTGTAAGCAGCTCTGGCCCTCGCCCTGTCCAAGGCCTTAACCCTGTTCTCTGTCCCTGTCTCCAGCCCGCCTCTCCGGCCCTCTGTCCCTGTCCCCCTCTCCAGTGCCCCTGGTCCTGGCCCTGACACTTAGCCCTGGTCCTTAGCCCTGGCCCTTAGCCTTAGTCCCTTAGCCTGTTCGCCTCTTAAAGGCACAGTGCCGCATTTTCCAGATTTCCTTGTCTCTAGTGTTTTTGTGTTTTCCCTTAAAGGGACTGTGCCGCTTTTTGTTCTATAATAAATATTTGCCCTGTTTTGGCTTACTCTCATACCTGTCTTGTGTTGTGCGATTGGGGTCGGTTACAAACCATAACAAAAAGGCTTGATTCAACCAGAAGCTTTATTTCATGATTATATTGTAAGTGATTTTCAAGAGCAACCTAGTCTGCTCACACAACACTGTGTTGATACAGCTGTTTATCACGTATACATGTGATTTGAATGTTAACACCGTCATTGGCCGAATCATTGTTTGAGTCTTCGGGGATGAATCATATCCCTTGGTTCCTTCTGTTGTATGTTGCTTTTAAGCTCACTGAGGTGTCTGTATGCAAAATTGGTTTCTGTGGAGACATCCTGACTCGCATGACCTGGGACAACTGGTTCCCTATATTGATTTAGCTGTTTAAGGTCACTGGAGGATTTTCTCTAAATGGCTTCCTCCTGAATTCCAAATTTGGGAGGTAATAGTTATTTAAGAATATGTATAATTTAACAGCCAAATTATACTACAATAGAAAAAGAAAAGAAAACTTGAACTTGAACTTGAAACATTTGTTGTTTTAAAAAACAACAAGATAGTTTTACTGTTAGAAGTAATAGGACACAATGACAATTTTTTTTTTGTATTTTATTTTTTTATTAATTTTTAAACAAACACATAAACAAACATGACAACACACGATAAGATATACAAGCATTAGTTGTCAGTGCACATCCAATGAAATCACATTTTAGTTAATTGTCTTATATAGGATATACCCCTAATACCTGTTATCTAAAAACCTACACACATATGCTCCAGCTCGAACCCCCCCCCTCCCGGACCCCACCTTGGATAGTACCTCCATTATCCCTCGCACCTAACCAGACACTACCATTATAAGCTAGCTTTTATTCTCTCCACCACTTCTAACCACATTGACATTTTGGATTCATTGAGACCCAGAATTCTTGCTGTAGATATTTCTTGATAAATCACATCGAGATATGTAAGAAACCAAACTTTCCGGCACATTTTTTCCGGTTGAAACCAGCGTGATGCGATCAGCTTTTTAGCTACTGTGATACCCGATAAAACCAATCTCTTTAGCTGTGGATTTACTGCAAACTCAAAAACATCATTCAATAGTAATACCGAGGGGTGTACAGGTATATTCCAAGATACGAGTTTTGATAATTGTTGGGTCACATCTTTCCAGAATGTCTTAACTGGTGGGCAGTCCCAATACATGTGCATAAATGTCCCTTCGTCCCCATTTGTACATTGGGAGCATTTGGAGTCTTGTATAAGACCCATTCTGCTCAATCTTATAGGAGTCAAGTATGTCCTGTGAATATAGTTAAGATTGATTTGTTGATGGTCCGGGTTCCTTGATGTAAGTCGGACATTTGCCCAGGCTCCTTGCCAATCAAAGTCACTTTCCAGGTCTGGTATATCCCTCCTCCAGGCAGAGTCTAGTTGGAGGGTTTCATACGAGGACGTTAGTAATTGATGATAAAAATCTGAAACAAAACCTCTCGATGTCTCTCTTTCATAGAAGAATTTGTGGTATCTGTGGTGTTCAATTGGTATGTCTAATGGAACACTGTGAGACTTCAAACATAGCCGTAACTGTATGTAAAAAAGCCATGTGGACTTGGTGAGATTAAATTTTTTGCATATTTCTCCATAACTACAAAAACCCTGTTTGTTAAAAACATCCCCTAATGAGTGTATGCCTTGCTCTTCCCATATAGGGAATCTTATAGGTCGTTTTTCAATTAAGAGTGCATTGTTATTGAATAAGGGAGTATGATTGTGCCATTTATGTGGGTTAGGATTTTTTTTTTGTGTTTCACGCCATATCCGGATCGCATGAGTAATTATGGGGCCAAATTTCCGTTCATCATTTTGGACTCCCGACTCAAATTTGATAAACATGTTAAAAAGCTACGTAAGACCATGAAGACAAATCTGAACTGGTTATTTTATTTATAATTAAACGCAAGATACTTGTGCCCTGATGATAAGGATAAGCGATCAATGAAGAAACCCACTCCCATTGCCAAAAGAAAGTCTAACATGCTTACATCATGCTTAATACATACTACAAATGTATTACGTGGCCCATAATCAATAAGACATTACAGTACATACCTCTTAAGGCAGCTCAACTGTTCATGCATGCCATGATATTTTCATGTATCCTATAATGTTACTATATGGAGCCAGGCTTAATTTTTTGAATCTTTTTACTTTTATTTTTTATAAACTGATCTGAAAACATTTAATGAAAAGGTGAAACACTGGGTGAAACAAAACCAAACCTGCAATCATTGATCACTGATCATGCACTTGTGCACTCATACATACATACATACATAAAGACTATGTGCATGCATGCACACAGACACACCCACACCTCAAGAATATCCTTGAGCATAACCGATGACTGTATTAGCCAGGGCCTTGGCTAAAAATCCTATACATCTGTTTCATGTTATCGTAACTTATTTCAATGCTTTTTTGCATTGTTCTTTGCAAACTAAATAATAACAATAAAAAGGCAAATCCAAAACAGCACCCTACCCCAACAGTTGTAAGGAATTGAATTAAATGGATCTGGTGAAATTGATTGTTTAATAGTATTCAACTGTTGTATCAGGACTGATATTTAAAACATCACAAACACCTCCAAGTGTCATGCACCTCCAGGCCTCCAGGGTTCCCGTCCACCTTAATTCTTGGTTATCCCACTCTATCCCTACCCAGCTACTCTTCCTCTCTCCCTCTCTCTAAGTACAGGATGGGGTGCAGGTGTGTGACAGGTGTTCCTTACCTGGCTTCACACCCTGTTCCCGAGTCCTGGATCCCTGTGTATGACCTCTGGCTATGACCTCCCCCCTGCTCGTCTGACTACCCTGCAACTCGCTTACTCCCGCTCCCGGCCATGACCCTCTGCTTGTCTTGAGGGCTTAACAGCGTGAGCAAATAGTGGGAAGCCTAACACAAGGAAAACCTGTACAACAAGATGGAGAGAGCTAGCTGTGTGAAGGGTAAGAGAGAACAGTGATGTGCAGAATAATAAACCGGACCTTTGCCGATGCATTCAATTCCCAACACATAATTGATTTGACCATATGAACGTGGGGTATATTCACATACATATATTCACATAAATTCTTGAAGAGTTTTATCTGTAAAAGGAAAATATATTGGATTTTCTTTTTACCATTGTAAATTGGAATATAGATTTGTTTTAATTATAGAATTGTGGCGGCTGGGTGGCGCAGCGGACATTGTGCTCGTCACCAACGCAAGAGACACTGGTATCGAATCCGGCTGTCAGCGTTGCCTCCAGTTTGGGCCGGCTGTCATACTGACTCAATTGGCAGAGTTAGCAGGAGGGAAGTCGATGGGTGGTAGTCTGGTCGTTGTGAACAGCGACTCCTACGGGTCGGTTGGGGCGGCTGCACAGCAAAGTCAGGAAAATGGTGGGGGCAGTGTGAGCCTCCTACACGTTACTCCTCGCCAATGAGAGTCCGTGCTGGCAGGTGAAAAGATGTGACTGGCTGCCTCCACATGTATCGGAGGGGACATGTGATGGGCTTCTATCCTCCCTACAACCGGCCAGTGGGGGGCACATGCGAGCAACGATCAAGACAGGGGAGGGGAGAATTGGCACGGCTAAATTGGGATGGGAGAAAAATAGAAAAAGGAGGAGAAAAAGTGGATTAAAAAAAAAAAGTAGAATTGTTTACAAACATTACTAATGTAAACATGCCATAAAATAAAGCGATCTCTAATCAGCCCTTATCACCCCACTTCTGAGAGCTGCACTGGCTTCCCATTGCCGCAAGAATCTGCTTCAAGGGGGTTTGCGCTCAGATCGGATGGCGGCGTAGCTTTTCCGAGCTCTTTGTCCACTTCACTTTTATATTGATTACGACGTTAATTTTACGACATACTTTCACATGATACATCACAGAGATGGCGAAACAAATATCGAACAAGAAGGGGACATTAAATGAGGTGGCTGTTGAATGTATCAGGTCTTTGTTCCGTGATGAGCTTGATGCTAGCATGCTCCAGCTAACCAACAGACTGGACTCGCTCCAGGAGGAGGTAGCTAGCGCAACCACGCGGCTCTCTAGGGTGGAAGAAAGGATGGCAGAGGTGGCGGTCGTAACTGAAACCAACTCCACAGAGATCTCTGAGATTGAAGATAAATTCCTTTTTTACGAAAATAGAAGGTGCAACGTTAGAATTTACGGCTTGCCCGAGGACATTGAAGACGATGCGCCGATTGTTTATCTCGAAAAGATGATTCCTCAATGGTTTCCGACCGTCTCTAAACCGGAGATTGAACGGGCGCATAAAATATTTAGGAACGGTCCTCCGGAGAAGGGCGAACGTCTACGCGCTTAAATTTGTTGCTGCCTGTGGTTCCCTACACGTCAGGCTATTCTACAAGAGGCCAGGAAACACCCTCCAAAAGTGGGTAATTATACCCTCAGATTCGCCAGAGACTTCAGCGACCATACCGCCAGACGTCGCAGGGCCTTCTCTAAGGCTATGGGAATTGCTCGGGAGAAGGGCATAGAAGTCTACCTAATATACCCTGCGACTCTGAAGATCAAGAAAGGCCGTGGAGCTGTCTCCTGCAACCACCTATTCACGTCGCCATCCGAGGCGGAGAGGTTCCTTCGACGCGACACGAAGTCCCCCCCGTCCGAGGATGGTGAGCCGGCCCCGGCGGAGCAGGCGATGGGCATCGGGGACTGACAGGCCTCGGTGCCTTGGTATGCTAAGCGCAAGCTAGGCTAACTTTCGGGCTCTTTCAGCTAACTCTAACGTTCCACTCGCCTACCACGGCCTTTCGGTCCATCAGAACGGTAACACTCATGGTTTATCTACGCTGTATATTTCCAGAAAGGGTATGCACATTGACTATTTTCAAGTATAATTCAGACGATTAGTGTTTTTTTTGTTTTTTATCTTTTCCCCCCTCCTTTTTCCTCCGATTTTCTCCCATCCCAATGTTAGTCATTATGCCAATTCCTAATCCCCTTCCTGGTCGCTGCGCACTAACCCCCCACAGTCGGTCTGGGAGAGTGGAGGCTATCACGTGCTTCCTCCGACACACGTCTAGCCAATCAACCGCTTCTTTTCACCTGGCAGCGCGGACTCTCACTGAGAGGGTGTAACGTGTGGAAGGATCACACTACCCCCCTTAGATCCTATCCGCGCTGAGCAGGCGCCCCAACCGAACTGTAGGAGTCGCTGTTTACAACGACCCGGACCCACCCCGCCAGCTTTCCCACCCTCTAATACTGCCAATTGTATTAGTGTGAACGGCCAGCCAAGCTGGTGACAATGCCGGAGCTGTGAGCTGGCGAATCCAGCGTCTCCGGCGTTGGTGACGAACGCAATCTCCGCTACGCCACCTGACCGCCCCTGACGATTAGTGCTTTTTAATGCATTGGTCTTTTTATTGTCTGAGCATTGAACTTTGCACTGGGCTTCGCATTGACTGTTATGCATATTGTCTTTTTTCGAGTTTGCACTTGGACGAACTGTGCTTCACGGGTTTCACTCAAACGAACTATGTGCTAACGTATCTGCCGGTCGAAAGGGATGGCCCTCTCTTGGCGGAGATATCTACGTGAATCAGGATAACAGGCCTTAGCTGGCCTAGTCGCGGGCCCTTCTAAACAAAGGTAAGTCCCATGGTCTGCTCACCCTGTGCGTTTGAGGCGCTAAACCCTCTTCGCACAGTCGGGTCCGATCTCCCTCCCGTCCCTTGCTAGGGGGGGCGGGGGGGGGCCCGGATCCTCCCCGGTATTCTGATGGTTTTAGGGGACTTCAGCGGGTACACCTTTCGGGCTTCCGCTCTGCTCAGCTCTTGTGTTCCAATATAGCAGAGCGTAAGCTATAACGAAATATAACGAAGGTTATCCTATAACCGTAGTTATATGAGTAATAGCGAGCGCTCTGCTCTGACTCACTGAGGACCTCACGGTCTTCTGTTTCGGCGGTGAAAGACTGGGGAAGGAGCTGATAGTATGGCCATGACCCCGCTTATATAGGAGCGGATGTGGGAGTGGTCAGGCAGGTGGGCAGGTGCGTACACGTGGTGAACGTTTTCATGATAGAATATGATTAAAGGGATAGTTCAAATAGAGCAGAGCGCTCGCTATTACTCATATAACTAGGGTTATAGGATAACCTTCGTTTTTCCATTGGGTTTATCTTATCGGGGGAGGGGAAAATCCTTGCGAGCACAGGAAGAACATGCAAACTCCACACAGAAAGGCCTGGGAGATACCCCACCTGGGTAACTGGCAGCGCGGCAACCTGGGCCCCAAGCGGGAATCGAACCCTGGACCTAGCTGTGAGGTGACAGTGTTAACCACTACACGACCGTGCCGCCTACTACCTATCATTATGTCTAATATGTCTATGTCTAATGTCAAATATACTACTAGGCACTGAGAGCGTAACACTCAAGTTCGACACTATTTAAACTATTTATACCCTTATCTGCCAGAGATGTACCCCTCCTGCTGACTTGTTGTTCACAATTTGTAAGTCGCTTTGGATAAAAGCGTCAGCTAAATCACTAAATGTAAAAGTTATGTAAATTAACATGAATATGATTCAAATCTCATACCTGTTGTCTAGTGTTATTCCTTGTATGAAAAGCTCAGTCAATCAACTAGACTCGAGAATAAAAACATAATTTATATTTCCCATTTTTCGATTTGTTTACGTTACATCACTGATCGGGCCTTTAAAGGGGAACTATCTTATAAATGGCCTTTTTCAGTGTTTAGCATTGTTTCCTAGCTATGTGGACTTATATTAATATGATCTATGTCTCTAATTCTTATATTGGCGCATTCTTCCAATTCTCCTCTCACAATATTCACCCTCACTGAACTGAGTCATCTGAAAATGTGCTGATTTGTGATGTCAGAGAGACACCGCTGCATGATAATGTTCAGGCGGCGCAGTGGTTTAGGTGCCCAGGCTCAAAACGGCTTAAGATCTTGAGGTAGAAAAATGCTGTTTTTAAGGACTTCATTAGAAATACAAAACAATGAATAAAAAAAAATTAAAAATTACAGAGGTGTTCCATAAACTCACAGGAATTGTGTAAAAGTGCCCAAATAGTGAAAGAAATAAATAGTTCCCCTTTAACATACAAAATGGTAATTATTTCACCCCCAAAAGAACTGCCTCTGATGACAACAGCTATTGCTGCCATTGTACTTGTATATAATGTGTACTGAGAAATAAACACTTTGATTGTATTGTATGATTCCACACCCAATATCAAGCAAAAGCACATCACTGACCTGATTTGTGTATTTTAGCCCTTTCTCCTGCATTCCGCAACAGAAGAAAAATATCCCCCTTTTCAATAAGTGTCCCAAGTCATGCTTAAAATGTTAAGTAAATTCATTCTTATTGTTTTTGTCATCTTATCAGTCACGATCCATGCACTAATGAACACAGTAATCAAATAATCCCAGCCTGGTCCACCTGTTTGAGGTGGTCTCGGTCTGCCTCCAAGTGAACTCTGGAGCGGTTCGTTTGAGGTTTGAATGCAAACCAAACCAAAAGCAGGAATAGATCAGAGAAATCACATGTAATGAAACTGATTCGGAAGGTTTTGTTGCCATTTCCCATATATTTCCAAATGTGTGATTTCTCATGCATTATTATGCAGCTGGTATTGTTCAAAATAGCCAAATAATGTTGTGATACTAAACAAATACCTTGTATGCATAATTCAGGTGACAGTAGCATAGACAGTGGTGCATAATTAATTACTGAGAGTGAATTGGAAAACATACAATAGCCTATTTCATAACATGTGTGCAACAAGACAAGGTGGAGATCACATGATTTTTCCGCATATAAAATCTCCCATTTCCCACAATTTCCACAAATGTCCCACAAAATCGACATGCTGTCCTGCATTTGGATCATACAGATTTGGTCATTTTATCCCTAGCCAGATATTTCCTCTTCTCAGACCTACCTTCAGTACTTCCCAACCAACAGAGTTACTTATGTACTGCTTCCCTCTGGTGGACGGACATTACAATGATAGGTTACCCTCAATATTCACCTCAGTGAATGTTGGACAACCTCTTGGGTCACACACACACACACACACACACACACACACACACACTTGCACGCACACACTCACACGCCCTATGGGGGAACATGCACGCACACAAACACAATACATTTTTTTTTTAGCTTTTCATACAAGGAATAACACTAGACAACAGGTATGAGATTTTAATCATATTCATATCAATTTACATTACTTTTACATTTAGTGATTTAGCTGGCGCTTTTATCCAAAGTGACTTACAAATAAAAATTGTGTAAAGATCATTTTGATATGCCTTTGAGAAAACACAATGCCTGTCATTACAGTGGGGACACAATTAAATATCTTCTCTCTGTTTAGCCCTCCTCCTCGAGAGGCAATGTGCACTTACAACAAGACTATATATGAACATGTCTAAGGTTGCCAAATACCGGGACCTATCATTGGCCTACAGTCAGTCACACAGAGGTTATGTTTTTGCACTTCAGTTAACCTGTTAAGCTGTAGCCCTATTTTCAGACATTTTGCTTAAAGGTACATGCCTAAGTAAATGGAAGATTGCGCAACTTCTACAAGGTTAATTTGCATGTTCTTGGTATCTAGGAACATCTAGGGACCTGAGGGTATGTATTCCCAGTGTCAGAAATATTGTGTCTGTTACTAGGCTTGAGTAAATTGTAATAAAAAAAAATTGAATATAAATTATGATTTTATTTTGTATCTGTGCCAGTGAATAACACCATGAAAACATTGAGGTTCTTTTGATTACGCTCACTGAGCTCATTAAGGACCTTCTTGAGATCAAGTGTACAAATAATCTAAGCAAATGAATAAAGGGAAGATGATTAAACAGAAGGATTTGTAGATACAGTAATAAATTAGAATCCATTTTTATTATAAATTCATATTTGACCTTGAACTTGACCGTGACCTTATTATGGCCAAATCATAGGGATATGGAAAAGGCTCCTCTTTCCAATGGCAGTGTTAAATCTGGATTTAGTCATTTCCTCTCGGTTTTACGATAAAAGAGATATAATTAGCATTTTTTTCGATAAATTCTTATTTTCTGTAAATCTTATAAAACATCGGTAAAAATGAAAATATACACTTTGACTGCTGTTTTGACAGGATTAAGGTCTTTACTCTTGGATACATTTGAAAAAGAAACACAACAACCTCTTAACATCCAAGGGCCCACATGTGGGCTTTCTTGAGGACGATTTGCGATGTGCCACTTTGCCGACCTCTAGCGGCTCGGGTGTGCATTTCTATTAATACAATATATATATATAATTAAAGCCCTATTTGTTGCCTGTCGATTGCCCTTTCAGTTGACAAGATCCGTTCAGCGGTTCTCGAGTTACATGCCGATATGTGAGGCTTGCGCCAAAGTACACATTACCACCCCCGACTCCCGGGGCTCTAGCTCCGTCAATCATTTGGCGATCTCGAAGATCTTTGGACAGGGTTGTAGCCAATGAGTGTGGCTTTCCAATGATACCTCACAAGGGGATCTAATATGGTCTCTATTGATCGATTTAGGATAAAGAAAAGCAGGGTCCCCTTATAAGGGGACCTTACAGATCAACCAGGAAAAAACTGCATCCATCATTGGAACTAATGGGAACTAGTGGCTCTACAAGCTGCCTCGCCAGAGGTAACCAGCCTCACAAATGGTTTTCAGGGGAACTGACGAAGAAACTGAGAAACGACTTCACCATAGTCACATAGTGTGACAAGTCGCATGTGAAGACAAACATCAGAAGATGTTATCTGTGGTCAAAGAAGTTCCAGCCTCACACACTTCATAGGGAAATGATCGCCCTCTAATGGTAGTATTTTAGAATGCATTTGTCATGGACAAAGCAACTCCCAATAGCTAGAGCAAAACCTGGTACATGATTCTAGGCATGGACACAACAATAATTAACGCAACAAGATAATAAAATAATAAATAATGAGATTATATAATTTTATTTAGTCTTTATTTTAGTATTTAGCTACTGTATATTATTTAGTGTTGATGATTTGAGTGTGTGTGTGTGTGTGTGTGTGTGTGTGTGTGTGTGTGTGTGTGTGTGTGTGTGTGTGTGTGTGTGTGTGTGTGTGTGTGTGTGTGTGTGTGTGTGTGTGTGTGTGTGTGTGTGTGTGTGTGTGTGTGTGTGTGAACAACATTCATTAATAACATGAACTTTAGGCGTTGATTACATTATAAATCATTTATTGAAATATAAATCATCTGAATGTACATAATGCATACTGAAACATGAGGATAACTTCAGGGTTATTGTGTATAACTACCTATAATTACACTTACTGTACCATCAACAATACATTGTAGTTTTTTTTACCAGCACTCTTCACAACAGTGCTGCCAGAGGTTGAGCTCTTCCTCGCTCAACAGAGCTCAGTCTTCCACTGCCCATATTCACACGACGGCCATTTTGCCGTTGTGTCATTTCTCAAGGAATCCCAACCTGAAGAGTGTGACATAACAGCAAAATGGCCCTGTGAATAATGGTCCATAGCATCCGAAACAAAAGGGAAATAGGAAAAGTGCAACGGTTTTAATATGATTGCAGACTAATATCTCAGTCGACAGCAGAGAGAGAGAGAGAGAGAGAGAGAGAGAGAGAGAGAGAGAGAGAGAGAGAGAGAGAGAGAGAGAGAGAGAGAGAGAGAGAGAGAGAGAGAGAGAGAGAGAGAGAGAGAGAGAGAGAGGCAGTGCCACAGCTGGTACAGTAGGTAGGGGATACTGCAGGATTACACATAGCCTACACATAGTGATGCAAGACATCAGGTCAACATGAATGTCCAGTCTATCTAGTGTCTTTACATAGGTAATAGTCATACTAGTATTGTCTATAGGATAGGAAGGAGGCCCGAGGACATTGTCTACTGTTAAAGCACTGTTGCCAATAAACAATAAACACACCGGGTTACAAAGAGCACAGGACAATGTCCTCTGTGATTTGGTAGAAAATATATTTGGATGTCACACTGTATATTTCTTGATATGTTCCATCTTCGAGATACATGGCAGCCAATCAAATTGCACAGTTCAATCACATGTTAAGGGCGTCGTAAAGGTACTGCCTTTCTCTTCGATTCCATCCTTGAACTGCAGCGACATTCCCGGGTTCATTAATAGCATAAACCTTTATTATTATTATTATTATTATTATTATTATCAATGGCATATGTTCGAAGCAGGGCACGGCGGATTAGTCCGTGCACGCAGTGAACAGTACAGCTGTATGCTGTCGGGTACTTTGGATTCCATGTCAATCACACAGTGTGAAATTAGCTTGAATTCAATTGGATGTATGAAATAAATTTAAACACATCTCCATTTCTTCATAGAATCGAAAGAAAGGTTTCACAGGGTTGAAGGGTGGTGCAGAAGCTTAACGTGTGCTATTATAAAATACTGGGACATTATCCCAATAATTCTCTCATATAAAAACACTCTAGAACTATTTACATTACAATCACGCAAACTCTTTCCTTTAACAGAGGCCTGTGATGGGATATATCTGAGGCTGTAACCGAGGGACTCGTTAAAAAAATTGTATGTACAGAAATTGTATTTGGGGCAGAGTAGGGAATTACAAACCCACATGCCACTTAACAGCCATGTTCTGATATTCGTACTCTTCATTTTAAACCTCTGCGATCAATCGCCTCAACCCGATATTCACAAATAATACATGTTTACATAATGGTGAAGTACAAAAATAAATTCAAACTGATGCACTTCTTTAGTTGCTGACAATATGATATGGTCACGTACATAAAAATATATACATAGTCTCCAGATTTTGTGCTTTTTATGTCATACTATCGCATACTGATTGTACCGGCATCAGGTGAAATCCTGCGAGAAGGTGAGTGAGAATTGAGATCTGGTGACCAAAGTATCTCCAGCTGGTCTAGTCGCTGTTACCGGACTAATCTAGTTTAAATAGTGCAGCTGTAGTGGTTCAATATGGCTGAGCTGAGAGACATACGGTTTGTTCAGAGAGACTTGATCCATTCCTTGCTTATATTGCTGTCATAAGAATGCCCACTAGAATAATGTCCTTTACAAAATTACAAAAAACAATCTCCCTCCGTTTTCTCTCCACGTGCGTTTGGTCCCATCCGACACACTCTGATAGTTCCCGAAAAGGGACGCCGCTCGATGCGATCCCGTGAGAAACGTCTTTTTTTTGCCGTCGATGCCCGCTCGCTCCTCTAAGTTTGCCCGACTGGGGGCACATTGTCTGAGGAGGAGTAAGAAAGGACGTACCGTGATCTCACCAGACTCATCCAAGCAATGCAGTGGTTTTGAGCTGTCCTCCGAAAGGGACAGGGCTGTCCGGGAGGAGGGGTGTGTTGGTGGTGGGGAAGAAGGGGGGGGGGGGGGGGGGGGTTGGCAGTGAGGATGGTCTTTGGTTGATCTAAGAGTCTTTTTGTAGTTGCCTCGCCCCCTTACACCCCCCCCTCCACCCCCCGTGTCAGGTGTTGGCAGGCTCCCCAGGTAGGGTGGTGATGTCACAGGAAGCTGTCCTCTACTAGGTCACTAGAGTCCAGACACATCTCGTCCAGCAGTGTCATGTCCTCCAGGGTGTCCCCCTCGCGCTTGGCCAGCGTGGAACTGCTAGAGCCCGTCTCTATGGCACTCTCATCGGACGTCTGAGAGCTACGTGGGACAAAGACAACCAGGTTACTGCCTGTTCTACCAAATGCATCTGTTGTATAGTATAGTATAATATATTGGCATAGGCTTTGCACACACTTGCAGATCTTTAACCCTTTCACTGCCACACGACAGAAGTGAAAGGGTTAACCGTTTTGGTAGGTGGTTAAAGGGTTAAGGGTTTCTTTAAGGGTACTGTACACATTCACAAAGTGTGGAATCATGTTCATAATCATTGAGAATGCAGCCATAGATACATAGTGAATGAGGCACATACGAGAGGAAAGCTGCTGTCAATACCAATCTCTCCTCACTGCTTACATAGCTGAAAACGTCCCACACATCTCCTGAAATTCTACGGCATCATTCGATAGTCTAGCTAAAGCAACTAAACCTGCTTGATTAATATATTTGGAAATACGTTTTGGAATTGTTTTCACGTGCATCTTCCGTGTGTATTATGACCGATAGGAGTATAGAGAGCCTCATCTTCACATTATAATTTTTCCCCCCTACTGTTTACTTTTATTCATATTTTTATATTGTCCTGTAACTGATATGTCTTATTATTACCTATGTTTATGTATTGTTTTTCTATTCCTGCCTATACCTGTACCTCCCCTCCCCCATGCTGCTATGACACCTGCAATCCCCTAGGCCTAAGGGGATCAATAAATTAAAATCGTAACTTATATCTTATCTTGTATATATTATCTTATGTGTGTGTGAGTATAACCCTTTGACAGTTGTTCCGTGTACACACCTGCAGCTAAAACCCTTCAAAGTTCTGACACTTACAAGCCCTTGAAGTGTTAACCTCTTAAGCCCTGTGGCCTATTTTCTGAAAATCCGCCTACAAAATGGAATATTGCTCCACTTCTACAAGGACCATTTGCATGTTCTTGGTATCTATGGACATCTATGGGCCGCAGTGAATGTATTCCCAGTGTCATAAATAGTGTCTATTAGTAGGCTTGCTTAAATTGTGATGAAACAAAGGAGAATATGAATTATGATTTTTCTTTGCATCTTTGACAGTGAATACACCATGTTAAAAATGACCAAACATGAAGAACTGCCACTGAGCTCGTTCAGTACCTTCTTGAGATCAGGTGTACAAAAAATTGAAGGAAATTAATAAAGGGAAGATGATTAAACAGAAGGTTTTGTAGATACAGTACTGAATTCTCCCATCCGGACCAATGCAATTTGAAATATTATTAGAATAGCAGGCCTATAAATTACCTTATTTTTATGGATTGTGCCAAATCTTATCTTTCAAATGGGCAAGTTCAATTTGGATTCAGTATCACCAGGCGTGCATGAAGAACAGAGAATGAAATATACTGTATGTACAGTAGGTTTCTTATTCTTGCAAGAGTTCAGCCATTTTTAAACTGATTTAAAATCTGATTGTTGCTAAATGCTCAAAATAGGGGAGACAAACTAACTGTGCTCCAATATATGCCAATAACGTTCAGTTTTGTGGTATATTATCCCGAGTAATAAGAGATATAAAAAAAATGCATACAGAAGTAATTTGCTTGAAGTCACCTAGAGGCCTTTGGGAAGTGTATTTAAAAAAAGATTCCAACGCTCATTGAAAGCTCTGGATGTCCTCTTCAAAATGGCGTCAAAATGACTACAATTACCAACGGTCGCTTTTTCAAAATGTCCGACTTTCACGATCACAACAACACATAAACAAATACTAAAATCGCACTAATAACACTTTAACCTATTGGTAAACTGACGTATTGATGATAATATACATTATAACTGCTGTTGTGACATGGTTATGATGTTTATACTTGAATACGTTTGAAAAATAAAGCGATAATTTTGTCAGACAGTCTGGAGAGATTGATTTATGACGTGATGTCATCTGCGATCCACCTGTTTACTGATTTTAGGTAGAGAAATAGTTTGCACGTTTTTTAAGCCTAAAATGTACACAAGGTGTGTGAGCGTGCGCAGTTACCAATTCAGTTCTAAAAAGATACCATCATACACCGTTTTGACTTTTCAGACAGCATGACAACACAGTGGGCGACTTTTTTACCTGTGCCTGTTCCTCTTCCCGTACTCGTCGTCGGACATGGGGTCCAGGTCGGGGAGGGGTATGATGTAGCCGCTGTCCGAGCTCAGGCGCTGCTCATCGAAGCCGCTCTCCCTGTCCTTCAGCTTGCCCTGGTTGTTCTTGTAGGTGATGCCGATGTAGGCGTCGTCGCTCTCCACACACACCCGGGTCACGGCGGGGTGGTCGCTCTTCAGGAACTCCTGGTTCACCCGCTCGTAACACTGCGTGAGAGAGAGAGAGGACCGTCGTTTGGATGTCAGAAACACAAATATTATTATTATAATCTTTTTTACAAATTTGCTGTTGTTACTATGTCCTGTGTAGTCCTGTTTATTGTTGTTATTACTGTATTGTGTTGTCTTGTTTCATGTATAAAAAAAATTAAATGTATTTAAAAAATGTATCACAAAAAAAAAATATGTCACAGAAACACTTGATGTCACAGGAACACTTGATGATGTCACAGGAACACTTGATGTCACAGGAACACTGATGATGAGGTGTGACATGGTTGACAAACTGAACGGAATAGTATCCATTTCCAAGTGACTGGGAAATAAATCACTTTAACTCATGGATCTGCTTCAAACATACAATCAGCCGCTCATCAACGTAAACAGCTGTTTCTAGTGTGTGTCTGTGTGTGTGTGTGTGTGTGTGTGTGTGTGTGTGTGTGTGTGTGTGTGTGTGTGTGTGTGTGTGTGTGTGTGTGTGTGTGTGTGTGTGTGTGTGTGTGTGTGTGTGTGTGTGTGTGTGTGTGTGTGTGTGTGTGTGTGTGTGTGTGTGTGTGTGTGTGAGACTGTGTGTGTGTGTGTGTGTGTGTGTGTGTGTGTGTGTGTGTGTGTGTGTGACTGTGTGTGTGTGTGTGTGTGTGTGTGTGTGTGTGTGTGTGTGTGTGTGTGTGTGTGTGTGTGTGTGTGTGTGTGTGTGTGTGTGTGTGTGTGTGTGTGTGTGTGTGTGTGTGTGTGTGTGTGTGTGTGCACGCGTGCGGTTTTATCCTCACCAGTCGAGTTGTCGGCCTGGTGGTGACACTGAACTACGCTTCCCACCCCAGCTCGGAGGTGCTAAAACAGGAGCTGGTTCCTCCTCTCTCTCCCCCCACCTAACCATTAAACCACTCTGCAGAGGGGGTAGGGGAGGTTTGATGTGCCATGTGTGGTGTGGTGTTTAATAGGGTAATTATGGTTGCCTGGTGGAGGCTAAAACCTGGGGCTGCGTCACTACCCCGGCTGAGGCTGGCCGCTCCGACCGCCAGCTGGTGCATTAACACTCTAATCACTGGCAGCACTCGGCTTCACGCAACGGAAACACAGGGGACGTTTGAGCCCTACAGGAAGAACACACTCCTCCGAATGCAATGGAGCAGGAAGTGACAGGAGTGCGTTTTTAAATGAACTACCTTTACTGTTTTAATCGTTTATTCTATTAATTTCCAACCTGTGGTTTTAAATGAACCGCCTAATTGTTTTAGTTGTTTATTCTGTTCATTTCCATCCTGTGTTTAACAGCCGGGCAAAGGCAATTAAATACAATGTTAAACAGTATGAATGAAACTGTCACAGACCATAAACAAGAAGGGGAGATATGGAGAAAACGCAGAAAATAGCGATGAGGCGCCATAAGTCACGGCGAAAGAAGATCACAAGAGAGGGAATGTCAAAGACAAGGGGCCTAAACACGGGGGTCAAGAAGGATGGGGGGGTGAATTAGAAAGCAGGTGTGAGGAACCCATTGGAGGGTCAGAGGCCAGTGGGAGACTCACCCTCTTGTAGCCGGAGGGCAGCAGGGAGGACACAGATTCACTCAGTCCCAGGAAGGTCGGCCTCTTCTCCGGCTCGCTGTTCCAACACTTCATCATCATCTCATACCTGGCAGAGAAGAAGAACATAAACAAGCCTCGTTACTACGGAGAGCGCGGCGCAACCTGTCCTGTAATTTAGCCGTGAGTCGTGTCACGGACTGTACATCACAGCGCGCTCACCGCCTTGCAACCGAGGCTACAGTCGGCAGCATGTGGCATTCCCACGTTTAGGTCAAATGATGTCAGGGGGAAACGTTATGTAAGTTTATAACAACTGTTCGCAATCCACGTTGTTGCTATGAGGACAGTGTAAACTGTCAAGTCCAGCCTAAAGACATGGCTCAAAAGGGACTATAATTAACCCAGATACTCAGCTAAAGGCACCGTAACATGTTTTTATGTGTCTATGTTATGTCTATGTGATGTGTTGTGATGTCATGTGTCTTTACGATGTCTGTATGATGCATGTCTGAACACTTCTTTCCCCTGCCCCCCTACGAGGACCACAATGGAAATAAGCTCTGAGCTTTTTTAATAATAATAATAATGGATTGGATTTTATATAGCGCTCTTCTCTGACTCAGAGCACTTCACAGAGTCCATTATTCGTTCATACACAGTCATACCGGTGGTGGTAAGCTACAATTGCAGCCAGAGCTGCCCTGAGGCAGACTCACGGAAGCATGGCGAATAATCATCACCTACGGCCCCTCCGACCACCACCAACATTCATTCACATGCATACACATTCATACGAGGCAAGTAGGTTAAGTGTCTTGCCCAAGGACACAACGGCAATGGGATGGACATGGGCTTGAGCGGGATTCGAACCACCAACCCTTCGATCATTGGACGCCCCGCTCTACCCCTGAGCCATAGCCGCCCCACAACAAATTTTTGTGTCCATCCTTGGCAGTATTTCCAGACTGTGCTTCTGTCACATGTTTATTTATATATTGTCAAATAAAGTCATTCACTCATTCAAAGCGTCACGTACACATCGCTGGGTGCGTGCTCTGGCTTGGCCATCCTGTATCCGCTTTTGATCTTGTTGTAGAAGCTGGAGTCCACTACCATGCCTGGGTACGGGGTGCCGCCTGCAAACACAAACATCGTCTCGTTAGTGCATCTCAACTCGACAGTGTGTCCCCATTTACATATTACACTAATAAATAAATACAGTAAAAACACGTTGTATCCCTGAGGTTTGTTCATACGTACTATAGATTTACCACAGTAATACTGCAGTGATTTACCATATGGACTGCAGTTATATACCGCTTTACTAGTCTTCTAATCTAGTCTTGTGGAAGTGCTTTGCAGCTCACGCACGCACGCACGCACGCACGCACGCACGCACGCACGCACGCACGCACGCACGCACACACACACACACACACACACACACACACACACACACACACACTATGATTGGCCAAAATTTGCTGTTAGTCGACTATTGGTCGACAAAAAAAAAGTATAATATTTTGTAAATCATTCCATTTGGGCTGTGGGGGGTGCTTAATGTCTGAAGGAGTCAACGGAAGGCTTCTTGTCCTCTGCAAAAGCATACAATTGGTCCACTGATGGCTACATCTTGATATTTGTCTAGTCTAGTGTGTTCATTAGATGGGTGAAATCCTCTTTCAGTGCCTCTGTGCCTGTTTTCGTAGGCAGTTAGCCTCTGGTATGCGTGCCATTAGCGTTAGCCACGCTTCTAGGCCTTTCTTTTGGAAAGAATGATAAAACAAATTATAAAATAAAAAGTTATAATATTTTTTATTTTTTTGTATTCGACTAAGAGGTTGGCTAGTCGACTACGGCTCCTTTCGACCGATTAGTCGACTAATCGACGAATAGGGGTCAGCCCTAACACACACACGCGCACACACACACACACACACACACACACACACACACACACACACACACACACACACACACACACACACACACACACACACACACACACACACACACACACACACACACACACACACACACACACACACACACACACACACACACACACACACACACACACACACACACACACACACACACACACACACACACACACACACACACACACACACACACACACACACACACACACACACACACACACGGCAGATGCAACCATGCAAGGTGCCAACCTGCTCGTCAGAAGCAATCAGGGGTTCGGCGTCTTGCTCAAGGACACTCCGACATGCTGCCGGGAGGAGCCAGGGATCGAACAGGGAACCTTCATATTACTGGACGTTCCGCTCTACCCCCTGAGCCACTGCCGCCATTAATTTACCACTCAGAGGTGGACTATAGAGCTCATCACCAGACAGGCACTAACGGGTATGTACTGAGCAGAGGCTCACCTAAGGAGAAGATTTCCCAGAGGAGGATGCCGTAGGACCAGACATCGCTGACGGTGGTGTACAGGTTGTCAAAGATGCTCTCTGGTGCCATCCACTTCACTGGCAGGAAGGTCTGTGGGATCCATCGAGCACAGGGGAGAACTCTCAAAACACAATCACATACATAAAGCTGAGACTGGACCCAAAGACCCAATGACAACAACATATATGTAAGTGTTTATTTTCCTATTATTACACCCTGTCGCCTTTTTTATGTTCTCTCGTGTCTCTTATCTTATCTCACTGTATGCTTTAGACACCGTGCTTAGAACCACGGGCATCTGGTCATCATGGTCTTATCGTCATGGTCAATTTAAACAGACATTTGTACTTGCTGATGAGTATTCTCCTTTACTCGTCAATAGATTGGACGATACAACCTTTTCATGACATATGTTCTTTACAGTATTACATTTTTGATCCCAACCCTGCTGGCTATAGAGACACTTACGCTGCCTTTGGACACATAGTTGTTGTCGTGCATGATGTCTCTGGCCAGGCCAAAGTCACAGATCTTCACTATCTTCCCCTGGGACAGGAGGACGTTCCTAGCGGCCAGGTCCCGGTGGACACACTGTATGGAGAAAGAGACCAGACACAGCAAAAGTCAAACTCTATCATACCAAACTCTATCATACCAAACTCTATCATACCAAACTCTATCATACCAAACTCTATCATACCAAACTCTATCATACCAAACTCTATCATACCAAACTCTATCATAACAAACTCTGTCATACCAAACTCTGTCATACCAAACTCTATCATACCAAACTTTATTATACCAAACTCTATCATACCAAACTCTATCATACCAAACTCTATCATAACAAACTCTATCATACCAAACTTTATTATACCACACTGCCTAACTTTTCCGACTCATTCAACAAACTGAAACATTTCAATGTATCGACTCGCTCGTTTGTTCCCACGGACAAACACACTGGGCGCATCTATTCCCGTCTGCTTTTCTTTCATGTAATTTCAGTCCATTTAATTCCATTTCACATTTCCCTCTGAAGCACTGCGTCTTGTGTAAACATGCCAGTTGGTGGGATGGCCTTGACCACTCCGGCCTTAGTGGATATTCAGGGATAATAACCATGAAGCAGAATGAATAGCTTCTGGCTGTATGGTGTGTCTCTCTCTGTCTGGTAACTCCAGCCTCGCCGCGTTGCTATATTCAGCCCCACCCCCTTGGCCTCTCTGCTGACTGGGCTCCTGGGCTTCACAGAGCCCGCTGCAGAGAGGGGGTGGGGGTGGGGGGGGCCCGCTTATCGCACAACTGCTGATTTACTCTGCCGCTCTTGGCCGGCATAGCTGTCATCATGCAGGGCAGAGCTCGGGCCCTAAACCTGCCATCAGGGCAGAGGCAGGCAGGGAAAGCGCGCGGCAGGAGGAGCCGCGTGGGCGACCAGACCGCTCTCTAATGCGCACCAACACAGAGGTCAGAAACCCCCGCTGGCACCAACTCGTCTCCGGAAGTTGTGAACATAGGCTTCTGATTTCTGAGCTCGCCGCAGCCTCTCAGTCTTCCTCATGTCCGTAAACAAGGGGGGAAATCACAACCGGCCTGTCGAGCTGTTGTAGCACAGCTTAATGCACGGACCGCTAGGCTTCCTTCACTGCCCTGTATCTAGGCAGCGGCTACCTAAGGCAAGTCCTGATGTTAGCTTACGTTTTTGGATGCCAGGAACTCCATTCCTCGGGCCACCTGGTAGGTGAAGCTGAGCAGGTCGGAGGTGCTGAGGCCCTCGTTACCATCATCCGACAGCAAACAGTCCATCTCGTTCTCTGGATTAGAGAAAACACAACAACATGCACAACACATCACGAGGCAGTCTGGGAGTGTGTACACGTACTGTAAATAGAGCACCGGCTGCAGCAACCTGGCTTTTCCTAATGGCAGGGAGAAACCAGGCATTATTATGTGCGCTACAATTATCCTCTCCATATAATTACAGGGCTGTGCCCGGCCTACATACTGACATGGGTGTACCCCGCCACCAGCACCGAGTCAAAACACAGCACTAAGGCCAATGCGAGCCAAGGGCCAGCAGGAACCCTTGGGAGAAAGAGAATGAAAGGAAGAAGAACCTATGCAGTGGAGGAGAACGAGATCAAGTATAAAGAGAATGTGAAGAGACGGAGGTACATGTGGTCCTGTGTCGCTCAGCATGTGATGCGTAGCAGCAACACTGCCAAGGGTTTGATTCCCACTGGAACCCATACTAAATATTGCCCACGTCACTGCATGGAACTGTGGATATTAGTCCACCACATTGCATATGTGACATGAGTAAACAATACAACCTTCACAGACTGGGGCGTGAGCTCACCTTTCTGGGGCGGGTGGTCATAGTTGGACCTCTGGATGTCAGAGTACTTGTTGGTGTTGCTCATCTCCAGCATGGGGACATACTGGGTGTTGTCTGACTGCTTCATGTCCATGTAGTCTCCTTTGCTCTCGAACGACAGGATCACATAGCTGCAAGTAGAGAGACGGAGATAGATGGAAGAGGAATACAGTTATAGAGACAAGCCCATCAACGTGCATTTACATTGACAAAATCACTGCTCTTAGAATTGCTCCTGGTTCGCTACTTGGTTCCCTATTGGTACTCTAATGGAATCCCTGTTGGTTCTATATTAGAATCTATATTGGTCAGGGTTGCACTGGGATCCCCATTCGTGTATCTGATGTGGGTCAGGGCAGGGTGTATCTGGCTGTGTGTCAGGGCAGGGTGTATCTGGCTGTGGGCCAGGGCAGGGTGTATCTGGCTGTGTGTCAGGGCAGGGTGTATCTGATGTGGGTCAGGGCAGGGTGTATCTGCTGTGGGTCAGGGCAGGGTGCATCTGGCTGTGTGTCAGGGCAGGGTGTATCTGGCTGTGGGTCAGGGCAGGGTGTATCTGGCTGTGGGCCAGGGCAGGGTGTATCTGGCTGTGGGCCAGGGCAGGGTGTATCTGGCTGTGTGTCAGGGCAGGGTGTATCTGATGTGGGTCAGGGCAGGGTGTATCTGCTGTGTGTCAGGGCAGGGTGTATCTGGCTGTGGGCCAGGGCAGGGTGTATCTGGCTGTGGGTCAGGGCAGGGTGTATCTGGCTGTGGGTCAGGGCAGGGTGTATCTGCTGTGGGTCAGGGCAGGGTGTATCTGATGTGGGTCAGGGCAGGGTGTATCTGGCTGTGGGTCAGGGCAGGGTGTATCTGCTGTGGGTCAGGGCAGGGTGTATCTGCTGTGGGTCAGGGCAGGGTGTATCTGGCTGTGGGTCAGGGCAGGGTGTATCTGGCTGTGGGTCAGGGCAGGGTGTATCTGGCTGTGTGTCAGGGAAGGGTGTATCTGGCTGTGGGTCAGGGCAGGGTGTATTTGGCTGTGGGTCAGGGCAGGGTGTATCTGCTGTGGGTCAGGGCAGGGTGTATCTGGCTGTGGGCCAGGGCAGGGTGTATCTGGCTGTGGGTCAGGGCAGGGTGTATCTGGCTGTGTGTCAGGGAAGGGTGTATCTGGCTGTGGGTCAGGGCAGGGTGTATCTGGCGGTGGGTCAGGGCAGGGTGTATCTGGCTGTGGGTCAGGGCAGGGTGTATCTGGCTGTGGGTCAGGGCAGGGTGTATCTGGCTGTGGGTCAGGGCAGGGTGTATCTGGCTGTGTGTCAGGGCAGGGTGTATCTGGCTGTGGGTCAGGGCAGGGTGTATCTGGCTGTGGGTCAGGGCAGGGTGTATCTGCTGTGGGTCAGGGCAGGGTGTATCTGATGTGGGTCAGGGCAGGGTGTATCTGCTGTGGGTCAGGGCAGGGTGTATCTGGCTGTGGGCCAGGGCAGGGTGTATCTGGCTGTGGGTCAGGGCAGGGTGTATCTGGCTGTGTGTCAGGGAAGGGTGTAGCTGGCTGTGGGTCAGGGCAGGGTGTATCTGGCTGTGTGTCAGGGCAGGGTGTATCTGGCTGTGGGTCAGGGCAGGGTGTATCTGATGTGGGTCAGGGCAGGGTGTATCTGGCTGTGGGTCAGGGCAGGGTGTATCTGGCTGTGGGTCAGGGCAGGGTGTATCTGGCTGTGGGTCAGGGCAGGGTGTATCTGGCTGTGGGTCAGGGCAGGGTGTATCTGGCGGTGGGTCAGGGCAGGGTGTATCTGGCTGTGGGTCAGGGCAGGGTGTATCTGGCTGTGGGTCAGGGCAGGGTGTATCTGGCTGTGGGTCAGGGCAGGGTGTATCTGCTGTGGGTCAGGGCAGGGTGTATCTGGCTGTGTGTCAGGGCAGGGTGTATCTGGCTGTGGGTCAGGGCAGGGTGTATCTGGCTGTGGGTCAGGGCAGGGTGTATCTGCTGTGGGTCAGGGCAGGGTGTATCTGATGTGGGTCAGGGCAGGGTGTATCTGGCTGTGGGTCAGGGCAGGGTGTATCTGCTGTGGGTCAGGGCAGGGTGTATCTGGCTGTGTGTCAGGGAAGGGTGTATCTGGCTGTGGGTCAGGGCAGGGTGTATCTGCTGTGGGTCAGGGCAGGGTGTATCTGGCTGTGGGCCAGGGCAGGGTGTATCTGGCTGTGGGTCAGGGCAGGGTGTATCTGGCTGTGTGTCAGGGAAGGGTGTATCTGGCTGTGGGTCAGGGCAGGGTGTATCTGGCTGTGTGTCAGGGCAGGGTGTATCTGGCTGTGGGTCAGGGCAGGGTGTATCTGCTGTGGGTCAGGGCAGGGTGTATCTGGCTGTGTGTCAGGGAAGGGTGTATCTGGCTGTGGGTCAGGGCAGGGTGTATCTGCTGTGGGTCAGGGCAGGGTGTATCTGGCTGTGGGCCAGGGCAGGGTGTATCTGGCTGTGGGTCAGGGCAGGGTGTATCTGGCTGTGTGTCAGGGAAGGGTGTATCTGGCTGTGGGTCAGGGCAGGGTGTATTTGGCTGTGTGTCAGGGCAGGGTGTATCTGGCTGTGGGTCAGGGCAGGGTGTATCTGATGTGGGTCAGGGCAGGGTGTATCTGGCTGTGGGTCAGGGCAGGGTGTATCTGGCGGTGGGTCAGGGCAGGGTGTATCTGGCTGTGGGTCAGGGCAGGGTGTATCTGGCTGTGTGTCAGGGCAGGGTGTATCTGGCTGTGGGTCAGGGCAGGGTGTATCTGGCTGTGGGTCAGGGCAGGGTGTATCTGCTGTGGGTCAGGGCAGGGTGTATCTGATGTGGGTCAGGGCAGGGTGTATCTGGCTGTGGGTCAGGGCAGGGTGTATCTGCTGTGGGTCAGGGCAGGGTGTATCTGGCTGTGTGTCAGGGAAGGGTGTATCTGGCTGTGGGTCAGGGCAGGGTGTATCTGGCTGTGTGTCAGGGAAGGGTGTATCTGCTGTGGGTCAGGGCAGGGTGTATCTGGCTGTGGGTCAGGGCAGGGTGTATCTGGCTGTGTGTCAGGGCAGGTGTATCTGGCTGTGGGTCAGGGCAGGGTGTATCTGCTGTGGGTCAGGGCAGGGTGTATCTGCTGTGGGTCAGGGCAGGGTGTATCTGCTGTGGGTCAGGGCAGGGTGTATCTGCTGTGGGTCAGGGCAGGGTGTATCTGCTGTGGGTCAGGGCAGGGTGTATTTGGCTGTGGGTCAGGGCAGGGTGCAGATAGAGCTAGCATGGTGGCCAGGACTGAATCATACTATGGTCATTCTGACGTGAGTCAATAGTGACTCATCAGTCAACACAGACGACCCTGAGAGACACAGGAAGAGAGAGAGAGAGAGAGAGAGAGAGAGAGGAGAGAGAGAGAGAGAGAGAGAGAGAGAGAGAGAGAGAGATAGAGAGAGAGAGAGAGAGAGAGAGAGAGAGAGAGAGAGAGAGAGAGAGAGAGAGAAGAGAGAGAGAGAGAGAGAGAGAGAGAGAGAGAGAAGGAGAGAGAGAGAGAGGGAGAGAGAGAGAGAGAAGGGTATGGTGTTTCATCATGCCCGGCTAGGCAGACACAATTAACAGGTACCTCCACAATAATAACATTATCCCTGAAAGCTGAGACCACTTCAGGCTGAAATGTGATTAGGTAAAGACGCCAGATGACCTCCTCAGTCAGGGAGAAGATGGGGATAGAGTTACTGATTATGGGTTAGTGAGGCAGGTGTGTGTGTGTGTGTGTGTGTGTGCGTGCGTGCGTGTGTGCGTGCGTGCGTGCGTGCGTGTTGCGTGCGTGCGTGTGTGTGTGTGTGTGTGCGTGTGTGTGTGTGCTGTGCTATAACGATGTAATACTTGGGAATGGAAAATGGGGAGCAATATGAGCACAAGTGGTATATATTTGCATATAAATGACTAAAAGTGAGTGTATGTATGTGTTTACTTTTTGTGGGTGTGTACATACTGTACACCTGTTTGTATGTTTGAGAGTTAACGTGTACATGCATGAATCGTATGTGTATGTGTATGCATGCATGTGTGGTGTGTGCATGTATGTGTGGGTGTGTGCATGCATGTGTGGGTGTGTGCATGTATGTGTGGGTGTATGCATGCATGTGTGGGTGTATGCATGCATGTGTATGTGTATGCATGCATGTGTGGGTGTGTGCATGTATGTGTGGGTGTGTGCATGCATGTGTGGGTGTGTGCATGTATGTGTGGGTGTATGCATGCATGTGTGGGTGTATGCATGCATGTGTATGTGTATGCATGCATGTGTGGGTGTGTGCATGCATGTGTGGGTGTATGCATGCATGTGTGGGTATGTGCATGTATGTGTGGGTGTGTGCATGCATGTGTGGATGTGTGCATGTATGTGTGGGTGTGTGCATGCATGTGTGGGTGTATGCATGCATGTGTGGGTGTGCGCATGCATGTGTGGGTGTGTGCATGCATGTGTGGGTGTGTGCATGCATGTGTGGGTGTGTGCATGCACGCCTGCAACCAAACATATCTCCTACCTCCTGCTGCTCTCGTCGACGGGGTTGATGCCGAAGATGTCCAGGTCTTTCTTGGTTTTCTCTGGGTGCGGGCCGAGGAAGTTCTCCCTGTTCTTGTGCAGGTAGTTGACCAGGTCCCCGTACAAACAGTACTCTGTGATAATGTAGATGGGCCCTGGGAAGGACACAGCAGCAGATAGAGAGACAAGCGCCGGCGTCAGTCTGCAAGCTAATCTTATCAGAGGCTCATAAAAGCTAAAAGCGCAGTCAAGAGGGCAAGCCTTTACACTCTTGTAAAAGCCCTATTAAAATACCACACCCACCGACAGCTAGGAAAGGACTTGCCAACTGCCCTTTTTGGCTCTCACAGCTGTACTGGTGTATGTCTATAACTGTCTTATGTGATTTATGCTAGTGTGTGTGTGTCTGTGTTTGTGTGTGTGTGTGTGTGTGTGTGTGTGTGTGTGTGTGTGTGTGTGTGTGTGTGTGTGTGTGTGTGTGTGTGTGTGTGTGTGTGTGTGTGTGTGTGTGTGTGTTTAAATCACCTGACTTGGTGCACGCTCCCAGCAGGTTGACGATATTGAGATGAGGTCCCAGATGCGTCATGATCTTCAGCTCTGACATCAGGGCCTGTTTCTCGCTGGAGCGCGCCGTGGCTGCAAGACAGCAGGAGCGGGAGTCATCATTCAGCTTCACACACACACACACACGCGCGCGTGTCAATCTGTTATCACGCACACGCAATCAAAACATCCACCCCGCCCACCGAAGACACCAATCAATCACTCCGCTCGCTTGTCACGTCGTTCGCGTCAGGTCTGTTATTATTCCCTCAGATGGAAGCGGGCGGAGAGGCAACACTGAGGGATCACCTCCGGGCAGAGCGGCCGAAATCAAAGGCTGTCCGATTTTACGGCTTCTTGCGTAACTTAACAGAATCGATCCTTCCCATCCTGCTTTACTGCGGGTCGAGGCCCTGCACACATAGGCCTCTTCTTTACCCGCTGATTCTAACGCTTCGCACAAGCTACAGCATGTCCGTGACGAGCAGCACATTCATACCAGTGATACTCGACTTAATTTGCAGGAGGACCGCTTTGAAAGATGCATTGTGTGTCGGGGGCCAGAGCATAGTGACTGTGCTGGATATTTATTTTAGACCCAAATTGTGACTTTATGGTGATTCTGTGGTTCAGTATATAAATGAGGGTATTTAGATTGCAGTTTCAGCTTTACAGGTAAAAGAAAAAGATTTATGAAAATCACATCTTTGTACAAAACGGCATGGTTTTGACCCTTAACTGCATGGAAATAGCATACATTGGATATGCTTGTAGCTGAAAACATCTTAATGCTCCCAAATACATGCAAATATGGTAAGGTGAGAGGACAAGGGACCCCATTGTAATTGGGCAATACCGGGTCATTACATCACATGAAGAGCTAGGAAGTCCCATATCATCTACATTCCCCTGCTACCTATAGGACGGCATATCGTATATCGTCACAAATCACGGGATCTCTCCTCCTGATTTAAAACCCTGTGCTATAGATGTGTGAGCAAATCCAGGCTATACAGTAATATAGGGATTGACCGATGTCATATCTGGTTAACAAACTTGTTAGGGAAGTTGCGATTGGAGGATCAAGAAAAGAGGGCAGGGATCAAGATAGATCCATCGTGTTATTGGGTCCAGGGGAGTTTAAAGGGTTTCAAACTCACGTTTCAGCATTTTCACAGCCACCTTCATGACAGGCTGGGACCGGCTCAGTCCGTACGCAGTCCCTTCTACCACCTTCCCAAAGGCTCCAGATCCCAGTATGCGACCTGGGAAAACATCACAAATGCAACGCATTAGATCTTCTAACTCGGTCAGGATAGACGAGAACACACAGACACACGAGCACCACTGTACACACTGCCCTCTCGTCTGTGATTCCTCCAGCAGCTGAGTTTCCCTTTGATCAGCGATTCAAAGCCAAAACCCAGCCGGGGCGAACCCCTGCCAGATGGGGCTGTATTACATCCTCAGTTCAAAGACTGAGAGAGTGAGACATCCCGGCCACAGCCTGACCAGAACATCAGCACATGCCACCCAGTACAAGACCACGGCGGGCACCGCAACACTCACCGAGCACCAGGCCGTCGCGAGGGAACTCCCATCTGGAGTCGTAGGGCAGCTGCATGGGGTCCACATAGATGTACTCGTGGCCGTCAGGGCTCACCGACTCGATCACCCTCCAGCGGATCTCATAGCGCGGCTTCTGAGGGGCAGACAGACATTCTTCAAGTCTTGGCCTGGGTATCGTTTTTTTTTAATAATGATGCCAGTTCTAGTACTTCATATTTAACCATATACAAGTTTGGCAATGCTATTTGTTTTTGATACGTAGAATGAAAGCAGCAATATCAGCAACAAGATGTCACTTCAACAATGAATGAGTTCATGAGGAAATTAGTTGAGTAGAGCTGAGTGAGTGAGTGAGTGAGTGAGTGAGTGAGTGAGTGAGTGAGTGAGTGAGTGAGTGAGTGAGTGAGTGAGTGAGTGAGTGAGTGAGTGAGTGAGTGAGTGAGCGAGTGAAGGAGTGAAGGAGTGAGTGAGTGAGTGAGTGAATAAAGGAGTCAAGGAGTGAAGGAGTGAGTGAGCGAGTGAAGGAGTGAGTGAGTGAGTGAGTGAGTGAGTGAGTGAGTGAGTGAGTGAGTGAGTGAGTGTGTGTGTGAGTGAGTGAGTGAGTGAGTAAGTGAGTGAGTGAGTGAATGAAAGAGTGAGTGAGTGAGTGAGTGAGTGTGTGAGTGAGTGAGTGAGTGAGTGAGTGAGTGAGTGAGTGAATGAAAGAGTGAGTGAGTGAGTGAGTGAGTGAGTGAGTGAGTGAGTGAGTGAGTGAGTGAGTGAGTGAGTGAGTGAGTGAGTGAGTGAGTGAGTGAGTGAGTGAGTGAATGAAAGAATGAGTGAGTGAGTGAGTGAGTGAGTGAGTGCTGCAGTACCTGTTTGCAGATGATGACCAGGACAATGAGTGAAATGATGATAATGACAAGCAGCACCAGGACAGCGGCAGCTACAGTCAGCTCTGAGTGGGGGCCTGTACAGGAAAACCACACAGGAGAGTGAGAGAGAGCTCTATCTGGTTAACATGGACATGCTGTTGGGCAAAAACCTTGTATCTTCAATTTTATTGATTACTTTCTTTGAAATTGAACGTTTACGTTGTCCTCCTCTATTTTGAAAGCAAGGTCCATGAACCTATGACCTATGAAACCCATTATAAACCCAATGTAGAACTTCTAAAATATTGATGTTCAACTTTTTCGCCAGACAATAAATGAAGTCAACATGATGAGCATGTTAATTTGATGAACTGCACATGGTGAAACGATTCATGACACAACACTGACCACAGATAGAGTAGATTCTGTGGTGTTGCATATGAAATCTCTCTTACGACCCTCACAGACAATTTAGCCCCAAACCAGTGGGGCGTCCAGATTATCAGGACCAAAAGGTGTGCCAAAGAGATTAGGATGGAGGGAGGCATGGGGGAGGGTGTTTTCTGGGGGGTCTAGGGGATCTGGGGGGTCTAGGGGGTTGGGAGTGTGAAGCTCAGCTGGAGGCCAAATGGCCTTAACTTCTGGCCTGTCTGGCTTGTTGAGTCCCCAAACCACAAGGTTAAAACACGCAGTCCTCCGAGATCAGCTGTCTCACCACAAACACATCACCTGACAGCTGCCTCAACATGGACAGCCCTAGCTGTCACCAGGGCGCGCACTTACAAAACCTTTCACACTCTTTTTGAGTGTGAGTCTGTGTGTGTGAGTTTGTGTGTGTGTGTGTGTGTGTGTGTGTGTGTGTGTGTGTGTGTGTGTGTGTGTGTGTGTGTGTGTGTGTGTGTGTGTGTGTGTGTGTGTGTGTGTGTGTGTGTGTGTGTGTGTGTGTGTGTGTGTGTGTGTGTGTGTGTGTGTGTGTGTGTGTGTGTGTGTGGTCCTCACCGCTGGACACCAGTTTCACCTCCCTGCTGACGGCGGCCATCTCGTTCCTGGCCAGGCAGCGTACAGCCATTGTGTGCTCCAGGTGACCAAAGTGGACCTCACTCTCCAGGTGGTTGTTCTGGTCAATGTGGGAGTCCATTGTGATCTCCGTGGAGTTGGCAGGGATGGGCACCCACTGAGACGAGTCGTTGGCACAACTGGATGGGCACAGAGGAGGAGCGATACGATCAGTCAATATACATTGTGTTGAGATACTGTGCTATGAAGAGGATATTTAGTCACATGTATGTAAATAGTACTGTTCAATCAGAGTGCCATTTCTTTTTTCCTTTTAGTAGGGGTGTAACAATGCATCGATCCTAAGGTCGAATCGCATCTAATCGAATTGTGGTCAAGAGATTTCATGATGCATTGAATCGTTGCCTAAAGAATCGTAATCAAATCGAAGTGGGGTCAAATATTTACACCTCTATTATTGACCTATAGTCCATTCATGCTGAGTGAATCAGTTCCCCCAGCCACATTTGTGTATTCAACATTTTTGGGGGAATTAACTGATTTAAAATGTATCGTATCGCATCTAATCGAATCGTGGTCAAATGAAGAGATTTCATGATGCATTGAAGCATTGCCTGAAGAATCGTAATCGAATCGAATGATTGTGGGGTCAAATATTTACACCCCTACTTTTTAGAAAAGCTAACTATGGACTGAATCACTCAGACAAAAATAAACCACTTAAAATCACTTTAAAGAAACGGTTTCCAAGCACAACTATCTACTGACGGCAGGTTAGAGAGAATGATGTTGTTTCAAGAGGACAAATAAAGCTGTAACGAGGTGCTAAAGAAGAGGAATCAGGTGCTTAAAGGAACACGCCAAGTTTTGGGGAAATTAGCTTATTTGCCATCTACCCTGGAGTTAGACAAGCAGATACATACCCTTTTATCTCCATGTGGTAAATACACAGGTGACAACATGTTTACAGGAATGTTTTGGAGTTGTATTTGGAGTGTATTTCGTGACTGTTGGGAACTAGGCTACACTGGCACACCTACTTCCAGTGAATGGCGCTAAGCTAGGCTAACGGTGCGGCTGTTCCCTAACGTCACAGTGACCAAATGTGTCCACATTTGTATAGGATTCTATCACATTTTCATAACAATAGCGAATATAACTTACCCTGCGCCGTTTTCATTGAGGTTTCTTACAAATTAACGATGTTTTATTTGTCCTTTATATGCGGATAACATTCAAATCTTAAATTGTACCATTATGTTCCCCCTTTAGACAACAAACATAATGCTAATGATGCACTTTTGTTAAGATAATTAGGTGACCATTCTCGATCACTGTACTCAGGTCCCATTAATAGTTTAACGCTGTTCAGATCGCGTTTTCCTAATCCGGTGCTGACCAGTGACCTGTGAACTAGGTGCTAAAGGTCTTGGGAATTGTATTAATTTTGTAGTCATAACATTTTCACCTTTTAATTTTAAACCAATGCTGCCATCTACTGACAACAGAAAGTGTTGTGTATAGTATAACGTCAACTTGAGATTCTACCCGCACTTCCGTAAATACCGTCGCCCAAAACACATTCTAGAGATTCCCACTTTTTACTGGTACATAGGTTCATATCTAATAGTCTTTAGATGACTAAATATAAATGAATACTCATGAAATTTGATATATATATTCTAAAATAAGTATAATTTCACTTCATCTACCTGTCGACATGAAATTCCCAAACGCTGATGGTAAAAAAAGCCTGGATGTCGCGCAAAATGGGGCGTGATTTGGTCCCAGACAAAGAGAGTGACTGAGATTGGTCTACGTTCCGTTAAGCCTAATGCATGCACAGAGAAGAAAAGGGTATCTGCTTGTCTAACTCCAGGGTAGATGGCTAATTTCCCAAAAAGTTGGCGTGTTCCTTTAAGACCGAGATCCTGAGGAAGACTGGACTCACTGTTTGATGTTCTTGCAGACAAACCACTCCACCTCAGGAGTGGGTTGTCCTCCGACGATACACACCACAGACTGGCCCGAGGCTGAACCGTGGTGGAGGTCCATCAGGTCCACTATGACTGCAGGCACTGCGACATAGACAAACACACTGGGGGGTTAGTATTCGTAAAGAGGCAGAGAAGGAGAGAGATAGATTAAGAGAGAAAGAGATAGAGAGGGTCAGAGGTTATGAGAGCAGCCAAGTTTGTTTTTATTTGTCACATATAAGGTACATGTACTTTACAGTGAAATGCTTGGTTCTGTATGAGCCCCTGAGAATGTGCTTCATACAGTAAAAAAGTAAGTAAAAGAGGAATAACACTATACAATATACAATACAATATACAGACTAAAATACAACCTAAGTACAATCTAAATACAATGAGTAAAAATGCAGCCAATGAGGTACAAAGCGTATCCGGAGAGAGATATACAGTAAAGGCATAATCTTAATGAAGGGGTTAGGAGCATTCCTCTCTGACCTTTGACCTGGAGGCTGAAGCTGAGGCTGCGGCTCTGGTTCCCGTTCTCCACGTGGATAGTGTAGTTCCCGCTGTCCTCCTCCTTGGCCCGGATCAGGGTCAGGATACTTTCATACCTGGATGACCAAAACAACACGTACAGTGTCACAATGGTGGAATAACCCTAATCATAAAGGCCTAGTAGTACAAACTGCCTGTGTGCCGATGGATGGGAACGTGTCTGTGAGCTTGTCATTAGCTTGACGGTGTCGTCTTTGGAGGTGCGCTGATGTAGGACGAGGTGTCACCTGGTCTCGCTGAGCTTGCGGAGGCGGGTGTCGATCTCCGCCGTCACGTCGTTGAGCGGGAGGCCATCTTTGAGCCAGGTGACGCGGGCATCGGGGAAGGAGTCGATGTCGGCTCGGAACTCTCGGACCTCGTCCAGCTCCGCGGACTCCTCGGAGCTGAACTCCGGCCGCAGGGACACGAACGGACTCTCTGTCGGAGCGAGAGATAAATTAACATAACCGCATATAGTGACAAACAAACAAATCAGCATTCATTTGTGTACCGATTGTAGTTCCACATCAATTAACAACAGGACAAATCAACTAGGACAGTGTGAGCAATAACAGGCGGATACTAATCTCTGAAATCATCTCACAGGCTATTTACTGTGAGCAAACAACCCACGGCTAAGTACTACGAGGACTGATAAAGTGCATTGTACCATAGACAGTAATGGCCAGCTCCTTGGTCTGGCTCTCGTTGTTCATGATGTCAGTGATGGAGCAGGCGTAGATGCCGCTGTCCTTGGCTGAGGCCTGAGCGATGGTCAGGGTGTACCGGATCTCCTGGTCCCTCTTATTCTCACGCACCGTCTTGACGCCGCGCTCGGCCTGTCAAACACAATCATGTATTTTCAGCATCATATTGTTATATACAACGATTCCTAGTGTCCTTGCGACGTGTCATACGTTTCCCACCAACAGAACGCAGCGCTCCTCACCAGTTTGCCAGGGTACTTCCAGTGGTCGTCCAGGATCTCTGCCCCGCGGGCCACGCAGCTGACCGTGATGGTGTCTCCCACCAGGAGGGCGGTCTTCTGGGCACTCAGCTCCACGCGCAGCTCCGAGCCACCTGCCATACAAACCCACAGACACGGTCACCAACCAGTGTATCACACGCACATGCATGTGCACTAATGCGCACACACACACACTTAATTTCATCCCACAGATTATTGCAACAGAGGTTTTATATGCTTTTGAGGACATCTTGGCACAGAAAACATTGTCTCCACCACACTGTGTGGCTACACAAATGTGCGGAATTTTGAGAATCTGTCACATATGGCTGGGCAAACAGTAATCTAACATATAATAGTATAAATAAAAACATAAAATTAAGGCAGAAACTACATTTTGTAGTCCCCTTAATTTCCAATTTCCACCCTACATTGTGGGGAGCGCTTTGAGTGTCTAGAAAAGCGCTATATAAATGTAATGAATTATTATTATTATTATTATTATTATTATTATTATTATTATTATTATTATTATTATTATTATTATTATTATTATTATTATTATTATTATTATTATTATTATTATTATTATTATTATTATTATTATATTTCACACTAAAAGATAGTTGCAAATACTACACACACACACCTGCCCAGCCGTGGACGATGTAGTACTCGCTGTAATGCTCCTCTCCGTTGATGACGGCCCGGCAGACATATGTGCCGGCGGTGAAGATGCCCAGCGCGCCCCTCCTGCTGTCGTAGAGGCACGGCACGGGCTGCTGCGTGTCGGCGTTGACCAGGGTGACGTTGGCACTGGGGTCCGACACACGGCACTGGATCTCCATCTCCTCGGGGCTGGACAGGACGTGGTTACCGAAGGGCACGGGGGAGGCGACGAAGGGGACGTCCGGATCTGGTGCCGAGGGCACAGTTGGAATTTAAGCTTCCTCAAGATAATTTTGTAAGAAATAAGACTTCATGTTTCCGTTGTTTCTTTATTCATTCATTAATTTACTTTTGACTTTGCATCATTCATTTAGTCTACAAGATTGCGTATCACATTTCACACACACACACACACACACACACACACACACACACACACACACACACACACACACACACACACACACACACACACACACACACACACACACACACACACACACACACACACACACAGTCACACACAGTCACACACACACAGTCTCACACACACACAGTCTCACACACACACACACACACAGTCACACACACACACACACACAGTCTCACACACACACACACACACACACACACACACACACACACACACACACACACACACACAGTCACACACAGTCACACACACACACAGTCTCACACACAGTCTCACACACACACACACACACACACACACACACACACACAGTCACACACACACAGTCTCTCACACACACACACACACACACACACACACACACACACACACACACACACACACACACACACACACACACACACACACAGTCACACACAGTCGCACACACACAGTCTCACACACACACACACACACACACACAGTGACACAGTGACACACACACACACACACAGTGACACACAGTCACACACACAGTCTCACACACACACACACAGTCACACACACAGTCTCACACACACACACACACACACACACACACACACACACACACACACACACACACACGCACACACACACACACACACACACACACACACACACACACACACACACACACACACACACACACACACACACTCCACTGTGCGCCCCATACCTGGCACAAAGATGTAGATGCTGCTCTTCTCCATCTCCTCCGTGGCGTTCTCGCCGCTGTAGAAGCAGTCGTAGAAGCCGGTGTGGTCGGCCGTGGCGCTGTCCACGGTGACGGTGGTGACGAACAGGCCGCTGTTGTCCTCCTGGGTCTGCTCCGGCAGGTAGATCGGCGTGCTCCAGGCCAGCTCCGCCTCTCCCCGGCAGGTCAGGGTGAAGGCCGTGTGGAGGGTCACCACCATCTCATCCCTCTGGGGCAGCAGCATGGGGGCCGAGGCCGGGTGGAAAAGCACTGCGCCAGAGGCTAGGAACAAAACGCACAACATACAGGGGTCAAATACACACAGACGTACGGGGGTCAAATACACACAGACGTATGGGGGTCAAATACACAGAGACGTACGGGGGTCAAATACACACAGACGTACGGGGGTCAAATACACAGAGACGTACGGGGGTCAAATACACACAGACGTATGGGGGTCAAATACACAGAGACGTACGGGGGTCAAATACACACAGACGTACGGGGGTCAAATACACAGAGACGTACGGGGGTCAAATACACAGAGACGTACGGGGGTCAAATACACACAGACGCAGTGGGAGACGACCTGCATAACAACACTGTACCAGAGGATGAAAGAATCAATCAATAGATAAACCTTTTTGGGGGTCAGACGCACTCTTATTGATACATATGATAAAGTGAATCTAATCTAATCTAAATGGGGTTTGAACCCCAAGAGACGTGTAATCATAAATGTGGGCCAGGTTTTATGTGGACAACTGGACATTAGTTGGATATTAGTTTTGTCGAGGTCCTCTGTGGTGGAACCGAACTCATCAATTATGTCGCAGACGGATCTTCATGATCAATATAGGTTTAACAGTGAAAACACATATACAAGGTACATGTTAAATGAGCTTGGGCTAAGAGGGGTGCTCTCATCACAGCCTCTGGGAGAACACTGAGGTGGAGAAGGGGATCCAGCTCTCTCTCTTGTGCATAGAGAGGGGTGGCGGTTAATACTAGAACAGCCATGGAGAAAATGTCACTGATTCCCGCCGGAAGGGGTCAGATGACCCCACAGCTTATATGAGAGATATGAGAAGAATAAACAGTGTAAACTATATAATTACCTCTTAATATAAAAATATGAGGTTTACCACAGGTTTGAGTGACAAAACAATAATAATAATAATAATAATAATAATAATAATAAATAAAGATATTATAATTTTTATTTTATTTTTTTGGATGGAAGAGCCACACATTGATGGGCAAAGAGCCACATGCGGCTCGCGAGCCATGGGTTGGCCACCCCTGTGCTAGACGCTCACAAAGTGCTGTGACTTTCCACATATATATTCTATATGTGGAATAACGTTCTAATTACATTTTCCTGAAGTCATTTAGAAATTTCAGAAACCGTGCCAGATAAAATGGGTACTTTTAGGAAAAGTCATTGAGTGACAGAGCTGGAGCTCGACCGAGTGACGAGGATACATTTATTGAAAATGCCTAGGGGTCATTTGACCCCTTGTCGGCTGTGCTAGTGTTGGGGGTTTGGGGACATTGGCTCTCTAGTGGTGTGAGATTCAAGCTATTGTTAGGACGGACAAAGGGATATCCTCCATGTCTCCTTACCTTTCACTTTGAGGATGAAGGAGAAGTGTGCCGTGTGAGAGCCGCCGACGGCCACGATGGTGTAGTTACCGCTGTCTTTCTCTAAGGGCTGCCGCAAGGTCACGACGCTTTGATACCTGCCCAGAGGAAGAGACATTCACACACATTCAGAATGAAAAACAGAGACAGCCTTCCCGTCTCAAACGTGTTGAGTGGGAGACCCTGAGGAGTCAGACTAGTCTGCTAGAATTTCATGTGTTGTTCTCACCACTGACAATGTGCCTTTGTTTTCTATTAGAAAAGCCACATTCTAGTCACTGTGCCGTTGAGACAGATGGAATAAATCTAAATGGAGCTAAACTAACGGACGAGACATTGTCCTCACCGATTCCCCTCGAGGTGGCTGGTTTTGGTGAGAGAGTAGTAGTTCTCGGACATGGCGGCTCCATCTTTGAGCCATGTGACCTTGGGGGCGGGGTACGCGTCGATGAGGATGGTGAACTCTGTCTCCTCCAGCAGGCTGACAAACTCCACGGCTCCGATCCCACTGTGGTCCAGGGTCACGAAGGAGTTCTCCTCTGGAGGGAGGGAGAGAGAGAGAGAGAGAGGAGAGAGAGAGAGAGAGAGAGAGAGAGAGAGAGAGAGAGAGAGAGAGAGAGAGAGAGAGAGAGAGAGAGAGAGAGAGAGAGAGAGAGAGAGGGGAGGAGGAAAAGGAGAAATGAAAGTCTGGCACACATCTGTTGAAGCCATCCCATAGTAAAACACAGGAGCTGATGATGAAAGCAGAGGTGTTCCTTTTCCGTAGGAAGGTAGAGTAGAAGCACGACCACAGTGCTTGCCCCTAACAGCACCGCACACACACACATATGGGAAATCATAATGGATTCAGGTGACTGGATCCTGATGAGAATACAGTAAAAGTAGAGACTGAATTAACTAAAGGTTATGAGTACTTATTCAAATGTAGTTTGGTTTGAGTGAATCATCATGTTATTGGAGTTGTGCTGAAGATCCATTGCAGACTGCGGTAGAGTATATAAAGTGGTTAAATCATGAACTCCACCCAGTGACCGTGAAAACGCCATGTATTCTCAGAGTTATATATTATTTTTAGGTTTCAAAATACGGAAAACACTATTTCACAGGTCAGCTAAACTGTATTTCACAAGTACAAATGCGGGTGGACTGAATTTAGGAAACCAAGGAAAGCAACAGTTGTGATTGAAGGATCAAGAAAAGAGGGCAGGGTTTGAGATAGGTCAACTGAGTAACTTAGATGAAGAAACCTATAACTCCGTTTTAAGTTTTAAGGAACAGGGTTTTGAAACATTATTAGGTTAAGAGTGTTGAGCTCATTCATAGTTAAAGTGGAGGATGAACACTTTCTTGTGATATTTCTATGTGACATCACATTCACACTCTCACGTGATTCGGATTTGCAACTGCAAATACATCGGCCGTCCAAAAAAAATCTATTCATAAAAAAGGAGTAATATGGTTCTTCGTGACAGGGTTCAGTTACAGGATCAAGTTTTTGTCAAGACGAAAGGCAGTGGCGACCGTACCGAAGACAGTGACGGCGACGCGTTCGGCTCTGATCTCTCCGCTGAAGTCGTTGGCGATGGAGCACTCGTAGACGCCGGTGTCTTGGGAGGTGGCCTGCAGGACGCTGAGAGTGTAGACGACCCGGTCGGGCAGCGTCTGCTTCCTCTGGATGGCGTCCGCGGCCTGGAACAGAGGAGGAACAAGAGGAAGATTTAATATTCCGCTCACTGGATTCACACACACACACACACACACACAGACTTAAGCCTCTGGAGCCAGACGACATCAAGGCCGATACAGACTAACGTGTAGCAAAGGAATCCATGAGTAGCTTTACAAAGACTTAACCGCAAAGAAGGGAGGACTTTTTAACCAGAACCAGGTTTTTATTTTTATTTTTTGACACTGGTGAAGGTGCTTGCGTTGAAAACATTAGTCGTCGCACCTAATAATAAAAAGAAGCAACACTGTGTAGCCTATGATCCAAGACCTCCAGTGCCTTCTTTGGGTTAAGTCTTTCTTAAATTACCCAATAAAACATCTTGCTATTAGTTTGTCGTACTCTAAAAAAGCACCATGCTTCCTTTGTGGAGAGAAACACTTGAAGACTTCCCTGACAGAGTAAAAAAAGAAAGAAAAAAAATCACTTCCTATGTCATGGAAATAAAGTATCTAATCTCTTTTATATATGTGCTTTGCCTTTTCTTTTTCTTTTTACCAATAAAACTGTTTAATTCCATTTATCAGAATTGATGTGCAGCACAGTGCTGAAAAGCTGATGGCTAAAACACACCACAGGAGATACGTTAGGATCACAGGGCCTTTTAAAAGCCTGTAATTGCAACTGAGACCAAAGCCAGGAGTCCTGCGTTCTCTTACCCTCTCTTGTCTCTGGTAAAGGACTTAGAGGAATCCCATGCACTAAAACAGACGTTCACTCGTAATATGCTGCAGGGTTTATGGGAAGGCACATGGACACACAAACGTACAAACACTTAAAGGAAACAGCGTAAAATTAATCTTCTACTCTTTCACGTAACGTGCACACCTCACACACAAAATGTTTAGTTGGGTTTATAGGGGTTATGTGGAAGTGAGTTGTATATCTGCTCTACACATCCCAAGGTCCTGGAGGTCAGATGATTTATTACGCTCCTTGTCTTTTCAACTGTCTCCGTGCCAAACTTCAACAAACTACTTTCTTACTGTTTCACATAGGGGCAGGATTTGGATTAAGTAAGACCTGTGGGCCTATACAACATTATTTTTGGCCCGCCAAAGGGTTACAGAGATTTTGTCTATTTTTATTACATTTTCTACATTTGAGGAAGATTTGCCCATTAGTACATACAAGTAATATTAACAATATCGACATGACACTGTTTTTTAATTGTTACAATATATCAATAGTTGTATCATAGTTGTATTCTTTATCCTGCACCCCTCTAGTCATTTTGGCACTTGGCCCACCACGTTGAAACGTTTTGAGCACCCCTGGGGTACAGCTCTCGTAATAACAGTGTAGAGCTCCTGCTTTCCTACTTATTGTCATCTCTAGTTATACATTTATTACACAGTTACATTACACTACTAAGTCTAGGTTCAAAAAACATTATTCATTCAAATAAAGCTCCACTGTGTAGTTTTGGAATAAAAGTTTAAACCTCTGACGTCTCAAAATGTGTGTACAATATATATCTTTAGAAATCAATTAATAAAGTGTCCCTGGAACACAAGAAATTACCTTTGTTTTGGCTGTGGTGTCCTACACCCTCCAACACATTTACAACCACAAACAAGCCTCTTCTACGGTTCGCGTTGGTCAATGTGATTTATATTGGACTTGTGTTGATAAAATAAACTGATTTGAAGCATTTCTATCTAATTGTCCTAGAGGTCGCTTTTTTCTTCCCAAAGCTATAGCCTACATAGTGGAGCTTTAAGGCTCAGTCTCTACAGGGGAAATTACATGCAGAGACAGGAGATGGGGGGGGGGGGGGGGGAGAGAAGAGCGACATAAACAGGAGCCAAGTAAAAGAGTAATATAAAAGCAACTGCAAATGATATAGTCACAAAGTGACAGACACAGATAGAGACTCAGATACAGAGAAAGTGTAGAAAACAGACTGAAATAGTGATGCACTGATACCGAATGATACTGGTATCAGATATCAGGCTGATACCAAGCTAAAACAGGGTATTGATTTCAGAGGATTTCGCTAAGACTAAAGTTGGATATTGTGCAACAGGTCAGGGATCAAAGCGAAAGCCCTCTCCCGACATGCACTCGGGACAATGCACAGAGAATCGGGTGCGGGCATTGCCCAGAGTTGCCTTTTTGGACATGTAGCACACAGCATGCACTTGGTCTAGAGGAGGGGTGGCACCTAGGTGAGTGAGGGCATGGCGTTTCATATTTCATAATGCATATCATCCTGACTTGATATTTCAAACATCTTCCGTTTGAAAGCATTATTGAGCATAAGCTGAACTATTTCACAAATGATGACACATTCAATATAAATGTACAACTTTGTTGCAGTCTCTGAGGCATGCGCCTCCCACACTGTCACTTTTTGGAACATATTTGGTCGCAAACTTGCTCAAATCTTAATGAGACAAATGCTTTGTGTGTCTTGTCCTTGGTTGGGAATGAAATTGGAGAATTGAGAATGAAGATAACACAGATATAGATATTTTATCCACAACCCATGCGTTTTCATTTAACTATCAGTGGGAAATGGTCATCTGTACGCAACATTGTTGTGTATGGAACATGGTTAGTCTATATTAATCAATACACCCCCTCACACGCTGTGTGAATACTGCAGGCAATGATCTGCTTGTGTACGGACACAGGGGCGGGTTGTGTTTACGTGGACTTCAGACTAGGGTGCTGGGTAGGGTAAACTCTGGGTGGAATCATTTGTATGTTTGTGTTTTTTGCATTTCTGCCACATAGAAGCATATAAGATCTCTCTATTTACCATATTCCCATGGTGGCCATGTTTCTCTTACTGTATGTCATGCTCAGGTTGGGTTCCTTTCCACCCTGTTCCAACATTGGGTGTGAACAGGGTTGAAAGGAACCCAACCTGAGCATGACAGAAGAGCAAAATAGCTACTGTGAATATAGTCAACTGGATAAAAATTTATTCTATTGGGGTTTTTTGTCCAATGACTCCAAACTAATAGTCTATGTCTATACTGTTGAATAAAAGTGCTGGATCAGATCTGTATGGTATTGCACCATACTGGTTTTAGGACTGCGAATCAGTATCGGCACAGAGGGAAAAGTGGTGTTGTTGCATCCCTAGACTAAAAAAGAACTATGAAGAGGGAAAAAGAGATGATTGTCTTGCCTGTTTTCTAGGGTGGAGCCACTGCTGCTGGAAGGCCATTCCCGTGGGGGCGACACAGGTGATGTTGAAAGGCTGCCCCACTCTCACGGCTTCCTCGCTGGCTTTCACCTCCACATGGAAGTCCTCCACCTCTGCAGAGGGCAAGCCACCAGAGAGGACATGTCAGCACCATCATCTCAGATAGCCAGGTCCCAGGACAGAGACAACTCGACAAACACGAGATAATCTCTCTAAGTGCAAGGGTTAAGCCATCATCACACACACATATGCATTGTGCACACGTGTACACACGCACACACAAACACATGCACGCACGCACGCACGCACACACACACACACACACACACACACACACACACACACACACACACACACACACACACACACACACACACACACACACACACACACACACACACACACACACACACACACACACACACACACACACACACACACACACACACACACACACACACACAGTGTCATCAGGATTGTGAAGTCATCCCCCAGTGGTAATGATATGATGTCATGGCTCTTCATACAGTGAGATCACCCTAAATCTCTCTCAGTGGTAAACAGACTCTGAGAGAGTGTTAACAGCTGGGTTTCAATAATGTTGCTTTTTTATTATTATAATTTATATCCTTATATTGCTCTTCGAATGGAATACAAAACAATAGTTTTGCCATTAATAATAATAAACTGTATTATATAGCACCTTTCATACAAGAATTGCAGCCCAAAGTGCTTCACATCCCTACTCTTGTTACTCTCATCTCTCTCACTGTGACTTTCCCTCGACAACCTATTTTAAATGTATATTTAGCTCATTAAACGTTAATTGTGTTCCATATGGCCATGGCCACCACATATAAACCCTCTCTACATACCTGTGTGATCCTCCACAGTATAGACCACGCTCCTGACTGTCTTGCCGCTCACGCTGGTCTCACACTGGTAGGGCCCGGGGCCCAGGTGGCTGATGAAGCCCATCTTGTTGTCGTAGGGAGCAGGGATCTCCTCTCCGCTGCGGACGCTCCTCAGGGTGACGTGGGACAGCGGGTCAGAGACGCGGCAGGGGATGACGGGAACACCGGGGAACAGCGGGACGACCAAATTCTCAGGCTCCTCGGGAACAAACGGAGCCTGGGGATCTGGAGGGGTTCAAACCAGAGGATCAGCGCCATCATGTCATTTCTGTCATGGGATTTGGTTCAGTTCAAACGCAGTTTCTTTCTTTTTTTAACTATAAAATACCGTTACTCCTCCAAATAAGATAATCAGCCAGTAAAAATGTTATCCACATGTAATTTTCCAACACCTAGTTGTGAAAATAAAGATTATTTAACTTAATAAAACCTATTGAAAGGGGTAGAATTAATATAAACAAATGTAACATAAAAACAGGCCCAAGGGAGTCTCTTTAGGGTCAATAAAGACATACTGGTTGCTATGTATCAATTAGCCAAAGAAAATGAATAAATAACCTTCTTACTGTCATGCACTCGTCCTAAATTCTAACCCACACTGCAGCACTCAACACTTTGATGAACATTGTTACTCAGCTGATAAGAGTTGTACCCTCCTGCTGACTTGTCGTACAAAACTTCTATGTCGCTTTGGATAAAAGCGTCAGCTAAATGACAAAAAGTAAATGTAAAATGTAGCCATATATAGAAACTCACCTGGGACAAAGACATATATGTCAGCTCTGTTGTCATCCTCATCCTCCTGTTCTCCCTCTTTGGTTTCGTATGTGCAGGTGTAATATCCAGTGTGTGCTGCAGAGGCGTTGTAGATGAGGAGCGTTGAAGTGTAGTATCCGGGAATAACGAACGTGTTGTCCGGAAGGGGTTCGTCCCACACGACGTTCCTCTTGCCGGTGCAGCTGATGTTGAACACGGACAGCGGCTGGAGGACGAACTCATCTTCGTTCGATACGATGGTCGGCCGTGACAGTCCGGAGGTAACTAGTCGTGGAAGATGTATTTATTTTATTATTTTTGTCTCCAAGTTAGGCACTCCGTGTTTATGCAAAGTCGAGTAAAAGTGATTCAATAAACGAACGAACAACAATTCTTACCTGCCAAGACTCCTAACAAGACAACCCCACCGATGAGATATGTCTTCACCTCCATTACCGCGGAAGGTTTGCCCTAAAAAGAAAACAAAACGTCATTCATCAATCTGGAGTGGTGCCACAGTAGATTGGCTGCTGTCTCTCAACACTGCTTAACTGTTTGGATAACTCTGTTATTTTTGTCAATTAATCGATGGTTTATTTTGGCTTCCTTGTCTTCTGCCGCTGCAGTTCGACTGTCATAACCAGGCTTGTGTTTGAAGCGCATTTTGTTGAGAGCAAAGCTGGTGATTGTCCGGGGTTTGGTTTTTGTCTCTATGGACATTTGATGGATGCGCAGGCTGGTTGACTCAGCTCGTCCTCTCTTCACCAGATGCGAGAGCGAATTTAGCCGCTGTCGCTAGAGGGCGACATAGTCCGCCTTTTGAGTGCATCGGGCATCCTCGGATTACAATTTCGGCTTGTTTTCCTATAGATTTTCTAAAAGCAAATGCCAACTCTTTGTTTTAATAATCACAAGATCCACACGAGGCCAGGCCCATGATTTGAATAGATCCCCACGAAAAACTTAATTTGGAATTAACTGCTCTTCTATCCAAACATTGAGAAGATGACATTTCCAAATTGAAATAATATGCATAGATTAGTCAAGGATCGTTCTATAATCTTGTAGGCTATAGACCAGGGTCTAATCACCCGCAGACCTTGTTTTTTACCATGCTGGTCGTTGGTCATGGTGCTCTAATCAACTCACATTCCCATGGCCTGTGTGTTATCTCTCTAGTGAGCAGACCCTGTGATGTTCGGACCCTGGCTTCCATCACCGGTCAAAGCAGAGCGGGACGCTCCCTCCAAGAGGCGCGCAGGCTCAGCGATGAACATGTATAGCGCCTGGCTTGATCATTTCACGCAGTTTCGACGAGAAAATGATATACGACTTTTTTCTTCCTTTGTTTTTCTTTCATTAACATCCAATTTCATCTAACTTTCGACATTAGACCTATTGACAACACTTAATGCCTGACTTTGAATGTCCCTGTTTTGTGACTTCTTCTTCTTCCCGTGTTCATTGCATGCACACACACACACATATAGACCTATCTTCACTATTCAGGACTTGTATTCATATATGTTGGATCTCCATAATGCTCCTAAACAATAAAGTACTGTTGCAAAAATAAATAAAAAAAAGTCGGCCCTACAAAGCTTGTGGCTGTTCGCTTTGGCTCATCCGGGACAGGCTAATTATCCCATGGCCACCCTGGGCTTAGCTTAACTCTATAATTAAGCGACCCACTCCACAGAACAGTCTGTAAAGCAAATATTCACGTGGGAATCGTCTGACAAATGCCCTAATCCTGTTTGACATGTTTGTGCACACTCCTTACACTCCTTTACAAGTACAACTCTCAGTTCGGTAAAGACTCTGCATGGCCTTCGGTAAGGATGGTCGAGCCATAACGTGTAGATCTACAGGTTTAGTTTGGCGAGACTCTGTCCTCCCCTCTTAATTCCTTCGCTCCCACCAAACGTCTTGACAAATGTGCTGCAGCTATACTGTACCAAATGCGTCGTTCTGCTATGGGCTCGATAGCGTATACATTTAAGCAACAGCTGAGGATGTCTCTGTTAACTGTTCTCCACAGGTTCAATTAAATCCTTCATGTGAACAGATGATTTCCATGGGAATGATTGCAAGGAAACAACCAGTGTAAAGAGACTGTGCATGGCAAGCATGCACTCAGCATACTGGGGGGGGGGGGTATCCAAGTGCGTTAATGCATTCACGATAACGCTTTGAGTAATCTACTTTGATATCTCTTTGCAGTATGTTACTTGTACTTAGACCATATGCCTAATATTCTATATGCGGCATTCAGTTCTGAAATAAGTATTTGCATCATTCCTTGGTGCGCAAGTAGACTGCGTTAGTTGCGCGTCCCAGATGACAAATTCTTCTTTCCACTTTTCTTACTCCACTGTGCTGCAGCCCGAAGCCCAGGTCTCCTCCACTGGAGATATTCCATTTGATTCCACACATTCCGCGCGCAGGAAAGAAAATAATTTGAGATAAAAGTTCCAATGTGTTTCCCATTAAGTTGCAGGCAGCATCCCACAATGGTGCCTCAGTCTTCGAGGTGACACCTCCAGCTGTGCGGCTGAATTTGAGCGCTCGTATCCAGCCAAGTCAGCGACATCTCCCTGCTCGGCATCCGGAGGTCAGACCATATGGTCCATCGGAAAACAAAATTCTCTAAAGAAGAAATAATGGATTGCCTAATGCAGGAATTTCACAGAAGCAGACTGTATCCCCCATACTGGTAAAAAAAAAAGTTTGGGCAAACTTTTCCAGCTCTTTAAGAAGATTAAAGTCTTAAGTAAAATATATAAGTATAGGCTATACGCAATAATCTCGTTAGTATAAATGATGTCTGCATTTTCATGCAGAAAGGAAGTCTATTTGATTTATTAACTGTTTTAGCACCCACATCTGAAAATCAAATAACTTTTACATTTGTAAAATAACTTATTTTAACAATCCTTTTGATTCTAATATAACCTTTTCAGTTACCTTTGATAATCCCCCTTTTTAATTCCGTTCGATTGAATATATCCAAAATGAATAGGACGGGAGCATTTAGCGCCCCAAAAGTAGTGAAGGCTCCGCTTCTGGTAATAATCCTCAACGCGCGCGGTCCTCGACTGCTATAGCAGCATATGTGCGCCCCGCCGTCTGCGTCCACTGCCGCGTTCACAACTGCGCCTGGGCTACAGGCAGCGACCTGTAATTGATTCAATGTTACAGTCCATCCTACCCAAAAAAAACTAATCATCTGGCTGAAAGTAAATAACTGTCAGGAAATGACCCCCCCCCCCTCCTCTTCACCCCTTTCTGGAGAGCTTTTCAAAATAAGAGTCCCCCTCTTTCAGAGAAAATAAAGGGAGCCTCGGATTTTACGGAACCAGTTGGGATATGTGCCATTTCTTTGGGTTATTTGTGAGAATACGAAATCTAATTGTACAGAGTTTTGCATTGTTTTATTTTTCGATTTGCTTCGATTAAGCTCAAACTTAATTGTATTAATTTATAAACCTTTTCCCCCCGATATAGATTATTTTGAACTCCCTGGCCTTGTATCAACAAGCTATTTGCTTGATTAAATTATGAGGAACATATAGATTAATTATTAGAATATAATGAAACGTTGGCTGATACAACTGTTTGTACACAAACTGTATTATGTGACATAGGGCGGCTCTGCTGCATCAACCCAGACCTGGAAACATTAAAGTCCCAGACGCATAGAGGGCGCTCTAACACCATCATATGCCGCGGCCCATCTCTCTCTCTCTCTCTCTCTCTCTCTCTCTCTCTCTCTCTCTCTCTCTCTCTCTCTCTCTCTCTCTCTCTCTCTCTCTCTCTCTCTCTCTCTCTCTCTCTCTCTCTCTCTCTCTCTCTCTCTCTCTCTCTCTCTCTCTCTCTCTCTCTCTCTCTCTCTCTCTCTCTCTCTCTCTCTCTCTTTCTCGTACACAAAAACAATATATGGAAATGTAGCACAATTAGAGAGAAAATTAGTGCTGCTGTTATTGCTTCTTCGTATGCATGAATTTTTTTTCCTTGTAAGCACGTTTTGTTGGCTACATGCGGAAAATGTATAATTTATAGGTGCATCTATATGCGTCAGCTGCGGCTATCGACTATGAAGGGGGTGCTATATTTTACCCCTATCCTGCACTGTAGAAGAAAAACTATGTATAAGTTGTCTCAACGTGTATCTTCAAGTATCCTTTTGCATGTTTTGTTGATCCAACAACAACAAAAACAATGCAAAAAGCTTAGTTGATATTTACAATATTGAGACAATTTACATATATAATGTTCTACAGTGTGGGGTTCTCCTGCAGCAGGCAAGTGTAGAATACTGGGCTATAGAATGACCTATCTCTCTGCTATCTCAAAGCAGTGAAGCGGGGCATCAGACCGGTGTGCATGGAGGAGAGCCCTGGGGGGCTGGAGGCCCCCCCCCCCCCACCTCTCGTTCAGCTCCCTCAGAGAAACACATAGAGCTGCAGCCGATCATCGCAATTACTTCCACATGTTCTCTCAGCCGAAGCGCGAGAAAGAACAGTGGGTCTTGTTCTCCAAACAAAAGGAACTAAAATGTAAGCAAGCTTATACCTTAAACTGGTTTGAGGTTCTCGTATTTTGAGGTTTCTCCTCAACCTCCACTTAAAACATCCATTCAGAAATTATATATGGGTGTGAGACCAAGACCATGCACATACCGAGTATAGTACGCTAACGCATAGTTTAAATGATAAGATGACAACCATACCAGGTTAATTTATACCCCCCTGAGAACGATGCGACAAATATATGCCCTTTAAAAAGCCAACTTTAAAACAAACCAAAGCATCACTTTGCATCAAATGCAACTTTGCACATTGTTTGTTTCAGAATAGTTTGTTAAACAAAACACGTTGACGTGAAAGCTAATGCAAATGGTTGCCTCGCTGTTTTTATATAGGAGCTATTATCTCTCTCTCTCTCTATCTCTCTCTCTCTCTCTCTCTCTCTCTCTCTCTCTCTCTCTCTCTCTCTCTCTCTCTCTCTGTTATATGGTAACATCATCTGTTGGCCAAGAACATGTTGTGTTAATATCCTTGTAATCACATTTCATGCTGAAGCACGGATTTCGATCTATTTTGACTATGATTCAGTTCGGATGTCTGCACACTATCATCAGACAGATCACCTATACGCAGCACATGCAACAGATAGACCGGCTACTATACCCCCCTCCTCCTTAATGTTGTGGCCAAGCGTCCACAAGGGGGCATTGACAAGGGAAATCAGGTGCATGGTAAGGTAAATTAAGAATATGACCAAAGAAATTAAATCTAAGATACACCTATTGACAATGAATTGATGAGAGTATGCTATATCGTATATAGGTGTATATCATTTTGACATATCACATCAATTTGAGGTGATTTGTGTTTCACATGATTGCAAATCAATACAAAAAACTGGTATTATTTATTTATTTAATCGAAACAGACAACATTGTTGTCAGCTTGGCCCTGTATGGTAAATTAACTATTTTGACCTTTGTGAAACATGGTGGGTGTATGTTGATAGGCCTACTATGCCACTCTCAAACTTCTAATTTAGTGGGTCAACACTTCTTACACCAAATTCACCTGATTGACCATGATAGTCGGCAGACAATCAATACAGTCACTTGCAGATGACTGTCAACGGCAGGAGGTATACTCTTCTTGAGGCGGCCTCCCCGGGAGCTGTCCAGCGTGCTGAAATAGCTATACTTTCCTCACTGTCTCCTCTACACCCCCACGCACGGCAATGTGACTCTACAACGTTTGAGCTATCCTGCTCAAAGAATATTTGGCCTAAACACTGAACAGACAATTCAACTGTGGCTTTTTCAGGAGATCTTAGCAGTTTTCACAATAACCCGTTGGATATTATGCAGGCCTATTGCCAGCCACTTCAGTTATCGGCTGAGCAGAGGGAGCTCGGGACCCACACGTTCCAAATAGTTTTTTAATCTAAAATCATCCAAATTAATTGAGTAATTCTGATTTTAGTTTACACGCTTGTTCTCTGTTACGTGCACACACAAACGCGCACACACACACACACACAAATTGAACAATGAGCTAATTCGCAAACAGGCCTGAAATCAATCACAATGATTGTATACACTGTATATAGACCTCAATTACAACAAGGTAGTGGAATTTAGACTATCAAAGGCAAGTATGTATACAATTATGTGCTCTGTTTCAAAGAAATGTTTTAAAAAAATATATTTGCCTGAATGCAGTTGATTACATATTGGATACGTAACGTTTGAGCCAAACCGAATAGAGTCTGGAGTGGTTGACACACCAAAAAAAGGTCTAGTACGACAATAGCTCATGGCATATTGTGCGGTGACCGGTTTCCCCAATAGATTCAGTTTTAAACACGGCACATTGACTGGGCGCGTGTCCAGAATTCACAGTTTCATCACGTTTCAAACGAAAAGCTCAGCGGACAGTCCTGCTCTTCGCGGTGCCCGACATGATTTATGGCACTCTAGACTTAGAGGAGAGGCGTGTCACATTTATGGAGGGCCAAAATTGTACTTGCAGATTCATGACCAAAGCAGAGGTCTCTCTCTGGGCAAAGACAAAACTTTCCCCCTCTTTTTCCACATTGGCACTTGAGCTCCTTCTAGCCTATATATCTCCCCATGAGACAGCAGCTGCAACCGGCTGAAAAGCGCTCTTATTAATTGTCTTTTGTCATGCGTAATTGCCACAATTTCAATGGTGGCCCGGGCCTAACGCATTTGGAGTGTTCTCGTTACAGCATATAAGGTATGGTCTCTTTCACGTAGTCCATGATTTACACCCCTCACCCCACGCTGTCTGACTGATATGATTCGGCTCTGAGCCCGCGATACACGTGACGAGATAACATGTTAAAAGCATCGAGTTGCCTATATTCAAATATGTGATCGTGTTGGGGGAGTGTTTCTCGAGCTGAACTAATGGTAACTATCTAGGCTATAACTAATATGGGGTTAGACTGAAATGAGCTTCAGTCTTTTATATGGGCTGACAGTTCGAGGTCAGGCCCCGTGAGCCTGACAAGGGGGGAAACTTTCTGGAAACTGCAGTGTGAACCCCATTGTTAATCAGTTTTAATGGGACGATGGTCTTTCACTTTCACACCTGCAAGGGGTGAACTCTAATTCGATTAATAGGAACTTCAATATATATTCATTAGGTGGCTTTCCCTCAATAATATATGATCACCAGCAGGACCTGAAAAGGAACCATTTATCCTTGCTCTGAATAGGTCCGCGTGGGACCAAAACTTCACCTGCTTCCCCTCTCAATTAGGAATGTATCCCAAACGCTGACAGAGACGAGTTAAATTAACCGTTAACTAATTTCCAATGGTCCTTACGTAATCCCTCGGATTCGCTCCATTTTAGCTTGCCCCTTAATTTACCATAAGTTGAAAGGTTCAAATAGTGCTTAATGAAACAGTGACTAAATCGTCCTCTCGCTCTTGGAGGAACCCTGTAGCTGTCTCTTCAAAGCCCTCTGAGCCTGCAGCCGTCGGGGGTCCACGGCTAAATGTGAGTCCCAAGGCAGGACAATCTAACCTGTCAAAGCCTTTGCCCAGTTCTATATATCCTTGTGCGGTGGTTTTGAAGGAATAGCAGCATAATCAACCAACGTGGGACTGAAACTGCAATTAAACTCGCTTTGGACAACTAAAATCTCTTCAAAAGCACACATAAATGGACCATTGGCTATCACTCTTAACCTGTTAATAGGAATTCACAGTAATGTCATGCAGGCAAAAAAAAGAAGTTGCCAGAAAAACACTCTGGGATTGTAAGAATTTACTGTGGTCATATTACAACACTTTACTGTGGGTGAGAAAAACTAAATAATTGGAGAATGAGATTCACAGTTCGTTATACTGCAACTCGAGTTGCCAGGGAATTACTGTGATTTGTTTAACATAGCCGTGAACTTGAATTGCTAGTAAAGTGCTGTGGAATGTATATTTTACATTACTTAACTGTTGCTGATAAAGTATTGTAATAATATTGAGAATTATTTAGTTATGTAAATGGAGCATATGGATGTCAATACAATGAAACTTGCAATATACCTGTTTGCAGTCAAATGCTTTTTTCCTCTATAGTCTCGTGCTGAAAGATACTATATAGGCCTAATCCATTATTGATCCCCAGAGTACAATAATTCCAGATTAAACACAAGCAAGGACGTATAAACCTTTAATTGAATCAGAAACATTTTCAAAACAAAATACAAATCCCAATCAATAAAATAGTATTCTTCAAATTAATTAAGCCAGAATGAAGAATATACCAGACTATGAAATTAGGGTATGTATTCATAAGGAAAATGCAAGGTGAATAAAAAACGAAAATGTATTTGTGCTATGCAGTCTATACAGTACACTTCCTCAAAAATAACAGTATTGCATGATTGTTTTTTTCTGAACACATACTGTTATACTACATAATTCAAACACTGCTTTAACCCTTTCACTAACACAGAAGGTTAACCTTTCACTACAGACGGTTAACAAACTTCTGGTTGGGAAAGGGTTAACCCTTTGTCGTGTGGTAATGAAAGGGTTGCCCTTCTGTATTGTCAGCAGTGAAAGGGTTAACCCTTTGGTAGTGTGGTAGTGAAAGGGTTAAATAGATCATATATTGTGGCGGACAAGTTCCCTGCCTCAGAAAGCACCGGACTATATCAAAACCTGCCAGAAGCTTCTCTCCTGTCTCTCCTGCAGCCTTCCTATAATTTCAATACAGAAACAGGGGAGTGAATTGGCCACTCTGAAAGCTTGTACTCTTCCAAGCTTAAAACTGATATGATACAGTTAATAATCAACCATGGAGAGGCAGGGAGTTGGGTTGGTTCTTCAACATCAGCAGCCTGGATGTCACCTGAAACATGCAACACAACAACCTCTACAGATAACTTTTCCGTTCAAATCAACTTCACACTTATACCAGTACATCAGTATCCACGATGAAGCCCTCTTGATGCTCCAGTAGGCCAGAAGATGCTAGACAACATATGGAGCTAGATTACAAGACATTGATTTTTGTTGATTGAAAGAATTTAATTAAGGTTAAGCTGTAGAAATATTTCGCCTAAAGGTACATGCCTAAGTATATAGACGATTGCTTTACTTCTGCAAGGTCAATTTGCATGTTCTTGGTATCTAGGAAAATCTAGGGACCTGGGGGTATGTATTTCCAGTGTCAGAAATATTGTGTCTGTTACTAGGCTGAGTAAATTGTAATGAAGAAAAGGATAATATAAATTATGATTTTTGCATCTTTGACGAGAAAATCAAATCGGGTATGAGAAAATGCTCACTGAGCTCATTCACCACCTTATTGAGATCATGTGTACAGAAAATCTAAGCAAATGAATAAAGGGAAGATGATTAAACAGAAGGATTTGTAGATACAGTAATTAATGATAATCGATTTTAATTATAAATTCATATTTGACCTTGAACTTGACCTTGACCTTATTATGGCCAAATCATACATCTATGGATAGGGAAAATGCTCCTCTTTCCAATGGCAGGGTTGAATCTGGATTTAGTCATTTCCTTACGTTTTTTACAATAATTAGCATTTTCCGATAAATCGTATAAAACATCGGTAAAAATGAAAATATACACTTTGACTACTGTTTTTGATAGGGTTATGGTATTTACTCTTGGCTACACATATTTTTTTTTAAACATTAACCTCTTAACATCCAAGGGCCCACATGTGGACGATTCTTTTCCGACCTCTAGTGGCTCGGGTGGGCATTTCCTTTAATACAATATATATGTAGAATTAAAGCCCTATTTGTTGCCTGTCGATTGCCCTTTCAGGTGACAAAATCCGTTCAGCGGTTCTCGAGTTACATGCCGATATGTGAGGCGTGCCCCAAAGTACGCAAAAGTACACATTACCACCCCCGACTCCCGGGGCTCTAGCTCCGTCAATCATTTGGCGATCTCGAAAACCTTTGCACAGGGTTGTAGCCAATGAGTGTGGCTTTCCAATGATACCCCATGATATGATATCTCTATTGATCGATTTATGATAAAGAAAAGCTTAAGGCTTAACAGGTTGACAACCTTCAAAAAACAGAATGAAGCCCATGGCAGTCCTCTTGAAAAAGTTAGAATCCCCGGTATCTCACTGAAGCATCAAGGAAGTGGATTCATGGATTGGGAGGAGACTTGTGACCTTTATGCTCCACCTTTTGTAGGTGATCATTTGACAATTGAAGGTGGCGATGCATGGTGTTCATATAGCCTATAAGTTACATGCCATAATCAGAACATTCTGGGTTAGAATCTACCTTTGTATCAAATTTGGTACCATTTGGCCATGCATTGCGGTGTGACTATCCTTTGCATATCTCGAGAACCGTTGATCCGATTAGATTTACCCTCAGTGGGTGTATTGCTGAGGACTCTGGGGGGTCAGGCATCAAATTTAGTGACATTTGGCCAGATGGTGGCGCTATAACCACAAACCTTATGTTTAGTATAGCCTGCATTGGCATATCTCGAGAACTGTTCATCCAATCGGCTTCAGCGAGTGTATTGCTGAGGAGTGCAGTGTCAAATTTGGTGCCATTTTGCCAAATGGTGGCACTATAACAACAAACTTTGCCTTTATGTTTGGCGGGTGTATTGCTGAGGACCCAAGAGGAGTGCACTGTCGAGTTCGAAGTCGCTCAGATCAGGAGTTTTCGAGAATGCTGCGAGAAGCCAGACTGCGGGTTTCCACAACGCTGCAAGCAGCACTTCTGGGGGCCAAGCAATCGGCCTGATGAACGGACACACGTTCTGAGCGGCCATGCACTCTAAACCAGCACGGCCCCATGACAACACTGAAGCAGCAATACCAGGGGCCAAACAACTGGCCTGTTCTGAACAGGGCCATGCCTCGAATGGGCACTGCATTAGTTATGAAAAAGTGCCATGATGGGTTATCCAAGTGGGGGTCCGGGGGGGGAGAGCGAGCAAGAGCATATGTATGTATTGTATTGGATTGCAAGTATTAGGTATATATATATCCCGTAAACTACATTTATATTGATTTGAAATGTATAATCCTGTGATTTACTTAGGATATTTACTGTTAATGCTTGTGTGTCTAAATTTATGTTATGTTAAAAAAAAATGCCATGTTACATGGATGTCACCTTTAAAGAAGAAAATAGAGACATGTTTATATTGTTTCCAAGACATTGTACAACAAAATTACCCATGCCCATGTCTACATCCGCACCAACAAATTCCCTCCTGTGATGTCAAAACTTTTAAATTCTAAAGGGTCAGAGTACTACTGTTGATTTATGGGTGATACATTTCTGTTTTGGCATCATGGTCCATAATGTTTATGAAACATGTCTGCTCAGCATGACTGCAAACAAGAGTTACAAAATTGAACTTGTAAACTAATGTCAAACCTATAAAATGACAAATTAATCAAATGAGTAATGGTGATACCCCGTCATTATGAAAAGGCTCTAAAGCTTTTTCAATAGTGCTATCACAAGTAATACACATTGTTCAAGTAATACATTACTGTGCTTTGCTTGTAGAGGTGAGTATAGCTCATAGACATAGCTTTTGTATGCATATATCCAGGTTCAAACCTTGATAATAAAACTGATATCCATAATAATAGAAAAATAAATAAAAGCTTAACATGATTGAAAATAGTTCTCAAAAGCTTGAAAACCTTAGTCTCTTATATGCTGTTTAAATTGTGCTTACTTGCATCAAATCTTAAATCCAACACACTTTCCAAATCTGTGTGTGACGCCATAAAACCTTGCAAAATTCCCCTTTAATTGAATATTTGTAAGTATTTACTGTGGAAATGTTTCACAATAAACTCCTGTAGGCACAAACTTTGGCACAACTTTGCACCTTACCTTAAAGTTTTGTACCTAATTGTCTGCATTTTTACTCAATTTCACTCATTGTACTTAGATTGTACTTATGTTGTACTTTAGATTGTATATTGTATTGTATATTCCTCTTTTACTTACTTTTTTAGTAACTTTTTTTTACTGTATGAAGCACATAGGGGCTATACAGAACCAAGCATTTCACTGTAAAGTACATGTATTTTATATGTGACAAATAATAAACAAACTTGAAACAAAGCAACACATGTGAAATTGAAAAACATGCATATATAGTTAAATGTGAATTGTATTGTAATTCATTCTGTGAAACAAGAAATTACTAATATTTTACTGTGAAAATCACAGCATGGGTTTAGAGTGTATTAGAACGGAGGAGAAATAGAACGTTGTAAGCCCATCCATTTGAAATTAAATTGACTATAACATGGCCTTAACATTTATACTATATAACAAAAATAATTTCTGATTTTAAAGCTGACCCAATAAAAACAGTAATTGTAATAGATTATAATAGTTTGACAAAAATACTTGTATCTGGCTAAATAAAATATGGAAAAGCATCATCCATTCATCAAATGAAGGAAATGTTATTGCAAATATGCCACTTTATACATCACCTGACAACAATAATTTAGGCAATCTGTTTTAGGCAATAACCATTTTGGTTATTGTATAACATAGAAATAAGAGATGTGATGCTATTAGGTCTGAGTCTATAAGGATTTAATGATGTATTTAAAGCACCTTTATATATGCTTATGAAGCTTCATACCTCTTTGCATTTACAATGCTGTGTTTATTATTGTAGGTCTTAACATAAAACAGACAGATTAAGTAACTTGTATTTATTGAGAAACACAGACAGACAGGTTAAGACTGAGAGAGAAAAGAATGCAATTTCTTCTATAGTTTTCAATATTTTTCCTTTTTCAAGCATAAATGTATTCTTGATAATAACTTAATCACTGATATAAGAAAAAAACGAAAATGGGCACATTCTGTTCAGAAAACACACTGGCAGATAAACTCCGAGGTGCAACTGGCCAATGTTTTATTATAATAAATACAAATATACATATTTCACAAAATCAGGTGAATTCAGGGCAATTTTCAAACATGTTAAGGCCTATGCTACAAAGGATTTCAATGCCACATAAGCACACTGACAGGAGTGGGATATACACCTGACAACACTGAGGATAGTGGGGCGTTGGTATACGATAACAACTTTTAAAGGATCATGTATTTTCATATTTCCAAGTGTTTTATATGACTGTTAAACGTCAACATTTATTCACAATTGACTCTTTATTTTTGTATTATATTATATATATATATGGACTAAATATTACGTTATAGAATACAACAATGGGTATGTCCAGTATACTTCTTCTAAGACTTTTGCGCAGTGCTTTTGTGGCCCTGAGGTTGTCATAATCCATATTTGAAGTAGGGTATAGAATAAGTGCCATAGTGGAATGGAAGTCTTTTTTTCCCTGTGTTCCTCTCAGATCGGTGACACCTCTTTCTCCTCTGAAGCAGACGCGGGCGATAGAGACTCCTCGTCCTCTGACCTTGGGTAGTCTGTGTGGCTGCTCGTGCACTTGCAACCGCTGTGCGCGCTCCTTTGGGTGCCCTTCCCCTCCTTCTTGTGCTTGACCCTGCGGTTCTGGAACCAGATTTTCACCTGCTTCTCCGAGAGGTTCAAGTACGTCGCGATTTCGATTCTTCTCAGCCTCGAAAGATACATGTTTGATGAAAACTCCCTTTCCAGTTCCAAAAGTTGTGTGCTGGTGAAAGCCGTGCGCATCCTCTTACCATTCTGTATGTGGCTGCTCTCGGAGGCGCCTGTTGGAAGAAAATAACGTTTTAGTCGATCATTTACGTTGATGTCAAGGTTTACAATCCACCCGACGCAAGTGGCATAAATCAACATATCATTATATATCATCACATACATCTGTGCGTAAAAGGTATACATTGTCGATAATCCTCAAATTGTCTGAAGGTGCATTATAAAATGTATTCGAATATTAATTGAAAATGGTTCTAGTTGTGAAGTTAGGTGAAAAAATATAGGTGCGGCTTACCTATAGAGAGACAGTGGTACCGCCTTGGGTCTGTGACGCTGTAGGTGGGCGTGCAGACAGGTGTGTGTCCTGGGTGGTGTGCCAAAGCCGGAGACTGGTGGTGAGATATTCTTTGACAATATTGCATCTCCGCTCCCGGGAACGGGCTCTTCAGCATGGGAATGCCGCCGCGCGGAGAGTGGAGGTGGGACGTGACGCACAGCGGGCACACACAAAAAGTGCCAGTCTTCCTTGACGGGCACATCGGCGCGCTGACGGTCATGACGCTTGGAGAGTGCATGCTCATGGGGAGAAGGAAGTCCTGCCCCAGGTGCTCGGGTGGCCCGGGTCGCACCGTATCCTTGATGATCAAAGAGTCAACATAGAAGGACCTCGACATTGCTGCGCTGTGATTTAGTGATCGTTCCTCGGGATCGCAGAAGGTGCTCTGTTTCTCATCTGAAGCCCTCGGGATCGCAGAAGGTGCTTATGTTTGATGGTTGAACAAAAGGGACCCGAAGAGGGCTGGCCCAACAGCGTCACCCACGTGCGCACCCGGCTCCAAGGGTTTATACACTGCAAGTGACCCAAAGCACGTGACGTCTCCCTGAACTTCCAATCACAGTCTCCAGATTTAGTCATTTTATTCCAAAATTTCGACAAGTGTGGGGATGCAAGCAAAAAGTATGGATTTATGTTGTATTTTCAGAACTTTATTTGTAAGAGGCCAGGCTATTTATAGACCGCATCACAATCAATAATAAGCCAATACCTTTTAATGCATGCAATGCATCAAGCAGAGCACATTAAGTGATCATTCATTCATGAATAATACAAACAAATACAGGTCAATACATACTACACAACCAATCTGCTGCTAAAATCTTCTGGTTTGATTGATCATTTCATCCAATGATTGATGATGATCTAAATTTACCTGCAGAAGATAAGCATGCATGTATTTTTGAAACATCATATTCAGTGCATTTGCAAAAAAGGTATTTGCTACTTCCATGCACTTCTTAAGACTGCACCACAAAAAAGAACACATACAGGACAAAATTGCTTAACATGAGCAGTGATAGAGCCAGAAGTGATTAAAAAAAGCTATAAACCAAGTGCAACTCTATCCAACTATACAGACGCAAATTATTTCCCATTACATAATAAGATAAGCAAATTAAAACAGTATGCATGGGATTGTATAATTATTTCTTCATTCCTTATTCAAGTTTTAAATTAATGAGCATTAACCTACTTTAATTACTATTTAATTAGTCTAGAATAAGGCTACGGTATATTAAAAGGTAATTTATATGGAAGCCATCCAAATACTGTTATTTGTTAGTCAAGACATTTGTGGAAATGCGCTTAATGCTCCAAATTGTGCATGTGACTCAGAACTAATTGCTCTATCGCCTAATATGCAACTTTGCGTCCGCGGTTGGCCAAGATTTCACGTCCAGAAATTAAAGAATTATGAACTGCTGCCGAGTCTGGACTGTGGCAATTTGATAGCGATTAGGATTCAATTAGAAAGTGTTTATTATGGTGGGTCTGTGCCGGGTAAACAGGCAGCTATTCAGCTATTTCAGAAATGCGTTAATCCTTCATCTTGTGACAATAATTAGCGAGTTTGATCCCCAGGCGGGTCACCGGTGGGTTTAGCTTCTGCTTTCATCTGCTAAGTAACGCCTAGAACCTCCAGACAGAGGTAGGGAGGGTGGCGGGCATGCACTGCGCGCCGTTATAGGTTATGGTGCAACAAGCCTATTTCAGGTGCATTCATTCATTCATTAATTCATTAATTCATTCATTCATTCATTCATTCATTCATTCATTCATTCATTCATTCATTCATTCATTCATTCATTCATTCATTCATTCATTCATTCATTCATTCATTATTTTCTGCACAGACCACAAAGACACAAGTTCCATACACTCTCCTCCAGCAGGCTAGGGATTATTTTAAAACCAATGTGTTCATTAACAGCAATTTCTTTCTTTCTTTTCTTTCTTTCTTTCTCTTTCTTTCTTTCTTTCTTTCTTTCTTTCTTTTCTTTCTTTCTTTCTTTCTTTCTTTTCTTTTTTCTTTCTTTCTTTCTTTTTTCTTTCTTTCTTCTCTTTCT
>NC_140166.1:180033048-180080548 GCF_963971535.1 Notolepis coatsorum | reverse complement strand
CACGTCGTGCCTTTAAACATCGTCCTTGAACACATAAAAAATGTTTTCCGTGATTGTGAATAGACAACACCATTCAAGACAATGGTCGTCAGGGCTATAGAAAAGTAAAGTGACAGCCCCATAGCCCAAGAGGAGGCTGATGAACAAAGCCCGGCGAGGGCCATGTCGATGGGCTGCTATAGAGATGTCCTGCACCAGGCTGCCTCTAATTAGGGAGCCCGTTCTCACTCTCACAGACCAGACACTCCAGACTGAAGTGTGCCTGTCCGCTCAGGACTCGCAGGAGTGTCTGGATGGCCACACTCCACATATAGGCACACACAGGACTATGTGTCTGCGCTTGATAGTGTGCACAATTAACAAGTCTAGAAAAGGAGATAAACAGCGAGTGATAGTGATGCTGACCGCGGTTAAGTTCCCAGAGAAGGGTCTTTATTAAACCTTCTTGTTAGAGCCCCTGCATTACACCCCTCCGCCTCCTCTGTTGTTTCCAAAAGACTAAGCAAATGCCACCGCAGAGACTAAATGAGCGACGGAAAACAGAACAGCCCTTATTTCAATCTCTTCTCGCTTGAGTTGTCAAACAGTCCTGAATATCCATCCTCGGCTTCGCGAGTCATTGGTCGCTTTTCCGCCGCGTGTCGTTATCGCAGCACTTATCATTTATTGTTGTTGACGCCGAGAGCTTGTTTTTGATCCACTCACTGGTTCCTCGGGGCATCAAGATGCTGCTGTGTGTCTCAGTTAATGGTTGACCTTTCGCAAAAATAATTACCTTGTTAAGATTTATAGGGCATATAGTTCTTAATAAGGACTGCACTGCACATTTCATCTGAACATGGCGTGTCAGCTATGTTTTAAGATACAGAGCATTTCAGCTAATTTCAAAGACATCAGAATCAGGCGTGGCTGTAAACAGAATTCAAGCGGTTCCCTGGGGAGAGCTTTGATCTGACAGGTTCTCACCCCTCCTCAACCCAGAATAGAGAGGTGCTGACTTCACGTGAGACTTAAAACAGGAAGTGCATCAAAGAGTGAGTGACAGGACTCCCTCTATCCAGTTACCCGACCGACCAGCCTCTCCCTCAGCATAAAAGAGGTGATATTGTAACCGTTTTCTCCCTTCTCAAAGAGGAAATCCCTGGAATTGAGCTTGTGTGCTGGAGCGGAATCAGACTGGAATGTGTGGCCCGGCCTTGTCTTTTGTCACCAGGCAGTCAGTGAATAGACATGGCGACAATCTCTCTGCCCCCTGTTTATCACACCCGGGAGAAGCAAACAAACCAACTGCTTCATCCTCATATTACCATAATCCAAAACCTTATACCTGCCAATCACGTCACCCTGTCTGGTGGGCGGTTCTCCGGATACAGATTAAATCCTGTTCCCTGGCTAGACGTCCAATTGGATAACGTTGGGACAAAGAGAGAAGATTCCGCACACACCGTCTTAAACTTGCAACTAGAACTTGTTTATTGAAGGACAACGTCAGAATCCACTTCCAAAGCAAGGTTACTATGTGGCCATTTGAGAAATGTTTTGCTACCAGAAATGTATCAATTGATATTTAAAAAACAGATACAATTCCTACTTAAAAAATTAAGTCGATTTCTGTGAGTAAAGGGCTTAAGATACCTGATAACGCCAATAGCATTCCATGATGTGCTTTAGTTTCATGGTAAATGGTAAATGGCTGCTTTTTTATATAGCGCTTTTATCCAAAGCGCTTTACAATTTGTTACTCACATTTTACCCATTCACTCACACATTCACTCACACATTCACAAACCGACGGCGGAGGCAGGTGCCAACCTGCTCATCAGGAGAAAATAGGTGTAGGAAAGTGTAGGAGTCAAAATGTTCAAATGGTGGGTTTCTCACTTTGGAATGGAACTCTTCAATTGCTATATTCATCCATCAAACGAATGTACAATTGTGTTGTAGTTCTTGAGATGGTTCTTGGTTTCAGGACTGGTCTTAATACCAAAAGCACATGGTGTTGGTCTCTACTAAGTCTCAGCCATACATTTGTGGTCTTGTCTTTGTCTGGCAGGGGTCTCAAATGTATTTGTCCTTTCTACTTTACTAGTGCAGTGCCTGTTCAGGGCATGGACATTTGGAGTGCGTGCCCATTTGGAACGGGCCAATTATTTGGCTCCCAGTATTGTATTGCTGCTTGCAGGGTTGCCTGTTCAGAGTGTGTGGCTGTTTGGAATGCATGCCCATTCAGAGTGGGCTGATTGATTGACCCCCGGAAGTGCTGCTTGCAGATGTCGTATATTTCTAATCAATATCTAAGGTTATTTACAGTACAATGAGGTTGCTTATCTGGAAAGGAAGAAGGATCATAATTGATAGAATGGTCTCCTCATCTGACTTCAAATATAGCCATTAGAGAATTAAGCTTGTGCAGCCAGACAACAGCGCTATAGTTTAAAACTCATGATTTATTTTGCCTCTGGGCTCAGAGTGAATTCAGAAGGTGGTTGTTTTCATACAAGGATTATTTCATAGTACATCAACACATGTTGTACAAAGGATTAATAAGGTTTGCACATCAAACCCAGTCTGTACATAAAACAGTAGTCATGTTAACATCAATGAAATAGAGAATCTTACTGAGCATTACACATGAGTAAACCTGGTTTCAGATGGATATCTGTATACATGTTACTCTAAACTAAACAACAATGGTGTTTCCCATGTATTTACTCACATGCAATCAGCAGTCTGTGGGTGGGCGGTCGTGAGAGAGACGCAGACCCTAGGGGGTCTGGCCTGTCTCTCTAACACTGCGTTCTCTATTTTATACCGATATCCACCAATAATAGCAATCTAGTAGTACGTTTTGGTCCAATCAGGTTTGTCTTCCGGGGGCAGTCCGCCCCCCTCCCTGTCCCTCCGTGGGGTCCTCTTCCAGTATAGCAACAGCGGGGGGTCTTCATGTGACTTTTTGATGACTGGACAGTTTTAACACTAACCTTTTCTAATCTGTACCTTAAATGTAAGAAGTTACATATGTATTCAGCATTAACCCAATGTGGAGTTTGTCTATATTTTAATACCAGATTTCCTATATAAAGTATCACAAGCCTGCTTTTTCCCAGACTGAATTTATAGTTCTAAGGTTTAAATTCTAGCAAGATTTACAACCAGAGTGAAATAGCATTATTACTTAAATAACCAGTTTGACATTCTAAATGATATTCAAATATCTTGTCAGTTTAATGAATATGATCTTGTTTATGAATTAGTTTCCATGAACCTTTAGCAAAAGCAAGTTAGGTCTGTGTTTCTCTGCCTGTAATCGGTTAGGCTGTCTGCTGCTGAACTCTGCTCCCAGCTGGGTGTGACTACATTTACATACAGTCCTCAGTCACGAGTGGGGGTTGAGTGGCTGTTTTTCCTTCTGTTCCAAATAGTTGAGTACATTTGTTTAGAGTGCGGGGATTGGTTGAAACCTCTCCCAGCATGTCACACTCCGCTTCAGCAACACCAAGCTTCTTGCATTTTGGTTTTCTAATTTATACACACATATTAGTTATGAAATACACAGTCAATGTTACCACACAGAGTTGTGGAGACCCACGTTATGGCTGCTTGCAGTGTTGTGGAGACCCACGTTATGGCTGCTTGCAGTGTTGTGGAGACCCACGTTATGGCTGCTTGCAGTGTTGTGGAGACCCACGTTATGGCTGCTTGCAGCGTTGTGGAGACCCACGTTATGGCTGCTTGCAGTGTTGTGGAGACCCACGTTATGGCTGCTTGCAGTGTTGTGGAGACCCACGTTATGGCTGCTTGCAGCATTGTGGAGACCCACGTTATGGCTGCTTGCAGTGTTGTGGAGACCCACGTTATGGCTGCTTGCAGTGTTGTGGAGACCCACGTTATGGCTGCTTGCAGCATTCTCGAGAACCGGTCATCTGATCAACTTCACCCTTGAGTCCTCATGAACAATACACCCACCAAACATAAATGTAAAATTGGTTGTTATAGCGTCACCATCTGGCCATATGGCACCAAATTCAACACTACCCTGCCCTTGTTCCTCAGCAATACACCCACCAGGTGCGAATTTCATCTGATGAACAATTCTTGAGATATGCGAAGGATAGACACACACACACTGTAGCATCACCATCTGGCCAAATGGCACCAAATCCGACACCAACCCCCCCTCCCATGTGTCCTCAGCAATACACCTTCAGACACACACGCATGCACACACAGACAGTGAGTCCTTCCTTTATAGTTAGATTCAATGCTCTTTTATATATGTATGTACATATGTGTGTGATGATCCCGATCAATCAATAAGCCAAACATGGGGTTTCTTTTGACACTGTTGTGCCTAAATCATTTCAGATTTATTTCTTCTCTTTCTGTGCAGATTTCCTCTCCTCCAGATGAAGTATTGATTCGGGAAAGTGTCACGTAGGCTCGAGTGTTTCGTTATGTCGTGTTCATCATTGCCACTTAGTGTCTTTCAGGCAACATGTCCTTCATCCCTCGTCCATTTCCCCTGTAAACCCTGTGGTTGGGGTCAACGTACGGCCCTGTCACGCTCCCCTCCGCACTGTGACGTCTCCCCGCACTCCCAGATAGACTTACTCACACATGTTTTGCTACCAGAAATGTATCAATTGATATTTAAAAACCAGATACAATTCCTACTTAAAAAATTAAGTCGATTTCTGTCAGCAAAGGGTTAAGATACTTGATAATGCCAATAGCATTCCATGATATGCTTTACTTTCATGGTAAATGGTAAATGGCTGCTTTTTTATATAGCGCTTTTATCCAAAGCGCTTTACAATTTGTTACTCACATTTTACCCATTCACTCACATATTCACTCACACATTCACACACCGACGGCGGAGGCAACCATGCAAGGTGCCAACCTTCTCATTGGGAGCAAATAGGTGTAGGAAAGTGTAGGAGTCAAAATGTTCAAATGGTGGGTTTCTCACTTTGGAATGGAACTCTTCAATTGCTATATTCATCCATCAAACTAATGTACAATTGTGTTGTAGTTCTTGAGATGGTTCTTGGTTTCAGGACTGGTCTTAATACCAAAAGCACATGGTGTTGGTCTCTACTAAGTCTCAGCCATACATTTGTAGTCTTGTCTTGGTCTGGCAGGGGTCTCAAATGTATTTGTCCTTTCTACTTTACTAGTGCAGTGCCTGTTCAGGGCATGGACATTTGGAGTGTGTGCCCATTTGGAACGGGCCAATTATTTGGCTCCCAGTATTTGTGAGGTTTTTGTCCATTGCTCACTTACTCGCTCTGTTCCTTTAAGCCTACTCGCTCTGTTCCTTTTGTTTTTCTGTTAATCAATTGCATTCCCCTATTCACACGCTTCTTCCCATAGACGCCGTTGATTGGTGCTCCCCCAACCACACGCTTGTCAATCACATCCCTCAGCTGTCACAGCTTGTCAATTAAGCATTCCCTTATTATTTATACCCCGTTTCCCCATTCAAGTTTTGTTGGATCGTTTTGATAGTTCAGTAGCATTCGCCGTTCCTGCCTTGCCTGCTGTTTTCCCTGTGCTTTGCCTCCAGGATATTCAAGAAGTATTCCGCTTGGACACCCGTTTCCCGTGGCGACGCGCTCGCCCCGTTTTGATCCTACTCTCTTTACGCACAGCGCCTGGGTGAGTTTTTATGACTGTCTTTGATCCTATTCGTTTTCGTGTGTTTAAATGACACTGAAGATATCCTGCTTTTTGTCAGACAGTCACTCACCCAGCGTTCAGCTTTTTTGGATTGTTCATTGGGATAATATTGGGCCTTAACATCGCTCACTGTGTGTTCACACACCGAAGATATAATCACTTGGATTTGTATTTGGGACTTCGCTCACAGTGTTTATTTGCACCGAAGATTTCTATCACGTGGATTTGTGTTTGGGACGTTACTCACAGTGTGTATATACACCGAAGATTCAGTCACTTGGATTACTCTGTTTTTTGGTACAAGTCACCTCCCCTGTCACCTGCTCTGTTCCCAACTGTACTCTGAGCTAACCCGCTCCCTCTCTCCCTCTCGGTCCTGTTACCACCTCGGAGATCTGCCGAGAGAAGTCTGCAGAGCGGCTCTGACGTCATCGTCTGCTTCCCCAGACTAACCATCCCGGGAGAAGCTGCAGAGCAGCAACATTCATCTATGCTTGTATCCCAGTCTTTGTCTGTTCTCTACCAAGTCTATGCTGTTTATTTAGTGTAAATAAACAAGCCCTTGTTTTTGGCAACTCTGAATCTACTCTCTTGTGTCGTTGCGTTTGGGGTCGGTGTCAAACCATAACATTACGATCCAACCAAAATGACGACCCCAGCCGACACAGAGAGGGTCAGAACCGCACTAGCTAATCAGATCGAGTTGACCAAGGATCACAGTCACCAACTAGAGAGGGCTGCGGCTGCGGTGCAGGATCTCAGGGAACAGGTCCAGCCTATTCAAGGGTCCCTGGCCGCCCTGGCAGGACAACAATCTGGTATTCTCGTTCAGCTTCACTCGCTGAGCGACACCGTTAACGCTTTATAATAATAATATAATAATTTATAATAATTTAGGACCTGCTCCGAGGTCACCATTTGGCACACATGCGAACCATGCATACAATGCGTATCTGCGATTAACCCATCCCGTCGTCCTTCCCCCCCAAGGGCAGCCGGGAGCAGACAGGCGCCACGTGAGCCGCGCCAGGGGACCAATCCAAGTGCTCCTGTCCGTCTTCGTCAAGGACGCCACAGCGTTAGCGATCTTGTTGTTGTGCATGTGCGGCTGCGGTGCAGGATCTCAGGGAACAGGTCCAGCCTATTCAAGGGTCCCTGGCCGCCCTGGCAGGACAACAATCTGGTATTCTCGTTCAGCTTCACTCGCTGAGCGACACCGTTAACGCTTTACTTCCCTCACTTCCTTCAGGAGCATTCCCCGCAGCCCCAGCAGTTCCCACTTTTCCCGATCCCGCACCTCGGGAACCCCGTCTCTCCGTCCCACGGCTGTTCGACGGCAATCCCGAGGAGTGTGCCACATTCATCATGCAATGTGAGTTGGTTTTCCGTCATCAACCAAGTCGATTCACTTCTAGAGGGGCCCAAGTGGCCTATATGACAAACTTGCTTTCAGGCCGTGCTGCCCAGTGGGTCACTTCCTCCTGGGCAATGGATGCAGATTTTGTTTTCTCCTATCCAGACTTCGTGGCTGAGCTCCGCAGGGTGTTCCACCATCCAGCCCGTGGCCTGGACCCTGGAGCCCGGTTGGGTACCTTCCGACAGGGGAGCGGCGGGGTAACTGACTACGTCCTGGAGTTTCGACTGGCGGCGGTGGAGAGTGGATGGAACGACCCTGCACTTCGCCTAACCTTCTTGAGGGGGCTCAGTGACGCAGTCAGGGACCAGCTCGCTACCCGGGAGGTGCCTGACTCCCTCGAGGACCTGTTTAGCCTCGTCATCCGCATCGACGGACGCCTCCAGGAGAGAAGGCGAGAGAGGACCCGACTGTTACCTCCTGAGGTACCCCGGATTCCCCGGACTCATGACGTTACTGCTGGTCGCCCTGCCCTCAACACGACTGGTGGTAGCGGACCCTCCCGTTCGGTTCGCGAGGAGGAACCCATGCAGCTGGGACGCTCTCATCTGAGCCGGGCTGAACGGTCTCTGCCTCTACTGCGGAAGGGAGGGACACCGAATTGCCAACTGCCCCACCCGGCCAAAAGACCAGGCTCGCCGAGACCCCGGGAAATCCTGGTGAGCCGTTTTTCCCATTCCCAAAGCCGCGCACCACCTGGCCATCTGATGAGCGTCACCCTGGCCTGGGGGGACCAACGAGCCACGGTGGAGGCCCTCATCGACTCAGGGGCAGACGAGAATTTCCTCGACTTCGAGTTTGCTACCCGAGCCAACATTCCACTTGAGGACCTTGTGAGGCCCTTGGAGATCTTTGCGTTGGACCAACACCGCCTGGCCGACATCTCTCAACGCACCGGCCCAGTCGTGCTGACCATCGCTGGGAACCACGTTGAGAGAATCCAGTTCCTTATCACCCGATCCCCTCTTGTCCCGGTGGTCCTGGGTAGGCCCTGGCTCGCGCTGCACGAGCCCCACATCGCCTGGTCCTCCGGTACCATCAGGGGCTGGAGCTCTTCCTGTCACGCCCTGTGTCTGCAGGCGGCGTCCTGTCCCCCGCCCCGGAGGCCCGCTGGTGAGTCGCCTCCGGACCTTTCGTCCATACCTCCCGAGTACCACGACCTCTTGGAGGTTTTTAGTAAGTCCAGGGCTCAGGCCCTTCCACCTCACCGCCCTTACGACTGCGCCATCGACCTCCGCCAAGGGGCTCCCCTTCCCGGCAGCCGCCTTTACAGTCTGACCGTTCCGGAGAAGAAGGCGATGGATCAGTACATCTCTGAGTCATTGGAAGCAGGACTCATTCGGCCTTCCTCCTCCCCAGTGGCGGCCGGTTTCTTCTTTGTTGGTAAGAAGGATGGGGACCTTCGACCCTGCATCGACTATCGCCAGCTCAACGAGATCACCATCAAGAACAAGTACCCTCTACCCCTCATGAACTCCACCTTCGAGCCACTCACCCAGGCTACCGTCTTTACCAAGCTGGACCTCCGGAGTGCCTACCATCTTGTCCGTATCCGTGAAGGCGATGAATGGAAGACCGCCTTCAAGACCCCCAGGGGCCACTACGAGTACCTGGTGATGCCGTTCGGCCTCACCAACGCCCCGGCGGTATTCCAGGCACTCATGAACGATGTCCTTCGTGACATGCTGGAGGTGTTCGTGGTGGTGTACCTGGACGACATCCTCATCTTCTCCAGGACCCTCGAGGAACACATCCAGCATGTCCGCCGTGTGCTGGAGCGCCTCCTCCACAATCGGCTCTTCGTCAAGGCGGAGAAGTGCCGTTTCCACTACCTGGGCTTCATCGTTGAGAAGTGCTTGACCCGAGCGGATCCTCGCAAGATCCAAGCTGTGGAGGATTGGCCTGAACCCACCACTCGGAAGGAGTTACAGAGTTTCCTCGGGTTCGCCAACTTCTACCGAAGGTTCATCCGGAACTACAGTCAGGTGGCGGAGCCACTTACCAGACTGACCTCTCCCGCTCTGCCGTTCGACTGGTCCCCAGCGGCATGTGCTGCGTTCCGCTCCCTCAAGAAGAGGTTCACTTCCGCCCCTATCCTGCTCCACCCTGACCCCAAGAGACAGTTCATTGTTGAGGTGGACGCCTCGGATACTGGACTGGGCGCTGTCTTATCCCAACGTTCGCTTACGGACCAGAAGGTACATCCTTGTGCCTTCTACTCGCGTCGTTTCCTCCCTGCCGAGAGGAACTACGACACCGGCAATCGGGAGCTGCTGGCGGTCGTGGCTGCGTTGGAGGAGTGGCGTCATTGGCTAGAGGGGGCCGGGGAGCCTTTTACCATCTGGACGGACCACAAGAACCTGACGTTCATCCGCGCTTCCAGGCGCCTCAACGGTCGGCAGGCGAGATGGGCCAGTTTCCTCAGTCGGTTCGACTTCTCGCTGACTTTCCGTCCCGGTTCCCGCAACACGAAGGCCGACTCCCTGTCCCGGTTACACTCCAAGGGGGCTCCACCCTCTGAGGACCCGACTCCCATCCTCCCGGAGGCCAGGGTGGTTGGAGCCATCACCTTGGGCATCGAGGGGGTGGTTAGACGTGCCCTACGCTTCCAGCGTGCTCCAAGCAACGTTCCGATTCATCGTCTCTTCGTCCCCGACTCTGTCCGGTCCCGGGTGCTGCTATGGGGCCATACCAGCCGGTTCGCCTGCCACCCGGGCGTCCATCGCACGTTCTCCTTCCTGGCTCGTCGTTTCTGGTGGCCCACCATGCGGAACGACGTCAAGGAGTTCGTATTGGCCTGCACGGTCTGTGCCCGCAGCAAGGCCTCGCACCAGGCACCCTCCGGGCTTTTACAGCCACTTCCCGTTCCGAGCCGTCCATGGTCACATGTGGCGCTAGACTTCGTCACAGGTCTTCCCTCCTCCCAGGGGAACACTTGCCTTCTGACCGTGGTGGATCGATTCAGCAAGGGGGTTCACCTCGTGGCCCTTTCCAAGCTTCCCTCGGCGGCCGAGACGGCGGACCTCCTGACTCACCACGTGTTCCGCCTTCATGGGTTTCCCCAGGACATCGTCTCTGACCGGGGGCCCCAGTTCACCTCCCAGGTATGGCGGGCCTTTTGCAAGGGGTTGGGGGCGACGGTCAGTCTTTCCTCTGGTTATCATCCCCAGACTAACGGACAGACGGAGAGGATGAACCAGAGCGTGGAGTCTGCTCTTCGGTGTGTGGCAGCCGAGAGACCGGCATCCTGGAGCCGTTTCCTTCCCTGGGTTGAGTACTCCATCAATTCAATGGTCAGTTCCGCCACCGGCCTCTCACCATTTGAGGTTTCCCTGGGCTACCAACCCCCTCTTTTCCCCGCACAGGAGGCGGAAGTGGCAGTTCCCTCCGTGCAGGTCCACCTCGACCGCTGCTGACGGGTTTGGGAGATCTCCAGGACCGCGCTGCTCCGGACATCTGAGCGCGCCTGTCGTGGGGCTGACCGGCGCCGGGTTCCTGCGCCGACTTACCACCCTGGGCAGAGGGTGTGGCTCTCCGCTAAGGACCTCCCGCTTCGGTCCTCGGCCAAGAAGCTCAACCCCCGTTTCGTCGGACCTTTCGAGGTCCTGAAGGTACTCAGTCCAGCGGCCCTGCGTCTGAAACTTCCTGCGTCCATGCACATTCACCCCGTGTTCCATGTCTCCCGGGTTAAGCCCGTCTCCCTCAGTCCCCTGATGCCTCCAGCTCCTGATCCTCCGCCTCCCGTGATGGTGGATGGTCACCCCCAGTGGCAGGTCCGCCGGTTGATGGGCGTTCGACGGCGGGGTCGGGGGTTCCAGTACCTGGTGGACTGGGAGGGTTACGGCCCTGAGGAGCGGAGCTGGGTCTCCCGGCAGCTCATCGTGGATCCCGGCTTGATCACTGACTTCCATCGTGCCCATCCTGACGAGCCGGGTCGGCCTGGTCGCCGGGTGGCTCCCGTGGAGGGGGGGGTACTGTGAGGTTTTTGTCCATTGCTCACTTACTCGCTCTGTTCCTTTAAGCCTACTCGCTCTGTTCCTTTTGTTTTTCTGTTAATCAATTGCATTCCCCTATTCACACGCTTCTTCCCATAGACGCCGTTGATTGGTGCTCCCCCAACCACACGCTTGTCAATCACATCCCTCAGCTGTCACAGCTTGTCAATTAAGCATTCCCTTATTATTTATACCCCGTTTCCCCATTCAAGTTTTGTTGGATCGTTTTGATAGTTCAGTAGCATTCGCCGTTCCTGCCTTGCCTGCTGTTTTCCCTGTGCTTTGCCTCCAGGATATTCAAGAAGTATTCCGCTTGGACACCCGTTTCCCGTGGCGACGCGCTCGCCCCGTTTTGATCCTACTCTCTTTACGCACAGCGCCTGGGTGAGTTTTTATGACTGTCTTTGATCCTATTCGTTTTCGTGTGTTTAAATGACACTGAAGATATCCTGCTTTTTGTCAGACAGTCACTCACCCAGCGTTCAGCTTTTTTGGATTGTTCATTGGGATAATATTGGGCCTTAACATCGCTCACTGTGTGTTCACACACCGAAGATATAATCACTTGGATTTGTATTTGGGACTTCGCTCACAGTGTTTATTTGCACCGAAGATTTCTATCACGTGGATTTGTGTTTGGGACGTTACTCACAGTGTGTATATACACCGAAGATTCAGTCACTTGGATTACTCTGTTTTTTGGTACAAGTCACCTCCCCTGTCACCTGCTCTGTTCCCAACTGTACTCTGAGCTAACCCGCTCCCTCTCTCCCTCTCTCCCTCTCGGTCCCGTTACCACCTCGGAGATCTGCCGAGAGAAGTCTGCAGAGCGGCTCTGACGTCATCGTCTGCTTCCCCAGACTAACCATCCCGGGAGAAGCTGCAGAGCAGCAACATTCATCTATGCTTGTATCCCAGTCTTTGTCTGTTCTCTACCAAGTCTATGCTGTTTATTTAGTGTAAATAAACAAGCCCTTGTTTTTGGCAACTCTGAATCTACTCTCTTGTGTCGTTGCGTTTGGGGTCGGTGTCAAACCATAACAGTATTGCTGCTTGCAGGGTTGCCTGTTCCGAGTGTGTGGCTGTTCGGAATGCATGCCCATTCAGAGTGGGCTGATTGATTGACCCCCGGAAGTGCTGCTTGCAGTGTTGTGGAGACCCACATTATGGCTGCTTGCAGAGTTGTGGAGACCCACGTTATGGCTGCTTGCAGTGTTGTGGAGACCCACGTTATGGCTGCTTGCAGCGTTGTGGAGACCCACGTTATGGCTGCTTGCAGCGTTCTAGAGAACCGGTCATCCAATCGACTTCACCCTTGAGTCCTCAGCAAGTCCTGAGCAATACACCCGCCAAACATAAATGTAAAATTGGTTGTTATAGCGCCACCATCTAGCCATATGGCACCAAATTCAACACTACCCTCCCCTTGTTCCTCAGCAATACACCCACCATGTGCGAATTTTATCTGATGAACAATTCTTGAGATATGCGAAGGACAGACAGACACACACACACACACACACACACACACACACACACACACACACACACACACACACACACACACACACACACACACACACACACACACACACACACACACACACACACACACACACACACACACACACACACACATACACACCGACACCAACCCCCCCTCCCATGTGTCCTCAGCAATACACCTTCAGACACGCACGCACACACACACAGACAGTGAGTCCTTCCTTTATAGTTAGATTCAATGCTCTTTTATATATGTATGTACGTATGTGTGTGATGATCCCAATCAATCAATAAGCCAAACATGGGGTTTCTTTTGACACTGTTGTGCCTAAATCATTTCAGATTTATTTCTTCTCTTTCTGTGCAGATTTCCTCTCCTCCAGATGAAGTATTGATTCGGGAAAGTGTCACGTAGGCTCGAGTGTTTCGTTATGTCGTGTTCATCATTGCCACTTAGTGTCTTTCAGGCAACATGTCCCTCATCCCTCGTCCATTTCCCCTCTAAACCCTGTGGTTGGGGTCAACGTACGGCCCTGTCACGCTCCCCTCCGCACTGTGACGTCTCCCCGCACTCCCAGATAGACTTACTCACACATCGCTTCATTCAAATAGTGTCTGCATTCTTCCTGCAATTATTCAAAGTGTTCCTCTCATGTGACTCATTGGAAGATGTGCTGAAGTTTGAGGGACGTGGTGGAGTTTCCGGCTGACAAGCACCCAGCAGCCACTCTTAAGACTTTCCTCTTGTGTGTGCGCTCATTTGGACAATCAGAAGTGCATCTATCTGATTTCCACCCCCTTTTTTTCATCTTTCGGTCGCTATCATCTCTAGCTGTTGGCATTTCAGTGTTAATTTATTTTTATTCATCACTTCTGTAAGCACAAGCCACATAATTGAAATCCTCTACATATTTTACGTAATGATGAATGTGGTCTGTCCAGTAAGTGCTTACACCCCCCCCTGTCTAATAGGGAGGATGCAGCTTCTGCTGCCTGAAGGAAAGAATACATTCAATTTCAGCCTCCAAGAATCATAGATATCAACACTTTTTGGACAGTATCACTTCATACAAATGTTTTAAAGTTCACCGTGCACATTCATGACTCCTAGAGGAAGAAGCCAATTGATTTAGGTCAGGGGTTCTCAAACCTTTTTATACCATGACCCCATTTAATTTAGGCACTTTTTTGGCGACCCCACACTTAATGTATCGCGTTATTTCAAAGGTGGAAATAAGAAATATCAAAATAAAAGCACACGTTGTTGAACTTGATCATGCATATTTATTTTGAAAATTAAATTACAGCACTATGTTATCAATGAAATGAATGGATATTATCAACAAATGCAACGGAATTGTTTCTGTTATATATTTATAATACGAGGCATATTTAGCCAAAATATGTTGCCAGAACATAAAAAAATAAAAGAAAATGCATGCCGTTCACATGCGCTTTTCAAGAATAAAAAAAACGAGACTTAATGGGAAGGGTGTGCTTGTACATTTGAACAGTTCTATGATACGTGGCTGCATTGTGCTGAGAAAGAGGCAGAGATCCGCTTCTATTCTGAGGCGAGATCTGTATTTATTTTTTATTGTCAGTGCCGAAAATCCGGCCTCACAGATTTAGGTTGATGCGAAGGAGACAAGCTTCTGGACTGATATCCTGAACTTTGCGAGGGCCTGTCCAGTGAACTTGACTTTCAGTAGCTCGTTACACGAAAGATCAATGAGCGCCTTCTGCTGAGACAGTGTCTGTGTCTGACAGCCTGTCGCGTCATGCGTAATGAACGGATCTTTGATCCAGTAAAATAGTCAAATTGAAAATAGTTCCGAAATTGTTCAATGAGCCCTTCTATGTGGCTACAGATGATAGGTTTCAAATACTTTTTTGCAACATTCTGTTCCTCCAAAAACCCATCAAGCAGAGTAAATACCCCCAAATCTCCGCTAATTATCCTGGAGTGCCACAAACGGAGTTTCTTAATCCAACTCTCCATTTGAGCTGTGAGTCCAAACAGGTCTGTGGTCCAACCTTGTAGTCCCAGATTCAACGCATTGAGACGGTCAAAGACGGTTAGAAAACTTTAACTTTTTTGAATTTGTTTTTGAATTAGGGGTAGGTTGCTCTATAAGCCTTCGGCTTCAAACCTATCCTTTTCGTTTGTTTATTTGTAAAAAAAAAATCGATTTATTTATGTGTATGTGTAAACATTCGAAATAAAAGAATGAATTCATTCATTCATTCATTCAAAGACGTTGGATAGATAATAATAATAATAATAATAATAATAATAATAATAATAATAATAATAATAATAATAATAATAATAATAATAATAATAATAATAATAATAATAATAATAATAATAATAATAATAATAATAATAATAAACAACTGTAGACTGTTTAAGCATTACATCACGCGATGGAGTGTGTTATACAAATTAGATCACGCCTATGGGTGGTCGTTAGACCCCCATAGGCGTGATCTAATTTGTATAACACACGACTTCAAGTGGTGTAATACTTTTATACAATGGCCGAATTCACCCAACCGTATTGCTATAGATTAAACACACAGTAATTGAAGCATAATCGAGATTTATTCACAAAACCATCCGCAGAAAAAGTAGGTAAAAAAAAGAAAGAAAGTTGCCTCTGTGTCTAGAAGCAGAGGGAGGTTGCTTCAAAGCATGCCATCTAACAACAAACTTCATATAAATCCTGTGATGTATTATTGTTTTGACAATGGGTCATGACAAACCAATTACATAATCCAACATTGTGTAAACAACTAACATATTCCAGTTGACTGTATCTTTTTTTAATTATTCATTACGAATATATCCATACTTCCATTGTGTCCGGGACATCCAGTGAAATCGCTTCGTGCGACAGTGTCCTTTTGAAGCAGAGGGAGGTTGAAACAAAGCACCATCTAACAACAAACTTCATATAAAATGACTCTGCTATAGAGCCACACTCCGTTATGCACAAGTTTACAGACATACATTTAAGAAGTTAGACTAGAAGTCTTTATTTGTCATGCAGTTTTAACACACACGCGAGATGGGCGACCCACAGGAACACACACACTGAGTCGTCGATGAAATGTCTCTCTGCACTTTTCCCATCCCGTTGTCCTTCCCCCCATGGGCAGCCGGGAGCAGATAGGGCGTCAACGTGAGCCACGCCCCGGGGACCAATCCAAGTGCTCCTGTCCATCTTCGTCAAGGACGCCACAGCGTTAGCGATCTGTTGTGCATGTTTTTCCATTGGGTTTATCTTATCGGGGGGGGGGAAACCCTTGCATGCACAGGGAGAACATGCAAACTCGACACAGAAAGGCCTGGGAGATCCCCCACCTGAGTACCTGGAATCATGGAAACCTGGTCGCCAAGCGGGAATCGAACCCTGGACCTTCTTGCTGTGAGGCGACAGTGTTAACCACTACACCACCGTGCCGCTTGTACATGACATACAGATAGACAGTACTGCTACATCCAGGGCCGCCTCAGGGGGTGTGCGAGCAGTGCGGTCGCACAGGGCCTCGCGGGAAGGGGGGCCTCGAAAAAAAAAATAAAAAAAAAATAAAAAAATTTTTTTTTTTATTTTTTTTTTTTATTTTTTTTTTTTTTTTTTGCGAGGCCCCCCTTCCCGCGAGGCCCTTTTTCATCACAGACCTCAAATCTAGTTTTGCTTATATGCTTATATATTTCACATTAGACACGTTTGTAGAATGTGTCTGACTTCCTGCCTCTGCGGCTCTGCAGACTGCAGTTTTCCGATTTCTGCGGATTTGCTGCTCTACAGATTTTAGGATAGTGTTTCCGGGCTCTTCTCGGACACACGAGGTACAGGGATGATCTAATTCAGCGCTATTCAGAGGAGCGAGGCGAGTGGATGTCTTTTCAAAAGAAGGAGAAGAGAACTTGTGAGCAGATAAATCTGTTAGGCAGCAATACGCCGAAAGGTGTCCAGTCTGCCGGAAAGTACTCGAAGAAGAAGAAGAAGAAGAAGAAGAAGAAGAAGAAGAAATTACACCGTGGGCCAAGAAAGTCTCCTTCCAACTTTACCATTGGCGCCGCGTTGATACTGCGTTATGGTGAGTCAACCTATGATTATATTCCCGCCGTGGACCTGACCTATCTCTCTTTCTCTCTCTCTGGAGCCAAACTGGTCGACTAGCTAATATAGTACTACTAGTAGCTAACGGTGTGTGCCTGGTGAGAGCACCTGGCTGTATGTAGCCGCATAGCTTGCAGAACGCAGAAGCAAGCTATGAGGCTACATACAGCCAGGTGCCTGATTGAGCTAACTGTTAGCCAGTTAGCTGTTTAGCGTCAGCTGGGAACGTTCGTTTGATGCTATCAGTTAGCCTTGAGAATAGCAGGCCCTGGCACTCTGACTACGACATCATCTTTGACAGAAGATGTAGTCGGGCCTGCACCATGACAAGGCTCTGGCCATAGCTTATTTGTCCCGACAGCGAGAGGCCTTTCGTCAACGTGGAGACCTGTGTTGCGGCCTTTCGCCCTGCGTTCCTTTTGTGCAGGTAAGATTAATGAAAATGTCATGACATTACCCCACTCTTCCTTCCTCCCCTCCCGAATGTTTTGTTAATAACAATGTTTTTTTCCAGGCAAAACATATGCTACTTCACAACATTTGGAGATACGACATGTGTTGTGTGTGAATGGTCGTTTGTGTAGCTTGGGTAGCGTTGGGCCGTTGGCCAAAGCTGTGTGTGGCCTGGTGTCACAGTACCTGGCTAGCCTATTTAGCTGATGTCGGCCATTGGCTCCTTGCTGCTTTGGTTTCTCTGGTATAGACCCTCTTCTTGTTGGATTTAAGTGTTGATCTTTGTCCTTTTGGATCTCTCATACATGCTCTAGTCTCTCTCTAACACACACACACACATGACAAACACACATGTTCTCTCTCTCTCTCTCTCTCTTTCTAACACACACAGTCTGCCTATGGCGGCCTTTCTCGATGGCTAGGCTGTGCTCAAGGATCTTCAGTCACAGTGCTCAGGTATTCTGCCACTGTGTACTCTCTGTTTAGGGCCAAATAGCATTTCAATTTCTTTCCAATGTGTGTCTCTCTCTCTCTCTCTCTCTCTCTCTCTCTCTTGGATTTAAGTGTTGATCTTTGTCCTTTTGAATCTCTCATACATGCTCTAGTCTCTCTCTAACACACACACACATGACAAACACACATGTTCTCTCTCTCTCTCTCTCTCTTTCTAACACACACAGTCTGCCTATGGCGGCCTTTCTCGATGGCTAGGCTGTGCTCAAGGATCTTCAGTCACAGTGCTCAGGTATTCTGCCACTGTGTACTCTCTGTTTAGGGCCAAATAGCATTTCAATTCCTTTCCAATGTGTCTCTCTCTCTCTCTCTCTCTCTCTCTCTCTCTCTCTCTCTCTCTCTCTCTCTGTACACTGTATATTGACTGTAGAACGGGAGCTCTCTCTCGCTCTCTCTTTTGCTATATGTTGACTGTATCATGCCCCGCCTCGGGCAGCGCTATTATTTAAGAATATGTTGACTGTATATAGGGGGGGGGGGGGGGGGGGGGGGGGGCTCGCGTTAAATCTCGCACAGGGCCTCGCATTTCTCCCAGGCGGCCCTGGCTACATCTATACATTTATGACATACCAGATTTACAAATACAGTACTATTTTTGTAGGGTGATTATTGTTTATTTACATTGAGGTTCTGGGGTCACGTGGAGTGTGTTATACGAAATACCCCCCCCCCCCCTCCACCCCATCTACCAATCTCCTACCTACCAACCTTCTCCAATGTACAGTTTCTTCATCAAATGTATATACTCTTTTTTTTAGACTCTTCTTGTATCACAAACAGTACTGTATTTGTAAATCTGGTATGTCATAAATGTATAGATGTAGCAGTACTGTCTATCTGTATGTCATGTATGTCATATATGTTATGATGAATTGAAAATGGGGGACCCTGATGTAAACAAGACGAAAGTCTTTCTCTGGTCTGCATCCCCTTAACAATTGTGTGTATTGAGCTTAACTGTATTGTACCCATTCTGCAATCTGTTAATAACATTTTCAATCAATCAGTCAATCAATCAAATAACAACCGGTAACTTCACTGTGCTTCTTAAACAATGATTGGTGTAAATTCTGTCGGTGCCCGCGGCTTTACATATTCGGGGTAACATCATACATGTACATAGATCAAAATGTACAATGATAAGTTCGTTTTCGTCAATGTCAGCATGTCTTTTTTCCTTCTTCGGCTTCTCCTGATGTATAAGTTTACAGATTTATATTATTCAATGAGACTGCCAGCCAGCTTTTGCGCGACGGACACCGACACAGAGAGCACTCAGCCTCAGAACCCCCCCGCAATTTATATTTTGTTTTACAATGGGTCATGACAAACCAATTACATAATCCAACATTGTGTAAACAACTAACATATTCCAGGTGACTGTATCTTTTTTGGATGAGTCGTTATGATGAAACCAATACATCCATTCATAAAGATTATTGTCCGCCATCTTGGTTTCATTCAGAAAAGAATGAACGGCGGATTAATTCGAAAAAAAAGTTATCCGGTTGTGGGCGGGTTCTGGGGTCATGTGGAGTGTGTTATATGAAATAACAACCGGTAACTTCACTGTTTCAGCCAATCAGAATCAAGACATTTGCATGCCATTGTATAATGCAGTTTTCAGCAGAGTTTTCTTTCTTTTTTTATCCACTTTTTCTCCTATTTTTCTTTTTTTCTCCCATCCCAATTTCGTGATTCCAATTCTTCCCTCCCCTGTCTTGAACGTTGCTAGACTATGCCTCCCACTGGTTGGCTGTAGTGAGGATAGAAAGCCTTGCATCACGTGTCCCCTCCGCGTGAACACTTTCGGCAACCAACATGCCCTTCCGCGTTTCTCTGATTGGCCGAGCGCCTTCTGCGTTTCGCTGATTGGCCGAGCGCGGCTCCCCCTTAAGCTCCAGGAGAGAGGAGAGAGGCTGAAAACCTGCAGTTCTTGCCCGACTGATGGGAGCCAAATCCCGGATCCGATTTTTCTGATGAATACCCCCAAAACATGGAGGTCCCGAACGCATGGAAGTATTGATTGCGCCGTAACGAATCATTAAAAATATATAACGTTAACTGGAATATGTTGTGCCTTTACACATATGTTGGATTATGTAATTGGTTTGTCATGACAAACTAATAAAAAATCGCGATTTACCCGGTGGCTACAACAACACACAGTGACTACATGCATCATTGTTTACAATGAACGGTGGGGCTAATCTAAAGGACTGGACACAGACGCGTTAAACTAACCTAAAGTTAGTTGTTCACCAACAATCTACAGACACAAACAAACACAGAACCGGACTGTTATATTAAATTAATTGATAGCTGCTTAATGCGTCCGTGTCCAGTCCTTTAGATTAGCCCCACCGTTCATTGTAAACAATGATGCATGTAGTCACTGTGTGTTGTTGTAGCCACCGGGTAAATCGCGATTTTTTATTAGTTTGTCATGACAAACCAATTACATAATCCAACATATGTGTAAAGGCACAACATATTCCAGTTAACTGTATATTCTTTTAATGATTCCTTACGGCGCAATCAATACTTCCATGCGTTCGGAAAAATCGGATCCGGGATTCGGCTCCCATCAGTCGGGCAAGAACTGCAGGTTTTCAGCCTCTCTCCTCTCTCCTGGAGCTTAAGGGGGAGCTTAGTATTCCTGCCTCTGAGGAGCGCGTCGCGGCTCATGCGCATGCGCGTGCTCGGCCAATCAGAGCAATTGAGAGCAACGCGGAAGGGCATGTTGGTTGCCTAAAGTGTTCACGCGTCCCCTCCGGTACACGAGGAGGCAGCCTGTCGCATCTTTTCACCAGACAGCTCGAACTCTCAGTGGCGAGGAGTAACGCGTGGGAGGCTCACGCTGCCCCCGATACTTCCTGTTTCTGCTGTACAGGCGTCACCCAACCGACCTGTAGGAGTCGCTGTCCACAACGGCCAATCCCCACCCACCGGCTTTCCCACCCTCTAACACTGCCAATTGTGTTAGTATGACGGCCGGCCAAGCCGGTAGCAACGGCGAGAGCTGGGCTCGATACCAGCATCTCCTGCGTTAGTGGCGAGCGCCTTGCCACTCAGCCGCCCTCATCGTTTTTTCTTTCTGAAAGAAAGCTAGCGGTTCCGTTTTAATTTCAGCATGTCTAGTTTCCATGTGCCGCTGTAATTTACTTGTCTTTTACTCCGTTTTGTTTTAGTAGTGCTGGTGTCGCTACTACTATAAATTCCACCTTTCTTTTGCCAGCATTTGGAACACACAGCCAATCGGCACCGCTTCTGACAACAAACCTATCCATTGCGAGTGGATTCGATCACATATATCTGAGGATACATTGACCCACAAAAGACCAGATGTAGCCTCTGCGTTTATACATGCGCAGGATGTAGTGAGATGTGTATTGGAATACTGTGTGTCGGCCTCCGTTGATAAAGGGGCTCATTGGTTTTTCTTTTTAGTTGCCAATGCACTGTCACCTACCCGCGACCCCACTTTGGGTCGCAACCCGTAGTTTGAGAACCACTGATTTAGGTGATCCCATGACCTTTCCTCTAGAACCACCATCAGGCCAAACCTTCAATTTTAGAATTACTTTCATCTCGAATACCTTTCGTTCAAATATTTTCAAATTCGTGGTGCACATTCAAGACCCCTAGAGAAAGAAGCCTATTGATTTTGGTGACTCCATCACCTTTCCTCTAGCGCCACTATCAGGCCAAATGTTCATCACATTAGCGTATTTCCAGTAGCTTTCATTCAAATGTTTAGAAATCCGCTGTGCAAGGGGGCGTATCCCCGCTGCTTCTATCCGTATTCGATTAATCATTCTCAACAAATTCTCTTCCTCCAACCATGCGCCAAGCAGTTATCTCCTTAATCCTTAAAAAAGACAAGAATCCACTTGAATGCGGCTCGTTCCGTCCAATTTCCATCCTTAACGCCGATGTCAAGGTCCTCGCTAAGGTTCTGGCTTGCCGTCTGGAGGGGGTTCTCCTCTCCATTATCTCACCGGACCAAACAGGCTTCATCAAGAGCCGGTACTCTTTCTTTAACATCAGACGCCTCCTAAATATCCTTTATAGCCCCTCTCCACCCGGAACACCTGAGGTGGTCCTGCTTAAAAAGCGTTCGACCGGGTGGAGTGGGGCTATCTTTTTCACGCTCTGGAGAGGTTTGGATTTGGCCCTAAACTCATAGCTTGGATTAAAATTCTATATACATCTCCAATGGCTGCCGTTCGCACCAACAACAATCTATCCACCTATTCTGAACTCCATAGGGGTACGAGACAGGGATGTCCCTTATCTCCACTCCTTTTTGCGATCGCAATGGAGCCCCTTGCACTGGCTCTGAGGCAGAACACCGATATCAAAGGGATCATGCGTGCGGGCTCGGAGCATAAAGTCTCGCTTTACGCGGACGACATGTTGTTGTATATATCACAACCCCAAACGAGTCTCCCTTGGTTAATGTCCTTCTTGCAGACTTCGGCAAAATATCAGGCTACAAAATCAACATTAAAAAAAGCGAACTGATGCCATATATGGGCAGCTTCCTGCGGCAGCATTCCCACGCTGCCAGACGAGCATCAATCAGCACGGCTGTGAGGGATTCCCTCATCAAGCAGCCCCTATATCACCTGACGGATCCTGTCGTCCCTCGTTGCAGTGTTAAACAGCCTACCTAGGTACGACGCCTCAGTCCGAAGACCTGCTAGACACTCTTGTGTGATTATTCCCTGTTCTAACATTCCTTCTCTTGTGTCCAGGACCTCCGTTCCAGCGAGCCCGTCTGGACCCCTGGAGCTTGACAAAAGAGTTCCTGCTCTCACCCCCTGACACAGCCTGTGTCTACCATCTCCCGTACTGCACAAGGAGTGCACCTGTCCTAAAGAACATTATCCCATACTGCACAAGGAGTGCACCTGTACTAACCCCAAGAACATTCCCAATGCCTGTCAGTTGTATTTCTGGATGTAATTCTGTCTGCTTGGGGAGAACTATTAAAACACCCTAAACCGCTCCATTCTCTCTCCTCCTGTGTTTGCTATTACATTCTTCTCCAAGATAAACAACCATATATCTTCCTTTATCTGGAACAAAAAACCGCCAGGATAAAAAGAACTATGCTGCAGAGACCCCGCGTAATGGGTGGGATGGCGCTTCCCAACTTTATTTACTACTACTGATTCAAGATTCAAGATTCAAGATTCAAGAGTTTTAATTGTCACGGTATACAGGTATACAATGAAATGCGGCTGGTCTTGCCCGCGACGATGTGCAATACAGTGGTACAACATATAATAGAGTCCAATAAAAATACAGTGGTACAACATATTACTAGAATCCAATAAAACAGTGCAATAAACAGGTACATGGTGTGCCATCTCGGTATCTGTACATTAGTATTTACAGAGCATATAGGACATGCTAGTTAGCTTTAGTAGTGCAATACACTGTTCCTGAAGTTATACTACTTTAAGTGGCCTTTCCTCTGGCCATAAGTGTGCGTGTGTGCGGCATGAGTGTTAAAGTGGCTGCTAGTGTGTGAGCGTGCTCAGCGTGCGTGTCGTGTATGTACTTGTGTGTGGATAGTTCAGTTTCTGTGTCTCTCAATGTTCATTGTTCAAGGCTCTGATGGCCTGGGGGAAGAAGCTTAGCCTAAGCCTCTCCGTCTTAGTCTCTAGAATTCGCAGGCGTCTGCCTGACCTCAGCAGCTGGAACAGGCTGTTATTGGGGTGGTGGGGGTCTTTCATTATCCTGCAGGCTCTGGATTTGCACCTCTTGTTGTATAGAGCCTGCAGGGGAGGTAGCGCAATACCCGTGGTACGCTCGGCTGAGCGCACCACACTCTGTAGGGCCTTCTTGTCCTGTGCCGTGCTGTTCCCATACCAGGCAGTGATGTTTCCGGTCAAGATGCTCTCTACAGCTCCTGAGTAGAAGGACTGGAGTATCTTCCCCGATACTCTGAACTTCCTTAACTGTCTCAGGTGGTAGAGGCGCTGCTTCGCTTTCTTTACTACTGTGCCTATGTGTGTTGACCATGTCAGGTCCTCTGAGATGTGGACCCCCAGGTACTTGAAGCTGCTCACCCTGTCCACGGTAGCCCCGTTAATCCTCAGTGGTGTGTGTGTCTCCCGCTGTCCTCTCCTATAATCCACGATCAGCTCCTTGGTTTTACCAATGTTCAGGAGCAGGCTGTTGTCCTGGCACCAACGTTCCAGTACCTCAACCTCCTCCCGGTAGGCCTTCTCGTCGTTGTCCGAGATCAGCCCCACCACCACCGTGTCGTCGGCGAACTTCACAATGGAGTTGGAGCTGAACTTGGCCACACAGTCGTGTGTGTAGAGTGAGTACAGCAGGGGGCTTAGAACACAGCCCTGGGGGGACCCGATGCTCAGGGTGATGGTGTTGGAGGTCTGACCCCCCACCCTGACCGCCTGGGGTCTTTCACTCAGAAAGTCCAGTACCCAGGCGCTCAGGGCGGAGCTCAGGCCTAGCTCGATCAGCTTGTCCACCAGTCTGGTGGGGACTATGGTGTTGAACGCTGAGCTGTAGTCAATGAACAACAGTCTCACATAGCCCCCCTTCTGACGGTCAAGGTGGGAGAGAGTGCTGTGCAGTACCTGGGAGACCGCGTCATCAGTGGACCTGTTTGTCCTGTATGCAAATTGCATAGGGTCCATATCGCTGGGGAGAGAGGCACAAATGTGGTCCTTGACCAGCCTCTCGAAACATTTCATGACCACAGAGGTGAGTGCCACCGGTCTGTAATCATTTGGACATGTTGGGGAGGGTTTCTTCGGTACAGGGATGATGGTAGACATCTTGAAGCAGGCAGGGACTACTGACTCCGCCAGGGATTGATTAAATATGGCGGTGAACACCGGGGCAAGCTGGTTTGCACAGGACTTAAGTATGCGTCCTGTTATACCATCTGGGCCTGCAGCCTTCCTGGTGTTCACCTGCATAAATGCTCTTCTCACACTGTGTACCGACAACGAGAGAGCGCCCCCGCCCCCCCGCGGTTGCCCCCCCCCCTCCACAACAGCCGGTGCGCCAGTGACGTCACTAGCCAGAGGGCTAGCGGCGACACTGTCTACACCGAACCGAGCGTAGAAGGAGTTGAGTTTGTCCGCTAGAGAGGCGTCGTCGCTCCCCATTGCGGGGGCGCTGACTTTGTAGTCAGTTATTGTCTTCAGTCCCCTCCACAAGCCTCTTGTGTCGTTTTGTGCCATTTGTGTCTCCAGTTTCTCAGCATATGTCCTCTTAGCAAGTTTAACAGCCTTGCGCAGAGTGTAGACTGGGCAGCAAATATAAGATCATTACTATACTGGGTAAAGGGCGAGGACACAGTTCCCTGGTGGACAGTACTGGAGAGAGAATCGATTAAATCCACCTCCCTATCTGCCTTGCTATGTGCTAAGCTCCCTTTCACACAGCCCATGTCTAGTTTTACCTCGAACCCAGTTGTCATTCACTCGATAAAAGTGTGGAACCAATTTAGAAGATCCTTCTCCCTTAAGGAACTATCGCTGGCTGCACCAATCACAAGAAACCACATGTTTGTCCCCTCAATGATGGATAAGGCCTATGACAGTTGGGTTGGGAGTGGAGTGATTACGCTGTCTGACCTCTATATAGACGACAACTTTGCCTCCTTTGAACAGCTGGTACAGAAATACAAAATCCCTAGGTCACACTTCTATAGATATTTGCAACTCCGGAGCTTTGTAACTTCAAACTCGGATTGCTACCCATTGTGTCCTCCTGCCTCTCTCTTAGATTCAATCTTGAACTGTAAACTGATCCAGAAACAAGCTATAAGCAGAATCTACGAATGACTTAATAGAAGCAACTTGACACCTCTAGATCTCCTTAGGGGCAGATGGGAGACAGACTTAGATGAGCCAATCACAGAAGACACATGGGACAAAATAATACAGGGGATTTTCTCTTCCTCCATATGCCTTAAACATGCATGCTGTTATCCAATTTAAAATTGTACACTGACTGCATTGGTCTAAAGACAGGCTCTCTAAAATATATCCCGACATAGACCCTCTATGCGACCGCTGCATGGCAGGCCATATTTGACACCTTCTCTGACACCGAATATTCTAATAAAAAAACCTTGTTTAAAGAAATCCGCTGTGCACATCCATAACCCAATGAGGAAGAAGTATATTGATTTCGGTGACCCCATGACCTTTCCTCTAGTGCCACCATTAGGCCAAATGTTTAATACTCAAATGAGTATCTCCTGATCCGATTTCCATCAAACCTGATATATATATAATCTATTAAATATATTTGCCTTACCATAGCAAGGAGGCCTGTGAAGTTCTGAGTCATCTGCCCTCATGGTGGCGCTATTCTCATAAAACTAAAAACATGAACTACTACTCAACAGCTCAAATTAGAGGCATGGTCACAAAAGGTGGATTGAGAATTGGGGCCGCTCAGGGATAAACCCGCCGTCGGCCACCAACAGCACGTCTTGTTTGATTTATGGTCAGACAATCCATTTATTATTGGCTACTTGGGACTTAATGTTCTCAGAAAGTGCTTTTTATCACTAGTGACTTTGCAAAATACAGCCAATGTAGGCTTATTTACTGTACAGCAAAGCTAATCTCTCTGTTAGTCATTTACATTATAGCAGAGCTGGGGTTCTGGGACCTTTTAAGGATTTAGCTTGTACGTCACCAGCGCTTATTGTTTCTGAGCTTTTATATGTTTATGAAGTAGAATCCATGCATGCTTTCTGTGTGTTCCACTGCTTGCCTTTGATGCATGGCAGAGTTTAGTTAAGTAGTCTTTGAATGCATGGGGCGGTATGGGATAATGTGAACTCAAGCAAAAGTTAGTGGATTAGAGTGTTTTAACAGGATATGCCCAATTAAGATTACCCACAATGATGAGGGGCATAATGTGGTCCAGATTAAGATTTAACTTCACAAATCATAAAGGGATATTATAGAACAGTGTTACTATTTAGCAAGAATACATTTTGTCAGCGTTCAACAGAAACTGTTTCCAAAAACTGGGTTTCTCCCATTCTCGTGCTTTTTCTCTTTTACATTTGACGATTACTGGTTTATCCTGGTTGTGAAATATTTTCTAAATGTGAGGGACAATATCAGCTGACAAGTACAGTGAGGAAAAAAAAGAGACAGAAGATATATTATATTGAAATTCTTTATTGGGAAAACCACTTGAGATACAGTATCTCGTTTTCGAGAGGGTCCCACATTTTGTGCAATGTTATACAGAATCAGAACACATAACACACAACAACAAAATAAATAAAAGACACATGCACCAGAACAAGTACACATTATAAGAGGATATGTCTCTCAATCTCCATCATTATAAGAGGATATGTCTCTCAATCGCCATCATAATAGGCCTACTCCACGGCAGCCACCTGACGATGCACCGCAGGGCAAACTAATATGCTTACCCCGCGATGACACCACCAGGCAGCCGCCGTGAGACAGATGAATGTGAGATAGAAGGTTTCTGCAGGAAGATGACCATATGAGTCAATTGATTAGTCCAGTTATATTAGCTGGAGTGTCACTTGCACACAGAACTGGTGTGTTGGAATGGTCCACACTAAAAAATAAATATTTAAAGGATATTTTGGTTGATTTATTTTATTCTCTGGGAAGAAGCAAATAATGTTATGAATCTTCAAAGAAATATGAATCCAGTTTGTATTTGTATTTTCTTTCATTTAGGGTAGACCACTACATTTCTGTTCAACCTCAATAGTCAACACGGGGTGCCCCAGGGATCCACAGTCACCACATGGCATTCAGCCTTTGGTATGACTCTAATTATCAACAACTGGGGGGAAAAAAAGATTTGATTGTTGTTTCTTCAAAATTGTTACCACAAATACAAAACATAATATGACCAGCACTTCCTTTCATGACCAACATGAAAGGAAATGTGTGACATGATACCAGATGCCATTAAATTATGAAGGAAAATGTTTGAACAATTTTACATTTTAAAGTCATAATGTTCTTCTTCTTCTTCTTCTTCTTCTTCTTCTTCTTCTTCTTCTTCTTCTTCTTCTTCTTCTTCTTCTTCTTCTTCTTCTTCTTCTTCTTCTTCTTCTTCTTCTTCTTCTTCTTCTTCTTCTTCTTCTTCTTCTTCTTCTTCTTCTTCTTCTTCTTGCCACTCCAATAATAATAATAACAATAATACATTTGATTTGTAATGCACTTTTGGTTAATTAAAGGCGAATCTCAAAGTGCTACAAACAACACACTATTACGAGAAGTCCCTGTTAAAAAGGATGTTTTTTAGGTCTATTTTTAAAGCATCAGCATTCTGTGGTGCCCTCAAGTGATTAGGGAGATCGTTCCACAGACAAGGTGCGGCCCGAACAGAAGGCCCGAATTCCCGTGGTGTGGAGCTTGGTCCTGGGGCATGGAGAAGTGGGCTGTTACTAGATCCTAGGTTGTGGGTGGAGGTTTGAGGGGTGATCAGTTCCTTGAGGTAGAAGGTAGCATTTCCATGGATTGAGCCAGTGTAGAGGGAGTGTAGAATGGATATGATGTAGGGCTGACCCCTATTAGTCGATTAGTCGACTAATCGGTCGAAAGGAGCCGTAGTCGACTGCCAACCTCTTATTCGAATACAAAGAAAATATATATAATATTATATTTATAAAATATTTAAAAATTTTAGATTTTTTTATCATTCTTTCCAAAAGAAAAGAGGCATAGAAGCGTGGCTAACGCTAATGGCACGCATACCAGAGGCTAACTGCCTACGAAAACAGGCACAGAGGCACTGAAAGAGGAGTTCACCATGCATCTAATGAACACACTAGACTAGACAAATATCAAGATGTATCCATCAGTGGACCAATTTCAGAGGACAAGAAGCCTTCAGTCGACTCATTCAGACATTAAGCACCCCCCACAGCCCAAATGGAATGATAAAAAATATATATATATATATTATACTTAGTCGACCTAACGTAAAATTTTGGCAATCATAGTCGACCATCCAAATCCTTAGTCAGGGACAGCCCTAATATGATGTGATGGTGTTTTCTCACTCTCATCAGGTTCCTGGCGCGCCGTATTAGATGTACTGGAGCTTCTGGAGACTCCTGCTAGGGATCCAGATGAAAAGTGCATTGCAGCAGGAGGACATGTTTTATTGGTTTAGGGTGAGACAAAGTTTGAAAATGTTCTTGATGTGGTAGAAGGAGGTTTTGCACAAATCTTCGATGTGGGCATTGTAGGTTAAGTGAGGGTCTATCTAACTCCCAGATTGTTGACTAATGAGGATGTTAATGTTAATGAGGAAAGGGGAATGTCTTGGCCAGAAAAGGTGATGTGAGTTATGGGTGAAAATTGGAACTGGTGTGGGCTGCCAACCTCAGTTGAGTGCCTCAGTTTTGGAGCTGTTTAGTTGAAGGAAGCTGCATTTCATCCAGACCTCCTCAACACAGGTGGATAATAATGATGCAGCTGCAGAGGGGGGTTTTAAGTACACTTGAGTGTCATAAGCAGAAATTCCATTCCATTCTGGCTGATTACATTGCAGAGGGGGAGCATGTAAAAGGTGAACATAATGGGGCAGAGAACTGACCCTTGAGGGACACCACAGGTGACGAGCAAACACTGCACTCAGGTCAAGGAGGACCAGGATAGAGGAGATACCAGCATCGGCCACCATCAGCAGGTCATTTGTAAACCTAATAAGATCTGTTTCTGTGCTGTTGGCGGAGTGGAACCCTGACTGAAACTTCTCAAAGAGGTTGTTGAACTTGAGATGGTCCTGGAGCTGAGCGGCAAGCAGCAGAAGGGGGAAGGTGGAGAGCGAATGTTGTTGACCTTTGCTCTGAAAATGTCAACAAAATTGTTGCACTGCTCACTCACCACTATGCACACGATCCCAATATGAATTTATTGTACGGGATATGGAGGGAATTGTTGTAGTCACTGGTTTGAGGGCATCACAAGGTTTAATAGCATTGAAAGTCATGAAGTGTTTTAAGCCCTGCGGAGCTTATTATACAACAGGCGGCTAATTGTGTGGCAGGAGGTAGTTTAGGACATCACATGGACTGGCTGGGTGCCACTCCGTGGACCACTGCATCCCATCTCCAGCTCTCCTGAGTCGCGGAGCGTAGGAGTAGCACAGAGCCACCCTCAGCAGGAGCACAGAGCCACCCTCAGCAGCAGCACAGAGTCACCCTCAGCAGCAGCACAGAGTCACCCTCAGCAGCAGCACAGAGTCACCCTCAGCAGGAGCACAGAGCCACCCTCAGCACCAGCACAGAGCCACCCTCAGCAGCAGCACAGAGTCACCCTCAGCAGCAGCACAGAGCCACCCTCAGCAGCAGCACAGAGTCACCCTCAGCAGCAGCACAGAGTCACCCTCAGCAGCAGCACAGAGTCACCCTCAGCAGCAGCACAGAGTCACCCTCAGCAGCAGCACAGAGTCACCTTCAGCAGCAGCACAGAGTCACCCTCAGCAGCAGCACAGAGTCACCTTCAGCAGCAGCACAGAGCCACCCTCAGCAGCAGCACAGAGTCACCCTCAGCAGCAGCACAGAGCCACCCTTAGCAGCAGCTTAGAGCCACCCTCAGCAGGAGCACAGAGTCACCCTCAGCAGCAGCACAGAGCCACTCTCAGAAGCAGCACAGAGCCACCCTCAGCAGGAGCACAGAGTCACCCTCAGCAGCAGCTTAGAGCCACCCTCAGCAGGAGCACAGAGCCAACCTCAGCAGCAGCACAGAGCCACCCTCAGCAGGAATAATGTCCCAGAGGGAAGAACCAGACTTTTATGTTCTGCTTGTCACTTCACTGCGTTCTTGCTACTCAGGCACTTGTGTTTGTTAGAGCACGCGGTTTTCAACGAGGGGCCCGGGGACCCCCAGGGGGCCATGGGGAGGGGTTCCAGGGGGTCCCCAAAAAAATGGGGAATAGTTTAATTTCACTATAAGTTAGCTCAATGAGAGAATATACTGTGAAAGACGGCTTTGGTCTCACTTTCTCCACTGGTGGCGATAAGGCTATAGGATTCTGGACTTAATCACATCTAACGACAAACATATTTTCAGACGGGGGTCCCTGAGACAGCATCTTTTTGGGGGTCCTTGACATGAAAAAGGTTGAGAATCATTGTGTTGGAGGGATACGTTTAGAGGCCACTCATTAGGCCTATAGGTGATTATTATTATTTTTGTATTTTCTTTTATATTTTTCGACATCATCTGAGATGAGTTTAGTCTCATGATTTTCAAGACTAAATGAGAAATTTAAATTATATGATTTATTCAGAGTGAGTTTCTTCCCTCTGGCATTCTCAATTGACATCACAGAAATCCTTTTTCGACTTTATTTACATAATTAACTTTTTAATATAATTTAATGTAATTTAATGTATGATTTATGATATTTTAACATGCAGATGTATGATAGACGAGACGATACTGTATATTGTCCAGCCCTACTAATATACTCATCAACTCGTCAGTTCTTTGAAAGCTACGCTTTCATCATGAGAACGTTCATCTCTGTCGTTTTACATGGGATGTTATTTCATTAGTAGTTCTAAATCGATGCATTAATTTCACCACCCTATTCTTTTCCCCAGTGCAATGAGGAGCTCCTTTTGTAGCTGTTGTGAATATAGTCATAGACGGTTGAGGTCAGAGGTCAGGGCCAAGAGCTCATGTCTGCATCATCCTTGTTCTGCCAGATAAATGGAAAGTGTTTGGAGGGTGTCTGAGCTTTGTGCACAGAGTCACAACTTTGGTTCCATATGAGGCAGGGGGGGGCTTTAGGGGGGATGATGAGATTTGTATGCAGACTGCAGTGCTCACCCCCCACCCCCCCAGCCCCCCCTGTCCACTCCGTGCTCTCACCTGCCTGTAGTGAATCATTGAGCAAGTGAAGCGTGTTGATGTGTCTGCACGTGCAAGAGCTTTGCTGCACCTGTCTTGAGTGTGTGTGTGTGTGTGTGTGTGTGTGTGTGTGTGTGTGTGTGTGTGCGTGCGTGCGTGCGTGCGTGTGTGTGTGTGTGTGTGTGTGTGTGAGTGCGCACATGCTCACCCATGTGTGATGAATGAGGGAAGAATTGCAGATCTAGTAGAGAGACATGTCATGGCCACTTTATTTGTTTTAGCCGTTGTGGATGTTTGCCTGAGTGTGAGTGAGTGGTATGACGGGTGAGAAGGACCGGTCTGATTGTTTGGTAGAGGTTTGTTTGTGCATGTGTTCATGTGTATGTGTATGCATGTGTGTACATTGTGCACGTGTGTTTATGTGTGTGCATGCACATGTGTGTTTATGTGAGATGTGCCTGTGTGCACATTTGCGTATGTGTGTGCGTGCGTGTGTGTGTGCACTTTGTGCATGGTGCGTATGTAGTGTCTGCCTGCGACAGAGGCAGAGATGGAGGTAGCAGGGCGTCAGAAAGCACGTCTGCAGATGCCTGTCCGGTGGAGAAGCTGAAGGTCCCTCCCATTGACAGAGTATCCATTCAGAGTCAATGAGCTGGGTCAAAGCCTGCGAGTCAGGCTGCAGCTCGGCCGAGCGCTGGGGCGGTCCAAGAGGTCAGGCCCATTCACATGGCGCTGTCATGCAAATGAACCCACCCACGCTTAAACAACTCTTGGAATTTTTATGTCTGCTCCCTGGCCCCCTTTCTTTTTTTTCTCTCTCTCTTTTTTACCCTATTTCCCCCCTTTTTTCTCTCCCTCCTTCCCTCCCTCCTCTATCCCTTTCCAAATCTCTCTCTCTCTCTATCCCCGCTGTATTCACAAAGTCATTGACGAGACATTCAAAGCTTTTTAAATTGGCTAGGTTCATTGTGCTCGGGGGGGAAAAGAGGGTGAGAGGGAGGGAGAGAGAGAGGGAGCGAAAAGAGGAGTGGGCCTAAATATACTCCGGACTGAAAGTAGTTAGATCATGTTCTTTTCATGGTCCGATTAGAATCAAATCGATCCCCCCCCCCCCCCCCCCTCCTCCTCACACACACACACACACACACACACACACACACACACACACACACACACACACACACACACACACACACACACACACACACACACACACACACACACACACACACACACACACACACACACACACAACCCCCCCCACCCCCCCACCTCCCCTCCCGCCCCTCATGACACTCCAAGACTTGAAGAGGAGCAGCCGAACAAAGATTTCTCGGGTGAGACGAGGGGGAGAGGAACGACCAAACCTGAATGCTAAACACACTCCTTTAAACAAGTCTCGTTCTCGTTCGACGTCCGGCAATGCCCCCGAGAGAATACACATGTTTAACGCACAAGCGAGAGATGTTTGTGTGCTGTAACCGTAAAAAAAAAAAACAATATGATGCCTACAATGATGATACTGTAGGAGTAGCTTAAGACCTTATATCTAAATCAGAAACACACACACGGCCATAGTGGAGGATCTGCTCTGAAAAAGGCCTCACGTTAACAAAGGAAAGGATTTAAGGGGATTCTTTAGAGTCGCAGTACTCTTGTCAGAAAGGAGTCTCTGTTGACTAAAGGGGTATTTTTTGTGTGTTTAATCCATAATAAGTTTTGTTCAGGGGAAAGGTTACATATACAAAGGGAAAGGGCAGAAAAGTGGGGTTCTTGGCTGTGTGAATGTGCTTTGGAGATGCGTCGAGAGGAGCGACAGGAGGAGGTCGGCGGTTGTGGACAGAAAGTTCGTATTTCTACTTAAAGTACTGCACTTATTTTTGAATTTTAAGCATTTGTACTTTGAGTACTTTGTACTTTCCATTTTAGGTGACTTCATATTTTGACTATATATCTGTACAACACCTGAAACTGGTAATAAAAGGGTTTTGCGACACAAGACATGCAATCAGTTCATAAAAGGATTTAAAAGGACATTTAAATGTGTTTTGACCCAACCAACTTTGAGAGGAAGCTCCCCACGGACATAACATAACCTGACCACCAACCCTTTATCTTAACATAACATAATCTGACCACCAACCCTTTATCTTAACATAACATAACCTGACCACCAACCCTTTATCTTAACATAACCTGACCACCAACCCTTTATCTTAACATAACCTGACCACCAACCCTTTATCTTAATGTAGCAGGGTGGATTATCCCTGCTTTATGGGAGTGGATGTACACTGCCACTTGGTAGTGGGAACGCAGCAGATCTGGGTCTGGCTGAGTCCCCGACTGTAGGCCAGGAGTATTGGAGTGGATGTTTAGCAGAGGGAGTGGATGGGGCCTAGGATTCACTAACCTAGGGGTGGTGCGCTGGTCCTTCTTGCCCTCCAGGGCGACTCGCAGTAGTTCCCCACACACCCACACTTCCCTCAATACTTCCTGCGCCCTCCCACACCCGATGACAGTAATGATGGATGATATACTTTCTCCCCAAAGCAGTACACTTCCTGATTGGCGAGTAGAGACCTGTCCCAATGATGCATAGGCAGGGGGTGGGGAAAGGGTTAAACAATAATGAGCATTACCCGGAAAGTTCACCCAACCCACACGTGTATGTGAATCAACTCAGACTACCATTGACCTCATTCTGACCTCCGACAAGTCCAAGATCTCCAATAAAGGGGTTATAGCATGCGGGTTAAGTGATCATTATATGATATTCTGTACCCGCAAAAAGCTAAAACAAAAGGCTGGCTGCCACAAAACAGTCACATCTAGAGACCTCAAAACCTACTCTAGCGAGGCCTTCAACCTTGAACTGGAGAGTCTGGACTGGTCAGATGAACTCAATGGTACACTGGTCGAAGAAACATGGCTTGGTTTCAAAACCAAATTTTCAACAATACTAAACGACATGGCCCCCCTAAGAACCACCAGGGTAAAAAAATCGCGCTGAGCCGTGGATGCACTCCGAAATACTGGCCGCTATGAAAACCAGAGACAAAAAATGCTCTGAGTTTCGTAAAAGTCAGTCAAAGCTTACCAAAAGCACGAGCAGTGAACTCCAAGCCCACGTGACTGAACTCAAACTAGAAAGAAACAGACTAAGAAACGACGTAAACTCCATGATCAAAACTGCAAAAAAGAATTTCATCAATGACAAAATTGAGGAAAACAAAAACAAACCATGTGAACTTTGGAAATTACTCAATAATCAACTAGGATGCAGTAAAAAACTTAAAACCAGATTCTCAAACATAAACATAAAAACGGACAACACGCTCATCACAGACAAGCTGGATGTAGCCAATTACTTAAACATTTTCTTCACAAACAAACTACCCTCCCACTCAGGGCTTTATGGGGTAGAACACATAGTAGCTTACTACAAAAACCTAGGGGTCCACAAGGACGACTTCACGCTGGAAATGGTAACAACAGATGAGGTACTCAATAAACTGAGCGCCCTCCAACCTAACAAGGCCACTGGCCATGACAACATCCCCTCCAAATTCCTCAGAGACTCAGCAGCCGCCATCACCCCAATCATCACACACATAATAAACCTCTCCATAAAACAGGGACACGTCCCCAAGGACTTCAAAATTGCGAGGGTGACCCCTCTGCACAAAAAGGGCAGCAAATTAGACCCAGGCAACTACCGCCCTGTTTCTATTCTCACCTCCATCTCGAAAGTCATGGAAAAAATTGTCTACGAACAGGTCGAAAAGTACCTAGCGGAAAAAAATCTAATCTACGAATTCCAATCTGGCTTCAGAACATCCCACTCCACTGACACATGCCTTCTCTATTTGAATGACCACATCAAACAAGAGGTGGACGCGGGCAAATACTGCGGCATGGTCATGCTGGACCTACAAAAGGCCTTTGACACGGTCAATCACTCCATTCTGATTGACAAGCTAAAAGCAATTGGTTTTGATAGTCTATCAGTGAGCTGGATGCAATCCTACCTTGAGGGGAGGGAACAGATGGTGGAGGTAAACGGTACCCTATCCCCCCCCCCTCACAGTGAGCTGTGGTGTTCCACAAGGAAGCATACTAGGACCGCTACTGTTCCTAATTTATGCAAATGACATGTCGTCAGCTTGTGACTGCAACTTGTTCCTGTTTGCGGACGACTCAGCCCTGCTGGTCTCTGACAAGAACAAGTTACAGGTTGAAAAAACCCTCAGCTCGGAACTAGGCAGAATCTGCATATGGCTCGCTGATAACAAACTATCATTACACATGGGCAAAACAGAGTCCATTCTCTTCGGTTCAAATAACAAACTCAGCAAGACCGACGGCTTCTCAGTTACAGTGGGTGACAATATTGTCACAAGGAAAGATGAAATTACCTACCTGGGTTCCATGCTAGAGGCTAATCTCTCCTGTGACAAAATGGCATCCAATGTAATAAAAAAAGTCAACCAACGAACTCAATTCTTGTACCGGATCTCCTCTCTGGTAAACAAGAATACCCTGAAGACTCTGGCAGGAGCACTCATTCAGGGGTACTATGACTATGCTTGCACCTCATGGTACCAAAACACCTCAAAGGCGCTAAAAACAAAATGACAAACATCTCAAAACAAACTGGTCAGACTACTGCTTGACCTTACTCCTAGAACCCACCTCACCCCTGCCCACTTTGACAACCTAGGATGGCTTAGAGTAGACGACAGAGTACAGCAACTTGCAATGGGCCTGGTCTACAAGATACACTACACGACCAAGGTACCCATGTACATGTCAAAATACTTCCCAAAGGTCAGTGAATACCACGATCACAACACCAGAGGGAGCTCCACAAATCATGTTAAACCCAGATTCGGCTCAAATAAGGGACTAAACACGTTTCGCAATTATGCCACATCAATGTGGAACGCCCTACCCAAAGCTGTAAAGGAATGTGGATCACTACCCACTTTCAAAACCACTCTCAAGGGACACCTACGGGAGACTGCAATTCAAAACTGGCCCCTGTAAATATCCTAACCCAACCCCCTCCAATGTACAGTCATTTACCTAGTATGGTTTTGTCAATAGTCCAATGTACAATTTTGCTTGTTTGTACAGTGTCTCCTCCCCCCCCCCTCAATGTACAGTTTTGCTTGTTTATACAGTGTTTCTCCCCCCCCCCCCCAACCACCTCCAATGTAAATTACCCAGCATGTTTGTCAATATCCCAATGTACCCAACCCCCCCCCACACAACCCCACCCAACCTCCTCCAATGTACAGTTTCTACGTCAAATGTATATACTCCCTTTTCTTGACTCCTTCTGTATCACAAACAGTACTGTATTTGCAAATCTGGTATGTCATAAATGTATAGATGTAGCAGTACTGATCTATCTGTATGTCATGTATGTCATATATGTCCTGATGAATTGAAAATGGGGGACCCTGATGTAAACAAGATGAAAGTCTTTCTCTGGTCTGCATCCCCTTAACAATTGTGTGTATTGAGCTGTACTGTATTGTACCCATTCTGCAATCTGTTAATAAAGTTTTCAATCAATCAATCAATCAATCAATCAAAGGAAGGGGTTAGACAGAATGCACATTAACAGACATGCACACAGTGTTCCCATTTAGCTCTCTTTTACTGAAAGTCTTATCTCTTAGGCATGTATTTACACAAGACACAAGAAGCAAAGCTCTTTCCACACTGGGCACCTAGTGCTCTCACTCTACGGCAATGAATAAAGTTCTTCCCACACTGGTCAAGACACAGTAATAGAACCCGTCCCTTTAAGGGTTTAAATACTTGTTCATTCCCCCGTAGGTGGGGAGAGAAGGGAGGAAGAGGGAGAGGGGTACTGGAGCTACTCAATGGGAATTTTATAAAGGAACACCACATTCAACCAAACGACAGTGGGCCCACATTGAAAACAAAAGTCCTATCTATAGCCGGCTTCCCCAAAATAATAAACGTCGGGGCGCCCCTAATCACTGCTACCAGTGTCAGTTCAAAGTACTGCTTCTCTTCGCCCTTAAAGGGCCCGCTCTGCACAAAGAGAATGTCTACCGATAAAGTTCCAGCACTCGGAGCGCTCACTGTAACTGGCTTGAGTGTACTTAACCAAGGGCGGGCCTGCTCTCACCACCGAACGTCCGTGTGGTGAGATGGCCGTCGAGAAGTCCCGTGATAGCAGGAGGCGGGGCTGGGTAGACGTTAGGCAGGTGACTGCTGGAGGGCAACGGCTCGGAGGGGCTGGAGGTGCGTGCAGTGCAGCGACGTCCGCTGCTGGGCTGGAGAGGTGGGGCGACACGCGGGCTAAACTGTGGTGCTAGGCCTAACTGAAACTAAGCTGTGGGTCGGGACGACCCCCTATCCTGTCGCCTATACTTTAACTAAAACGCAACGTGTGCAATATCTACCACCCTCTTCGGCAGTAACACGTCTGCTTCTTCGTTCACAACGTCTCTTTAGCATTAACTGGAAGCTAAGCTATCGCATATTCCATTACTAACCCGCCTCGTAACTGGGTTTATATTCCGCATGCTTGATGTCTGGAGCTCCAGCTCCAAGCGACCTCTTGCTTCTCTGGAAAACGATGAAGAGAGAGTTCCGCCGCAGGCGCCGCGCCCTGAGCCCATCCTTCTTCACCTGTGTCCCCCTGCCCAACGTCGCCACCAGCTCCCCCTGGCGGTACCTGTATCATGTCCCACTATAAAGTGTCAATGTTAGGATATGGAGGATCAAGAGGGGTCAGCAAGTTACACAACGTCATCGCAAACACAGAGAATGCAAGGAATTAAAGTTAGACACACTGAATTATTGCTAGACATATTCAGGTGTCTACATTAACATAACCTGACCACCAACCCTTTATCTTAACATAACCTGACCACCAACCCTTTATCTTAACATAACATAACCTGACCACCAACTTAACTGAGGAGCACCAGTGAGGAGCACCAGTGAGGAGCACCAGTGAGGACGGAGGAGCACCAGTGAGGAGCACCAGTGAGGACGGAGGAGCACCAGTGAGGAGCACCAGTGAGGAGCACCAGTGAGGACGGAGGAGCACCAGTGAGGAGCACCAGTGAGGAGCACCAGTGAGGACGGAGGAGCACCAGTGAGGAGCACCAGTGAGGACGGAGGAGCACCAGTGAGGAGCACCAGTGAGGAGCACCAGTGAGGACGGAGGAGCACCAGTGAGGAGGCGAGTGCAGGGCGACGCGAGGGGGGTAGGAGGAGGAGGAGGAGGGGTTTGAAATTGACAACACGCACCCTCTCTGCACCTGCAGCTGTGCTTATCCTTTACCATCAAACAGCTTAGCCTTTCACCAAACGGTCGTAACTCTCTATTTTATTGGCATCCCTTTTTCTGAGCAGCTGTATGACTAATGCTTTTAATTATTATTATTATTATTATTATTATTATTATTATTATTATTATTATTATTATTATTATTATTATTATTATTATTATTATTATTATTATTATTATTATTATTATTATTATTATTATTATTATTATTATTATTATTATTATTATTATTATTATTATTATTATTATTATTATTATTATTATTATTATTATTATTATTATTATTATTATTATTATTATATATATATATGTTTTCCCTCACTAAAGATTTTGTCATTTAGATTTTTTGAATAATCTTTTTTAAATGATATTCATAGTTATATTTTACTCAGTAAATCATATCTGTCAAATGATTGGATGTCATAATGCACAGTAAATATTATTTGAATAAACCTTTTGAGTTCCAAACTATTTGTTATAAGACAGGACCAGTGGTGCTAGAAGCTCCACCAAATAAAAATAAATAAAAAATAAAACAATCAGTATCAGTGTATGAATGGAAGCTGGAGTAATATATTAATGAATACCAACACTCATTCATTTCACTATTTGTAATCATGATAAAGGAGCGTAATTGTCAAAACTAATTCTGTAATGAAGAATTTCCAACGTTTTTAAAATCAAAGGGGAATACCACCCATTTTCAGAATTCACATTCCTGTCCGTCAGTCAGTATTTGTGAGAACTCACCACTCTCTGTGACGTCGCCTAGACATAAAAGCTGGGGCTACTTAGAAAATGAATGGGGCATTGACTTTGTAGAGCCATAAAATGCTACATTGATTTCTCTCACCCAAACGAGGCTTGTACTCTATTGTTGCTAGCAGGTCTGAACCAGGGTTGAAACCTCATTTGAGGCCTAAGAGCTCACACAAGCATTTTATGGACATACATGCAAAGGCAGTGCCCCATTTGTTGTCAAAGGAGCTGCCCCAGATCTTACATCTAGGTGACATCTCTCTCTCTCTCTCTCTCTCTCTCTCTCTCTCTCTCTCTCTCTCTCTCTCTCTCTCTCTCTCTCTCTCTCTCTCTCTGATTTCCAGGGTTAGGATAAACGGCTTTAAAACCTTTATTTAATCTCAAAGGGCAACTGAGGTTTCCCTAATTTACAGTCACGTTGAGTGAAATAAACATAGATAAAGCATATAAAATCACACAGCATATAAAATCATAACAACTTAACAACAACAAGATAACAATAACAACAAGACAATGGTAGACAAAAGTAAGGATAACAAATACATTAAAACACATTCAACTTGATTGAGAAAGGTTGGAGATCAAGGTCTTAAACAGGACTTCATTCCATGGCTCATTCTTTTTGAGCCAAAAAGAAAATGTACGGACCTCTCTTTTTACTTATGGAATTGCCTGAATATTCTTGAGTAATTATGTTTTGCTGTTTATTTTTGTTCAACAGCTCACAGTGTACGATTAAGTGAGTGTACTTGAGTGGTAGATATGTGTACTAGAATGCTAATCCCTAACCCTAAACCCTAAATGAAATCTGGCTTTGCCAGAGAAAATGAGCTAATCAACCTTTTCATGTATTTAGCTTGATTCTGGTTGCTTGTTTGCCTTGTATAGCTGCTGTTTGTTTTTCTGTTTATAGGTTTTTTGTCTCTGTGTGGGTGGCGGTGGTGGGAGGGTTAAAAAAGAAAAGAAGAAGACCCTAGGGACTTCTCTATACCCCTCCTCTCCTCTCTGTTTTCATTCTTCCTTTACTGCCTCAATCAGTTCTGTTGCAACCTGTATGCCGTACAGGTTGCTTGCAACTCCTATCTGTTCTCAGTTGTGACATAGTGCCTGGAGTCAGAGCGGTTTGCGCAACGAGCGACTTGTTTGTGTTCTGGTTCCTCTGAGAAGCCAAGCGACATGATGGAGGGGTGGGACCACCCTGCAGCTGCCCCCCCTCTCCTCTCCTCTCCTCTCCTCTCCTCTCCTCTCCTCTCCTCTCCTCTCCTCTCCTCTCCTCTCCTCTCCTCTCCTCTCCTCTCCTCTCCTCTCCTCTCCTGTCCTGTCCTGTCCTCTCCTCTCCTCGCCTGCCCTCCCCTCTCCTCTCCTCTCCTCTCCTCTCCTCTCCTCTCCTCTCCTCTCCTCTCCTCTCCTCTCCTCTCCTCTCCTCTCCTCTCCTCTCCTCTCCTCTCCTCTCCTCTCCTCTCCTCTCCTCTCCTCTCCTCTCCTCTCCTCTCCTCTCCTCTCCTCTCCTCTCCTCTCCTCTCCTCTCTCCACAACCTCGTCCCTTCATCCTCTCTCCTATTCATTCGGCAGCTGCTGCAGTCCCTTGCCCCTCTCTCTCTCTCCTCCCTCCTCTCCTCTCCTCTCTCTCCCATCTCGTCCCTTCATCCCCACTCCTATTCATTCTGCAGCTGCAGTCCCTTGCACCTATCTCTCTCTCTCTCTCTCTCTCTCTCTCTCTCTCTCTCTCTCTCTCTCTCTCTCTCTCTCTCTCTCTCCCATTTGTCCCCCGGACACGAAGATGGATGGAGAAGCTCCTGGAATGGAAAGCACAATAGTCCGCACCACAAGGTGAGCAGCCGCAGCTGCATACGGCCCTGTGCTGCCTTTTTTTGTAGCTCTTGCAAGTTCCCTGCCCGACTCGGGTATGTATGCATGTGTATAGGGGGGTCTGAGTGGCGCAGTATGGCAACAGATGCTTTTGTTCGGCCAAAAGTCTGAAAGGGGGCCTTGGGTGGGGGGGCTTAGCAGTGTCAGAGCACAGAGTCATTTTTCTCTCCTTGTTTCTCTGCACTCTGCCTCTCTTTCTCTCCCTCTCCCTCTCCCCAGCTGTGCCTGCCGTGGCGGCTGAGCAAGAGGAAATGTGAGGGCAACGGCATGATGGAATACGTAAGTGGGGCGCGCGGTTTTGGCCTGTTTTGTGGGCGACTTCATTAAAGGGTCGTTTATCTGGCCTGTGATCCCATTGTCCCGGGCCTTCTTTATCAGCCCCGGTGTGTCAGGGGGGCGTAATTGGCCGATTGGCCATGGCCCATGCATGCTGAGGTGATTTATAAAGCTGTGAATGGGGCCGACTCCTCTCTGGGCCAGCGCTCCCTCTCCCATAGCAAGACGCCGCGCCGCGGAGGAACACTCTGGGTAAATGCAGGAGAAACGTGAAAAGGATGAAACGTCCCCAAAGCTCTTTGTGCAAACTGTGAAATCAGAGAAGTGAATTAAAAGGGGGCTGCGGAATCACTCTTTCTCCTTCCCTCTCTTGTCATCTATTTTTTCCCACCTTTATACTCTATCTGACTTTATTGTTTCACCTCTCTTGATGCTCTGTTCTGCCGCCCCCGCGCCCCCCCCCCCCCCCCCCCCCCCCCCCTGCAAGTTTTTATATTTCCATTTTCTTCAATGCTGCAGCTCAACCCCTTTTTCATGCTAGCAGGCACAGCCGATGAGGACATGTTAGGCTGCATTTATATGTAGCAAGTCACCACACACATGTATTCCTTATCGACCCATATTATATGTTTATTTATAATCTTTTGCACGTGTACGAGCGAGGCTATGTATTTCTCCTGTCACCTATATACTTGACATGCAGTTTATTGAACATTTTATTTTTGGGATTTTCAGGATTAATGGTAGCCATGTTAGTGTGAAAGGTTTGCTAACCAAACCACTTTAGATATAGCTGCATTAGTATAATGGTGAACTTGGTGTATAATGGTGAATATTTCCTTTTGTACAGTAACGATGGTGTAAGCTGCTATACAGTCAGTTGTATTGGTCTACTTCTGAGTGCGCTTCATCAGATGCGCGTGGGAGTGTGCATGCTCAGCTTTATGTGGTCCCATGGTGTGCAGGGGTTGGCTCTTAATGACCTCCTAATTAAAGCCGGCCCACCTCTCAATGGCCTGATCATGTAGTGAGGGTCAGAGGTCATTTACAGGGCTGCTGGTGGCCAAAGTTCCTACCCCATGCTAATTACCCTCCAATGTATACACATCACTGCATCAGCAACTCTGGGGACCACCATACTCTAAAATGCAACACTCTCTGGGATTCCTCATAGAAATATCATTAAAGTAAAACATATATATATATATATATATATATATATATATATATATATATATATATATATATATATATATATATATATATATATATATATATATATATATATATATATATATATATATATACATATACATATATATCTTATTCAATGAATTCTTTCAGGTGACATTTATTTTGGAACGCTTCCCCAGAATTCTATCGTGGAATTATGTTACTTTCAATAGCCAGTAGGCTTTGTGTCATCATAATTACAGGCCAGTTTCTCTGACATGGCATGTCATGAAGACCTTTGAGAGGCTCAAAGCCCCTGGTGCGTGACTCCCTCGACCCCCTGCAGTTTGCATACCAGGCAAACATCGGGGTGGAGGATGCCATCTACATGCTCCACTGAGCCTACACGCACCTGGAGAGGCCACGCAATGGAGAAGCTCACAGTGATGTGGCCTGGATCACTGACTACCTCACCAACAGACAACAGTATATCGGACTGCAGAGCATTTATTTATATTTATTTATACTCCCCCAAGGAACTGTGCTGTCACCCTTTCTGTTCACTCTCTACACCTCCGACTTCTGCCATAACTCGAGTGGGTGCCACCTACAAGTTCTCAGATGACTCCTCCATTGTAAGGTATATCACAGATGACAGCGAGGACGAGTACAGAGCCCTGGTGGAGAGCTCTGTAGGGTGGCGTGACAGCAACCACCTCCAACTCAACATCAGCAAGACCAAGGAGCTGGTGGTGGACTACCGGAGAGGCAAGAAGAGCCCCCCCCCCCCCCAACTCCCACCACCATCCGAGGGGATGAGGTGGAGGAGACATACAATTTCCTTGGGGTACATCATTAGACTGGTCGGACAACACAGAGTCCCCTCTACAGGAAGGGATAGAGCAGGCTGTTCTTCCTGAGGAGACTCAGGTCCTTCAATGTGTGCAATAGACTGCTGCAGTCGTTTTACCAGTCTGTAGTAGCCAGTGTCCTTTTTTTGCTGTTGCATGCTGGGGGGACAGAGAGGAGGATAAGAAGGAATCTGGCCGCTATCCTGGAGAACCCCTCCCACCCCCTCTACGAGGAGCTAGCCAAGATGAGGAGCATGTTCCACGACAGACTCATAACCTCCCGAAACTCCACTAACCACCTTGCCAGTCCTTTGTGCCAGCAGCCCAAAGGACTATGGAATGTCTGACCATCAAAACCTGCACAGACTACTAACGTATGATGTATATCATGCCAGTTAGGGTACATTGTCTATACTGCACCTTATGTATACTGTTTACTTTTACTCTTACTCATAGTATATATTCAGATATTCACATTTTGTATTGCCTATAATTTGTAATGTATAATATAACCCATAGGGCATACAGACCCTCATCTGCACCTTTGTTTACTGTTTATTTTTATCTTATTTTTATATTCAGATCTAATTGTATTGCCCTGCCCATACCTGTATCCCCCCTTCCCCCATGCTGCTTTGACGCCCACATTTTCCCAGGGGATCAATAAAGGAAGACCTTATCGTATCTTATCTTAGAATGTTCAGATCTCAACATTCTAAACTTGTACACCTGGAAGGAACCCAGAAATAATCGCAACGCAAAACAACATAAAGGAAAATAATAACTGTGAAGATTAAGTAACATTAATACTCACACAGCTAGCCTAATAGATAGATAGAAAGATAGATAGATAGATAGATAGATAGATAGATAGATAGATAGATAGATAGATAGATAGATAGATAGATAGATAGATAGATAGATAGATAGATAGATAGATAGATAGATAGATAGATAGATAGATAGATAGATAGATAGATAGATAGATAGATAGATAGATAGATAGATAGATAGATAGATAGATAGATAGATAGATAGATAGATAGATAGATAGATAGATAGATAGATAGATAGATAGATAGATAGATAGATAGATAGATAGATAGATAGATAGATAGATAGATAGATATAGATAGATAGATAGATAGATAGATAGATAGATAGATAGATAGATAGATAGATAGATAGATAGATAGATAGATAGATAGATAGATAGATAGATAGATAGATAGATAGATAGATAGATAGATAGATAGATAGATAGATAGATAGATAGATAGATAGATAGATAGATAGATAGATAGATAGATAGATAGATAGATAGATAGATAGATAGATAGATAGATAGATAGATAGATAGATAGATAGATAGATAGATAGATAGATAGATAGATAGATAGATAGATAGATAGATAGATAGATAGATAGATAGATAGATAGATAGATAGATAGATAGATAGATAGATAGATAGATAGATAGATAGATAGATAGATAGATAGATAGATAGATAGATAGATAGATAGATAGATAGATAGATAGATAGATAGATAGATAGATAGATAGATAGATAGATAGATAGATAGATAGATAGATAGATAGATAGATAGATAGATAGATAGATAGATAGATAGATAGATAGATAGATAGATAGATAGATAGATAGATAGATAGATAGATAGATAGATAGATAGATAGATAGATAGATAGATAGATAGATAGATAGATAGATAGATAGATAGATAGATAGATAGATAGATAGATAGATAGATAGATAGATAGATAGATAGATAGATAGATAGATAGATAGATAGATAGATAGATAGATAGATAGATAGATAGATAGATAGATAGATAGATAGATAGATAGATAGATAGATAGATAGATAGATAGATAGATAGATAGATAGATAGATAGATAGATAGATAGATAGATAGATAGATAGATAGATAGATAGATAGATAGATAGATAGATAGATAGATAGATAGATAGATAGATAGATAGATAGATAGATAGATAGATAGATAGATAGATAGATAGATAGATAGATAGATAGATAGATAGATAGATAGATAGATAGATAGATAGATAGATAGATAGATAGATAGATAGATAGATAGATAGATAGATAGATAGATAGATAGATAGATAGATAGATAGATAGATAGATAGATAGATAGATAGATAGATAGATAGATAGATAGATAGATAGATAGATAGATACTTTATTAATCCCCTTGGGGAAATTCAGGGTATCTCACAGCTCACACAGTATACAGACGTTGACAGTTCACCTTCAGTTTCACGTTATGTCTGCATCATGAATTAAAAATAAGCCCATGATGTTCTCCCTAGATATCCAAGTGCACCCATACTACCCTATTCCCTCTGCTCCCCTCTCACACCTTCCAGGACTGTCTCTCTGAGACACTCGAATCGTTTGCATTGTGTCGCCAGAGATAGACAGGCCTTTAGCTCATTAACCAAGTCTGTGTTTGTCTAAAGGCTAGACAAGAGACTGATTGATTTATTGATGTCTTTATTGAAGCAATCAAACAAGGATTGTGCAATACAATACAAAGAATATTGATCAAAAGGATAAAAACACAATAAAGCCCTAGAGCTTGTTTCCATTGTGGTCCTTGTGACAAAGACAGATCATAAATCCTCAATTGAGTGGTTGTGGATATACTGGTGGTCGTGGATAAAGTCTATTATAGTACACATACAGTGCTATCATATTTGTGGATGTGCAGTAGACAACGTTTCCATGTGTTAGATTCAAGTTACAGGTGGATTCAACTCAATGATTAAATAGCCTGAGGAGTTTTTTTAAATGTAATTTACTAACAATTAAACATACAATCCAGGAATCAAACTGTTTACTGTCCTTGATGAGTTTGACCTGTGGATGAAAAGTCCCCATCATAACTCAAAATACAGGTCTGTTTTACTGATTTAGTGTTTTCAAATATTCAAAATATAAACAAACCTTTCAGGAGGTAAAAAGTTATGTAAAACTCAAGTTTAGCACATAACACATAACACATTAACATGGTCACATACTACAGTCCTTGTATCACAAATATTTACAGCACAATACATAGAAACCACCTTTCCTTTTATCCTAAGAAGGAAAAAGTGCTGAGGATGAATTGATACAACCTTATTCATTTGATTTTAGAACTGGGATAAAATTAAACATACACAATGTTATCTATATGCATGACTTGAATTGAAATAACATTTTTACTAATATAATATAATAATAATAATAATAATAATAATAATAATAATAATAATAATAATAATAATAATAATAATAATAATAATAATAATAATAATAATAATAATAATAATAATAATAATAATAATAATAATAATAATAATAATAATAATAATAATAATAATAATAATAATAATAATAATAATAATAATAATAATAATAATAATATAAACTTTAAAGGTGAAAAAGCCCCAGATAAACAGATAAACAAATGATCTTGTATGGGCGATTCCCCCAGCCTTTCTGAGTTCTCTGTAGGAGTGCAGTAGCTCAGCTAATGGCCAGGGCAGAGAGGGATAGAGGGGGGGGGCTGGGGGGGGGGGGGGGGGGGGGGGGGCGCCGGTAGGATTTAATGTAGCCGATTGTGCTCC
>NC_140166.1:180000480-180032848 GCF_963971535.1 Notolepis coatsorum | reverse complement strand
TTCTCTCCACTAAATAACTAAAGATAGATAGAATAGATAGATAGATAGATAGATAGATAGATAGATAGATAGATAGATAGATAGATAGATAGATAGATAGATAGATAGATAGATAGATAGATAGATAGATAGATAGATAGATAGATAGATGATAGATAGATAGATAGATAGATAGATAGATAGATAGATAGATAGATAGATAGATAGATAGATAGATAGATAGATAGATAGATAGATAGATAGATAGATAGATAGATAGATAGATAGATGATAGATAGATAGATAGATAGATAGATAGATAGATACTTTATTAATCCCCTTGGGGAAATTCAGGGTATCTCACAGCTCACACAGTATACAGACATTGACAGTTCACCTTCAGTTTCACGTTATGTCTGCATCATGAATTAAAAATAAGCCCATGATGTTCTCCCTAGATATCCAAGTGCACCCATACTACCCTATTCCCTCTGCTCCCCCTCTCACACCTTCCAGGACTGTCTCTCTGAGACACTCGAATCGTTTGCATTGTGTCGCCAGAGATAGACAGGCCTTTAGCTCATTAACCAAGTCTGTGTTTGTCTAAAGGCTAGACAAGAGACTGGATTGATTTATTGATGTCTTTATTGAAGCAATCAAACAAGGATTGTGCAATACAATACAAAGAATATTGATCAAAAGGATAAAAACACAATAAAGCCCTAGAGCTTGTTTCCATTGTGGTCCTTGTGACAAAGACAGATCATAAATCCTCAATTGAGTGGTTGTGGATATACTGGTGGTCGTGGATAAAGTCTATTATAGTACACATACAGTGCTATCATATTTGTGGATGTGCAGTAGACAACGTTTCCATGTGTTAGATTCAAGTTACAGGTGGATTCAACTCAATGATTAAATAGCCTGAGGAGTTTTTTTTAAATGTAATTTACTAACAATTAAACATACAATCCAGGAATCAAACTGTTTACTGTCCTTGATGAGTTTGACCTGTGGATGAAAAGTCCCCATCATAACTCAAAATACAGGTCTGTTTTACTGATTTAGTGTTTTCAAATATTCAAAATATAAACAAACCTTTCAGGAGGTAAAAAGTTATGTAAAACTCAAGTTTAGCACATAACACATAACACATTAACATGGTCACATACTACAGTCCTTGTATCACAAATATTTACAGCACAATACATAGAAACCACCTTTCCTTTTATCCTAAGAAGGAAAAAGTGCTGAGGATGAATTGATACAACCTTATTCATTTGATTTTAGAACTGGGATAAATTAAACATACACAATGTTATCTATATGCATGACTTGAATTGAAATAACATTTTTACTAATATAATATAATAATAATAATATATAATAATAATAATAATAATAATAATATAATAATAATAATAATAATAATAATAATAATAATAATAATAATAATAATAATAATAATAAATAATAATAATAATAATAATAATAATAATAATAATAATAATAATAATAATAATAATAATAATAATAATAATAATAATAATAATAATAATAATAATAATAATAATAATAATAATAATAATAATAATAATAATAATAATAATAATAATAATAATAATAATAATAATAATAATATAATATAATAATAATAATAATAATAATAATAATAATAATAATATAATAATAATAATAATAATAATAATAATAATAATAATAATAATAATAATAATATAATAATAATAATAATAATAATATAAACTTTAAAGGTGAAAAAGCCCAGATAAACAGATAAACAAATGATCTTGTATGGGCGATTCCCCCAGCCTTTCTGAGTTCTCTGTAGGAGTGCAGTAGCTCAGCTAATGGCCAGGGCAGACAGGGGGGGGGGGGGGGGGGGGGGGGGGGGGGGGGGGCGGGTAGGATTTAATGTAGCCGATTGTGCTCCCCTGAAAAAAGGAACAGTTTCTCCTGTGTTAATTTTCAATTTTGTTGCTGTCTGTGCGCCCGGCTTTTGTGTCCGATTCTTCTTCCCTCCCTAAACGCCACCACCACCCCCTCTTTTATTCTTCTCCTTTCATTTCTCTTCTCGTCAGGCCATCTAGATTATGTTGCTAAGGAGATTTTCTTTTTCTCTTTTTTTCCTTTTTTCACCGTTTCCCATTGATTTGGTGTTAATGCGTTTTGAATGCCCTTGGTGTGTGCCGGGGGGAGGAGGGGGGGGGGGGGGCTCAGGGGCTTGTGAGTGGAGGAATTTCAATCTGAAGCGGTGAGGTGGGAGGGTGGGGGGTATGTGGGTTAAGGCCCAAAGAGAGGCACTCAAGTGAGAACTGAAGTGGTTTGCGGAGCCTAGGAACCTCTGTCTTGGGCAGCCACTCCCCCTCTTCTTCTTCTTCTCTATCTTTCAGGGTCGGCCCTGCGCTGACAGCCCACAGGTGCACCGTCCGTCAGTCTCTCCTTTTCACACCACGGAACTGGCTCACGAGGGAAACAAACACAAGTTTTGCCTTTCACTGAGGAAATAAGGCAAAACTGCCTCCAGTAGGTGATTAATGCAATGGAACATTCTTCTTCTTCTTCTTCTTCTTCTTCTTCTTCTTCTTCTTCTTCTTCTTCTTCTTCTTCTTCTTCTCTTCTTCTTCTTCTTCTTCTTCTTCTTTCTTCTTTTCTTCTTCTTCTTCTTCTTCTTCTTCTTCTTCTTCTTCTTCTTCTTCTTCTTCTTCTTCTTCTTCTTTCTTTCTTCTTAATTCCTAGCACATCTACAAAGTAGTGTATTTAGTTTATCGTAATTAGAATCAGAATCAGAAATGAGATCATTGCCTAGTATGAGACACATATGAGGCGTTTGCCTTTGCATGTTCCACAGTGACGTACCTAAACTGAACAGACCCAGGACTAAATCAAATAAAATCAAATGTATTTACTACTACGACTACTACTACGACTACTTAAGTTACCAAGGACATACAGAACACGCAGTAGATACTTTCAGACAGTAGACATGGACATGTCTTTTGCCTAGTTTCTCATAGGTGCATGATAAGGTAATGGCAATGCACCTGAGCTTTATAATGGCAGCCCAGCTTTAAGACGAGACACGACTCCCGGGCGGAAGACCACGGCACACAGAGACGGAGGTCTCACGACTACATCTACAAGATCTACAACGTCGGATCCAGTGTCTACCATCTACACACCGATACGGGGTTGGAAATCCACTAACTGGGACAATGCATCATCACCCCCCAGTTCAGTGCCTTCTGGTTAAACTTGCATGTGTTTGCTGGGATATTGAACTGAGAACAACTAGCCACTGATCAAGGTTTTTCTTCCACCAGCTGATTGCCTCTGTGGGATTGACCATGGCCATAACCAACGGAGAATTCGACCAGTTTCACACAGAGATCTTGCATCGACGGACCTGCGTTGTTTTGGCTGTCTACCCAGTGTGGTTGTATTTGGGTCAACTGTGTCAGTGTTGGCCACTATCCACAAGGGCAGCAGCCTTCCCTGAGTCATTAGCTGTCTACTCGCATCCGCATCTTCCCTGCCCTGTTTCCCTGTTTGTTGTGATTTTAACGTAGGTATCGTATAATAATAAATAATAATAATAATATAATTTAGGACCTGCTCAGAGGTCATCAATCGGCACACATGCGATGCATGCATGCAATTCGTATCTGCGATTAACCCATCCCGTCGTCCTTCCCCCCCAAGGGCAGCCGGGAGCAGACAGGCGTCAACGTGAGCCGCGCCAGGGGACCAATCCAAGTGCTCCTGTCCGTCTTCGTCAAGGACGCCACAGCGTTAGCAATCTATTGTTGTGCATGTTTTTCCATTGGGTTTATCTTATCAGGGGGGGAAACCCTTGCGAGCACGGGGAGAACATGCAAACTCCACACAGAAAGGCCTGGGAGATATTTGAGTCCCCAGTGTTCTTACCAATCCCTTGTGTCTGCTTGCATGGCATCCACACTTGGTCCGTAGGTCCATTGTTATCAGTCACCAAGCAGAGTTTGACAATAGCTGTGCAATAAATGGCATTCTATAACACATACAATTAAAATGGCAAGTGCATAAGAGTCCAATAGCTGGCAATGAACATAATTGCAGTTGCAAATGCGTGCAAGCATGGTGTAATACATAGCATATCTTTAGCATAACCAGTGATGGAAAGTAAGTATTTGTACTCAAGTACTGTACTTAAGTACAATTTAGAGGTACTTTACTGAATATTTTCATTTTAGGGAACTTTGTTCTTTTACTCATTTATCTGAACCCATCAGTTACTAGTTCTTCTTCATGAATTCAAGGCATCACAGGGTAAGTATATACAAATGAAAATTTGTTTAGGTGAGGTGCTCCTTTAACACAGTTGGCAGAGGCAATCTGTGCCTCTTCTTTGGGGCCCTAACAAGTGAGAATTAATTCTCCCCTACTCACCACCCAACTGCCCTTGCGAGCCGCTCTGTTTGAACACAGTATCAATAAATGAAAGATTTCTTGACTATCCATTTACTGAGATGCTTTATTTATTTTACTCTTTTCCCCCCTTTCCCATTGGTGGGTAGGGGCCCCTACAGAGAGACGTGGGCCGCTACACACGTCGCTCGGTTTGCTTGTAGGACCGGTTTTCCCCTGACAGCAAGTCAGTTAGGCAAATTAGATTTGAATCAGAATAAACAATCGTGTTTATTGCCAAGTCGATTGTGCGTACAAGGAATTCGGCGCTTGCTCACACAAAGAAGACAAAAAGAAAACACTTCTAGAAGAAGGAAAACACGGTGTTGGCCTTCTGCGGTGCCATCTTGGGATCTCGGCTTAGCCGTTTAATAACAGGCCGACATCATTATGACTGCGTTGAATTGTATTGCAGCGCATACCTTCAGAACAGTTATGGAGTGGAAATGTAAGCACAAGTTGTGATCTTTGTAGAATTAGAATGCGCTATTTTTATTTAAAATAAAATGTGCTAATTTCAATTTTTACATTGTTTATTTACACTCACGTCTTGCTCACTTGCTTGCTTACTCATGTTTGCAAGCATGCATACACGCGCACACACACACACACACACACACACGCGCACACACACACACACACACACACACACACACACACACACACACACACACACACACACACACACACACACACACACACACACACACACACACACACACACACACACACACACACACACACACACACACACACACACACCCTGCAGCTGTGTGCACATTGCAAAAAGGATCCACCCACACTGACCCCTTGGGTCATTTCATCTATATCAGCCCTCAATGTAATCAGGGATGGTCTTAAAACAGGAGCTGTGTTTCAGGAGCTGCTTCATGCAGCTGGGAGCCTCCTGTTCTCCACCTCTTTGCACGTCAAGAACACCTAACTTCCCACACATTAGGCCCCCGTTTGTATCTCGATACAACCTCGATCTGAGAAGATTTCTGAACATATGATTAAGTCCCGATTTTCATAGCTGTCTATGCTAAAGTGGAGGAGATAACGATAATGTGGAGGAAGTGAAACCTATTATCACAACAGTCACTTGTGTATATATTCTCTCATTGGGCTAACCTCACGTGACACGCCGTCGTGTCACGTGAGACAAAAAAATTGACTGACGAATCAGAGGCCACGCTTCAGGACGCGCTCGCAGACACGGATTGGAATATGTTTCAAGGAAGCGCCAGTGACGTCGGCGAGTACGCGGACACCGTTGTGAGCTTCATAACAACACTCGCTGACAGTATTGTCCCCATGAAAACGGTGCAGGTTTTCCCAAACCAGAAACCGTGGGTGGACAGTACTATCAGAGCAGCTCTGAACTCTCGCACCACTGCTTACAACCTGGGCAGAGAGTCAGGAAACATGGAGGAGTACAAGGCTTCAGTCTATACTCTGCGCAAGGCTGTAAAACTTGCAAAACGGACATATGCTGATAAACTGGAGACACAAATGGCACAAAACGACACAAGAGGCTTATGGCGGGGACTGAGGACAATAACTGACTACAAAGTCAGCGCCCCCTCAATGGGGAGCGACGACGCCTCTCTCGCGGACAAACTCAACTCTTTCTATGCTCGGTTTGGTGTAGGCGGTGGCGCCGCTGGCTCAGCGGCCAGTGACGTCACTGGCGCGCCGGCTGTTGTGGAGGGGGGGGGGGGGGCAACCGCTGGGGGGCGGGGACGCTCTCTCGTTGTCGGAACACAGTGTGAGAAGAGCATTTATGCAGGTGAACACCAGGAAAGCGGCTGGCCCAGATGGTATAACAGGACGCATACTTAAGTCCTGTGCCAACCAGCTAGCCCCTGTGTTCACCGCCATATTTAATCAATCCCTGGCGGAGTCAGTGGTCCCTGCCTGCTTCAAGATGTCTACCATCATCCCTGTACCGAAGAAACCCTCCCCAAGATGTCTCAATGACTACAGACCGGTGGCACTCACCTCTGTGGTCATGAAATGTTTCGAGAGGCTGGTCAAGGATCACATTTGTGCCTCCCTTCCAAGTGATATGGACCCTATGCAATTCAACACCATAGTCCCCACCAGACTGGTGGACAAGCTGATCGAGCTGGGTCTGAGCTCCGCTCTGAGCGCCTGGGTACTGGACTTTCTGAGTGAAAGACCCCAGGCGGTCAGGGTGGGGGGTCAGACCTCCAACACCATCACCCTGAGCATCGGGTCCCCCCAGGGCTGTGTTCTGAGCCCCCTGTTGTACTCACTCTACACACACGACTGTGTGGCCAAGTTCAGCTCCAACTCCATAGTGAAGTTTGCAGACGACACGTGGTGGTGGGGCTGATCTCGGACAACGACGAGAAGGCCTACCGGGAGGAGGTTGAGGTACTGGAACGCTGGTGCCAGGACAACAGCCTGCTCCTGAACATTGGTAAAACCAAGGAGCTGATCGTGGATTATAGGAGAGGACAGCAGGAGACACACACACCACTGAGGATAAACAGGGCTACCGTGGACAGGGTGAGCAGCTTTAAGTACCTGGGGGTCCACATCTCAGAGGATCTGACATGGTCAACACACATAGACACAGTCGTAAAAAAAGGCGAAGCAGCGCCTCTACCACCTGAGACAGTTAAGGAAGTTCAGAGTATCTGGGAAGATACTCCATTCCTTCTACTCCGGAGCTGTAGAGAGCATCTTGACTGGAAACATCACTGCCTGGTATGGTAACAGCACGGCACAGGACAAGAAGGCCCTACAGAGAGTGGTGCGCTCAGCCGAGCGTACCACGGGTGTAACTGAGGGGTACAATTCCCTGACTGTATTACTAGATATGATACTTACTACCACTACCTTTGTACTTAATATTCGGCCACCCAGTACACGGCATAAATATATTATCATGAACACTCTCACGTAGATGAAACGGATCCAACACAAATGTACGAATTAGAAACAGGTCTTTATTTCCTACACAGCGATGGTGTGTAGAATAAGCACTTAATCACTTAATTACATTTATGAATTGAAATAGTATGCACTTTTATGGCAAGGAGTATTCGTCGGTATATCAATAGATAATGTCCAATCTCTGAAGGCGCAGGTGGTAAATATACGACCTGGAATAGTTAAGGAATAACAGCAATGATACTTTAATGATTATAGGCTGGATACACTAGAGGGGGTTAATCCGGTCGCTTGTAAGCCGACAGGAGTAGGAGGGGGGGGGGGGGTAGAATCCAGCTGCCTCGTCCGGCCAAGGGTATCCCAGGAGAACCCACTGTAGTGCCGTTCAATGCGCCGGCGATCCTTGGACCACAGATGAAAGCAGGTGGACTCTTTGTGGGCCGGCTCTCTCCGGTCCACGGGGGAGAGATGTGGAGAGACCTCGTCTTGCAGAGCGTCTCCTCACCTCGCGTCCTCTCCAGGGGGGGGGGTTCCAACACACGGTAGTGTCGGGGGTCTTTATCCATAGAATAATCAAAGTATCCAAAGCATAATCCGTGCCTGGGAAGGCGGGCTGTCGTCGGTAGAATAATCCGGTATACAGGTCCACTCGCTCGTCGGCTCTGGGGCTCCTCGGGTGCAGCTTCACATAGGGTCAACCACCCTGGGTAAGCAGCCAGTTCTCTGCCCGAAACGATGGGGTACTGACTACGGTAGTATTCTCACCGCACGAAGCACTATATATTAACAGACTATTATTAGCTTAATAGACTACGTCCAACTCGACGATATAGTGCCAAATATGACTATTCAAATATTAATATACACGATGTCTCAATACCGATGGTAGGCCGAACTTGGCCTTACTCCCACACGTGGCATCGCGGGGAGGCTTTACGTCTGTGACTCTATTGGAGGGTAAGAAACTGGACTGAAAAGAAAGTCCTACTTTAGTAGCGCAGTATATATACGCACTATGAACAAATAGTCCCATTAGTGGTGCGGTAGCCAAATTCCTATGCGGAACTAGGACTTGTTCGTACATGTCGAGCGGTACGTTTGAACTGGGTCTGAGGGGTATGGCAGCCTGGCACCAAGGTCTCGACCAATAGTAGAATGGAGACTATTATGGGATGTTCAGTAGGCTAGAATGGATATTCAATGCATATTGTACAAGGAATATACAAGGGATATCAGGGAATATTAGAGAATATACAAATACAATTAAATATATATATATAAATAAATATATATATTCGGTTTAATCTGGCCCTTCACAACAGCCACCCCCTGAATAGGTCCCAGACCTAATCAGTTAAACGGAGACAGATTAATCGCGTTGTCTATTTACACATAAGGGTTTGCTGTAGGGGTCAGTCAACTTCACAAAGTCATAGGGTTGTAGGGTCATGGTCATCATCGATTGTGTCTGGGAGTCGAGGCAGTTCTATGAGCCTTGCCACGGGACGGGTGTAAGTGCGACCCTGGACGAGCACTTCAGCTGCTCGGACCTTGCCGTCGGCACCGGTGATCACTTTGCTTACGCGGCCGGCCGGCCACATAGCTCTGGGCAGTGATTGATCAATAATCATGACGACTGTTCCTTCTGTCAAATTGTCTCTCTCCTTTACCCACTTCTGGCGGGTCTGTAGAGACGGTAGGTAGTGCAGTAGGAAACTGTTCCAAAACTTGTCGGCTAATACTTGGCTGTACCTCCACATTCGTCGGCCGTTCGCTTCTTCAGGCAGGTACATTGTCTGGGGTAATGTGGGATCTAGCCGCCCCATCAGGAGTGTGTTGGGGGTAACTGGGTCGATATCCGCCACATCACTGGAGACATATCCGAGGGGCTTCGAGTTAAGTACTCCCTCAATCTCCGTGAGGACTGTCATTAGGACTTCTTCCGCCACAGTCTGGGCCCCAAGTACTGCGTACAGGGCTGTCTTTATGGAGCGCACTTCTCGTTCCCAAGTGCCACCGAAGTGGGGTGCGTTTGGGGGGTTGAATTGGAAATCAACCTGTGCTGGAGCGAGGTGGGTCTTAAGTTCTGGGCCCATAGCTTGGAAGCTCTCTCTCAGCTCTCTTTCGCTGCCTTTAAAGTTTGTCCCATGATCGGACAATAGGGTAGACGGTCTTCCTTTCCGTGATATGAATCTACGGAAGGCCATAAGGAATGAGTCTGTGCTCATGGTCGGGAGAAGCTCGATGTGTATCGCTCTGGTGGTCATGCATTTGAATACAATACCCCACCGCTTCTCGGTTCCTCTTCCTTTCTTTATGTGCAGCGGGCCAAAGCAGTCCATACCCGTTGAGTGGAATGGCTTGTCACCGATTCGGAGGCGACATGGAGGAAGGTCAGCCATCCTTGGTATGCTGGGCTGCGCGCGCCACTTGCGGCAGTCTAGACATGTTCGTTGGAAGCGTCGTACCGCCTCTCTTCCTTGTAGGATCCAGTAACGACGTCTGATTTCCGCGAAGACTCTTTCTGCTCCTGCGTGATGTACATCCTCATCGTATTTCTTTATAATCAGCTCTGTGACCTTGTGTCGGCTGTTCAATACGATCGGGTATTTAATGTCATCCGGTAGATTGGGGGCTCTGCGTAGGCGACCACCCACTCTGATGAGGGTGTGAGCGTCGCTCTCGGGGGCCAGGTGAATTAATCTGCTGTCGGATGGGACGGGCTTTCCTCCCTGTAGACAGGCCAATTCATCGGGGAACGAGTCTCTCTGGGCTCGCTGCAGTAGAAGCAATTCTGCTTCCTCGTAGTTAGCCGCTGACATATCAGCGGGGGACTTGCACTCCGGGTGGTACCGCAGGAATGTTCTTTGTTGTGCACTCTCTATGGACGTGCAATCGTTTATGTTAGGGTCGGTGGAGGCTACGGTGCTCAATCCACAGAACACAGACTTCTTAATTTCCACCTCCTCTGGACTTGCTTCCCTCGGGATAGGCATGGGCCACTGTCCTTCCGGGAGTCTTAGGAATGCGGGGCCGTCACTGTAGACATTGCGACGGGTGAGGTCATCCAGGGGCATCCCCCGGGTGATGACGTCAGCTGGGTTCTGTTTTGTATCAACGTAGCGCCACTCTGTTTCTCCGGTTAACTCTTCGGTTAAGTCTTGAATCTCGGTGACTCTGACTCCCACGAAGACTTTGTACTTGCATGAGTCCGATTTGATCCAGGCGAGTACCGTCGTGGAATCTGACCACAGGATTGTTCTAGACACCGGTATGGTGAGCTCACGTTGGATGAGCGTGGCTAGGTGCGCTCCGGCTAGGGCTGCGCAGAGCTCTAGACGTGGGATAGATTGTTGCTTGCGTGGGGCTATTCTCGAGCGGGCGAGGACAAATGCTGTGTAGATCTCTCCCCCTTGGTCTTGGGCCCGCAAGTAGGCTACTGATCCGTATGCGACCTCTGAGGCGTCACTGAAGACGTGTAAGTCCATTTTACATGTCTCTGGCCTCACCGTGGGTGGGAAGTAGCTTCGGCGCATATTAACGCCTGGGAGTGAGTGGAGCTCCATCTCCCACTCTCTCCAGGTGGATATAAGGTGTGCGGGAATGGGGTCGTCCCAGCCCTGGTCCTTGTCCCACAATGCTCGTACAATCATTTTTGCCCTGGTGGTGTACGGTAGAATACATCCTAGCGGGTCATATTGTCGGGCGAGTGTTGTGTACACACTCCGTCTGGTGGTCGGCGCCGCCGCCGGCCTTCCCTGCTCCGTAGTCAGGGGCTTGTGTCTGTAGTGAAGCGAATCTGTTTTGAATCGCCACACCAATCCCAGGGTCATCTCCTGGGCTTCTCCTGGGATTGTAGCCATCCAGGTCTCGCTGCTGGCTGCCTTGTCCTCGGAGGAGAGGCTGCGCAGTACTTGCGGATCGCTGCTGGCCCACTGCCTGAGATCAAAGCCGCCTTTGATCAATGAGGCGCGGAGTTTAATCAGGAGAGCCTCGGCTTCTTCCTGGGTTGAAAGGCTTTGTAGACAGTTGTCTACGTAGAAGCTGTTCTTTACGCTGCGTCGGACCTCTTCGTCCGCTGCTGGGTCGTCTGCTACATGTTTCTGTAGTGCAAATGTCGCACAGCAGGGGCTGCATGTCGTTCCGAAGGGGAGGACTTCCCATTGGTAGATGGCTGGGTGCTCATCTCCTGGCTTCTCTCTCCATAGGAACCGTAACAAGGGCTTGTCCGCCTCTACTAATCTCACCTGCAGGAACATTCCTTTAATGTCCCCGCTGATGGCCACCTTTTCCTGGCGGAAGCGGAGTAGAACGCCGAGTAGGGAGGGGCCGAGTGTGGGACCGGGCAGTAACTCTTTATTCAGATTTTGGGATCCGATCTGGTAGCTGCAGTTAAATACTATGCGGTCTTTACCGTTGTGATGGACCTTGTGGTGGGGCACGTACCACGATTCAGTGGTCTGGTCAGCCTCTTTAATGTCCATCTTTGTGACGTGTCCCGCTGTGATGAGCTTCTCAATCTCAGCGCGGTATACACTCTCTTGGGCGGGGTTCTTGGCTAAGCGCCGCTCCGTGTTCAGCAGGTACCGTTCTGTGGCGTCTGTCTTGGCGTGGAAAGTAGGCATTCCTTCTCGCCGCAGGAGTGGCGTGGCGTATCTCAACACGCCGTTGACCGGGACTCTCTTGGTCCCTGTCTCGAGGAGGTGAATGGCGTAAATGTCATCTTTAGAGCGAATGTCTTTCTTTCCATTCTTAAAGGGCATTTGTTCCAAGCTCCATAGCCGCTCTACGTGTTGCAGGAGTGCGGTTTCTCCCTCTGTGACTCGGGAGTGGAGACATCTAGTGGCTGTACTTCGGTTGAGAGATTTGGCGAGCGGGCCTTGGAGAGTCCATCCCAAACGGGTCTCGACTGCTGCAGGACAGCCTCGGGGTCCGGTATGAACCCGGTCTATCGGGACAATGAGGTCTGCATGGTCGGAGCCTATCAACAGGGTCGGCATAGCATTGTCTATGAGCGGGATCGGTAACTTGCGCAGATGTGCATATTTCTCCATCAGCTTGGCGACGGGGTATGTGTACCGCGACAGTCCTATTTCTTGGCTGGTGAAAGCGTCTGCAATCTGGTACCGTCGCTCAGGCTGGCCGCTTGCTGCGATAGAGAATGAGACATTCTCGCCCTTTATCGTCTTCAAATCTCGTCTTATTGTCCGAATTGTCATTTGGGTTTCGCTTCCCCGCAGCCCTAGCTGGGCCGCAGCGGAGGCGAGCAGCAGGGTCTTCTCTGACCCGTCATCGAGGACGGCGTAAGTGTCCAGGACTTTATTCTGGTAGCTTAGTGTCACACGCACTACTTTTAGGAGTACTCGGGCTCCACTGCTGCTGGCGGGATCGATGTACATGACGCTCGCTTTGCGGCTGGATAGTGCAGGTGAAGGGCGCCGTCTGTTACTGTCGTGAAGTATGTCCAGATGGGCTCCATCGCACTTGGTGCACCTTTTCTTTAAGCGGCATTCGGCTGCCATGTGTGAGCGCGCACAGCGAAAACAGCGCTTGTTGGACTTTATCCATTGACCTGCTTCCTCCGCGTTCAGCTTGGGGAAGGAGTCACATTGCGCTAGCCAGTGTTCTTTCTCACAGTAGGGGCACACTATCTTCCACTTCTCCGTTCTGGAGGGGGTACTGTGGCTCCTGCTGCTCGGTACTGACTCCGATTGGTGCATCACAGTCACCGATCTTCTTCCATCATTTAGTCGTCTGGTTCCTTCTCTGGAGCCAGGGGTGCTCCGTCCGAATGTATCTAGCCGTAGGCTGCTGACTTCTCTCGCCAGGAAGTCTGCTAGATCGAGGAGGTTCGGTTCGGGGCCATTCGGGTCTCTGTGGTCCCTCTGCCGCCTAAAGCGCTCCTGACGAGCGGGCGGCAGCTTCTCCAGGATCCTTTCCACATTTGAGTTGGCGTAAAGTTCATACTTCCCCTTCTCTCTTTGCGCTCCCAACATCCCTACCAGGGACTGCACTCTGATGGACAGGTCGTCCAGTGCTCGATTGTCTATTGCTGGGGGTAAGCGGTCGATGTGTCGGATCTCCTGGATCACGTAATCCCATATGCGCCCATACCTCTGGTCCAATGCTACCAGCGCTGCTGTGTATGGGGTGGTGGAAGTCGCGTAGGCGAGCGCTATATTATGTGCGCGGGGCACCTTTAAGTGCTGCAGTAGGATGGCGTATTTGTGGCGTTCATCCAATACATCCACCAACATGGTCTCCAGACACATGCGGAGTTCTGTATACTGGGCCCGGTTCTCTTGGGTGAAGTCGGGTACCATAGGTGTGCCAATGTATGACGCTGACTGTGGATACATCGGCGAGCGTTGGGGGGGAGGCCTCCTAGGCGAGTCTCCTCCCGCTCCTTGGTATGGGCTGGTACCGGCAGTGTACCATGGCCCGCTTGTCCAGGTGCTGTTCCTCGGTGCGGGTCGTGCGTCGTGCTCACCCGTGTATAGAGTCGGGGGTCTGTAGCGCAGCTCCGCGGGAGTATAGCCTGGGCTGTACCGGACCTCCTGGTCCGGTAGAGTACTGTGCTGTCTTCGGGCGTGGTTCTCCTCCTCTTCCTCTTCGTCTTCAGTTAGGTCATCCAGTGCTTGTAGTCTCTGGTTTAGCCTCTCCACAGGATATGCTGCTCCTTCCCGGTTGCTAGGTCTCGCTTGGACCGGTGGGGGGAGGTGGTCTGTGGGGGGTATAGACCTCGTCTGTTGGTCAAGTTCAGGGTTGTTTACTCGGCTAGGGGATGTCGCCCTGGAGGTGTGTCTAGACGAGTTCCTGGAGCCTCTGGCGGAGGGAGAGGGTGTTGTCCGTCTGATCAGCTGTTCTATTAGTTGCGACTGCTGTCTGTCGCGCGCTGCGTCCCGTTGAGCACCGGCTCGTTCTCGGGCCACATTCTCTTCCATCTGAATGCGTCTTATTTCTAGACGTATCTGCTCGTGTTCGCTTCGCTGCTGGATCTGCAGTCGGTCGCGTTCAGCAGCGGCGTTCAGGCTGATGAGGAAGGCCTGCTGTAGGGTCCTCTCTGCCTCGCTGGGAGAAGGCGGTTGTATAGGGGAGCCTTCCCTCGGGGTACTCCTTGCGGAGCCTTGGAGCTCTATCTCCACGGTGCTCTCCCCGTCTTCTTCCGTGCCGAGTTCTCTCTCGGTAGCGTTGTATTCCTCCCGGGACTCATCGGGGACTACTTCTTCAGTACTGGCGGGGTGTGAAGTCATGTCTGGTTCCCACTGGTCCCCACCGTGAACTTGGTCAGTTACATTAGAGCCCGTAGGGGCCTCTATGGTCGGGGTAGTCTGGGCGTTGGGGTTAGACATACTTTTACTTTCTAGTTTTACCGCGTTTACTGTTAGTAGAAGACTAGGTTGTTGACTGACAGCGTAAGCCTCTAAGTACTGAGGGAGCCGTCGTTCGCGCTGCGGGCGTTGGTTAGGAGGATCGTTTCGTGGAGTGTTCATCATAGGCCATTTCAATATTAATAACACTATATTAATATTACACTGATTACCATCCGGTTCGAAGGACCAATTGTAACTGAGGGGTACAATTCCCTGACTGTATTACTAGATATGATACTTACTACCACTACCTTTGTACTTAATATTCGGCCACCCAGTACACGGCATAAATATATTATCATGAACACTCTCACGTAGATGAAACGGATCCAACACAAATGTACGAATTAGAAACAGGTCTTTATTTCCTACACAGCGATGGTGTGTAGAATAAGCACTTAATCACTTAATTACATTTATGAATTGAAATAGTATGCACTTTTATGGCAAGGAGTATTCGTCGGTATATCAATAGATAATGTCCAATCTCTGAAGGCGCAGGTGGTAAATATACGACCTGGAATAGTTAAGGAATAACAGCAATGATACTTTAATGATTATAGGCTGGATACACTAGAGGGGGTTAATCCGGTCGCTTGTAAGCCGACAGGAGTAGGAGGGGGGGGGGGGTAGAATCCAGCTGCCTCGTCCGGCCAAGGGTATCCCAGGAGAACCCACTGTAGTGCCGTTCAATGCGCCGGCGATCCTTGGACCACAGATGAAAGCAGGTGGACTCTTTGTGGGCCGGCTCTCTCCGGTCCACGGGGGAGAGATGTGGAGAGACCTCGTCTTGCAGAGCGTCTCCTCACCTTGCGTCCTCTCCAGGGGGGGGGTTCCAACACACGGTAGTGTCGGGGGTCTTTATCCATAGAATAATCAAAGTATCCAAAGCATAATCCGTGCCTGGGAAGGCGGGCTGTCGTCGGTAGAATAATCCGGTATACAGGTCCACTCGCTCGTCGGCTCTGGGGCTCCTCGGGTGCAGCTTCACATAGGGTCAACCACCCTGGGTAAGCAGCCAGTTCTCTGCCCGAAACGATGGGGTACTGACTACGGTAGTATTCTCACCGCACGAAGCACTATATATTAACAGACTATTATTAGCTTAATAGACTACGTCCAACTCGACGATATAGTGCCAAATATGACTATTCAAATATTAATATACACGATGTCTCAATACCGATGGTAGGCCGAACTTGGCCTTACTCCCACACGTGGCATCGCGGGGAGGCTTTACGTCTGTGACTCTATTGGAGGGTAAGAAACTGGACTGAAAAGAAAGTCCTACTTTAGTAGCGCAGTATATATACGCACTATGAACAAATAGTCCCATTAGTGGTGCGGTAGCCAAATTCCTACGCGGAACTAGGACTTGTTCGTACATGTCGAGCGGTACGTTTGAACTGGGTCTGAGGGGTATGGCAGCCTGGCACCAAGGTCTCGACCAATAGTAGAATGGAGACTATTATGGGATGTTCAGTAGGCTAGAATGGATATTCAATGCATATTGTACAAGGAATATACAAGGGATATCAGGGAATATTAGAGAATATACAAATACAATTAAATATATATATATAAATAAATATATATATTCGGTTTAATCTGGCCCTTCACAACAACGGGTATTGCACTACCTCCCCTGCAGGTTCTATACAACAAGAGGTGCAAATCCAGAGCCTGCAGAATAATGAAAGACCCTCACCACCCCAATAACAGCCTGTTCCAGCTGCTGAGGTCAGGCAGACGCCTGCGAACCCCAGCTACTAGGACAGAGAGGCTTCGGCTCAGCTTCTTCCCCCAGGCCATCAGAGCCTTGAACACTGAACACTGAGTGCCACAGAACACTGAACTCTCCACACACAAGCGCACATGAGCACACACACGACACGCACGCTGTACACGCTCGCACACAAGCAGCCACTATAACATGTGCAAGCACACACTCATGATGCACACGCCCACACTTATGGCCACAAAGGAAGGGTCACTTTAAAAATAGTATAGCAACAGTAACAGTGTATTGCACTACCAAGGGACCTAGCATGTCCTCCATGCTCTGTAAATAACTATGTACAAATACTGAGATGCCCCACTATGTTACCTGTTTATTGCACAATGTTTTTTTTTTTCTTTTTTTTTTTTTTTTTTTTTCCCCTCCATTTTCCTCCGATTTTCTCCCATCCCAATGTTAGTCGTATGCCAATTCCCAGTCCCTTCCTGGTCGCTGCGCTTTACCCCCCACAGTCAGATCATTTTGGGAGAGTGGAGGCTACCACGTGCTTCCTCCGACACACGTCCAGCCAATCACCGCTTCTTTTCACCTGGCAGCGCGGATTCTCATTGAGAGGGCGTAGCGTGTGGGAGGACCACACTATCCCCCTCACGTCCAATCCGCGCTTAGCAGGCGCCCCGACCGAACTGTAGGAGTCGCTGTTTACAACGACCCGGACCCACCCCGCCAGCTTCTCCCACCCTCTGATACAGCCAATTGTATCAGTGCAGACGGCCAGCCAAGCTGGTGACAACCCCGGAGCTGTGAGCTGGATTCGAACAGGCGAACCAAGCTCACAGCTCCGGGGCTGGTGACGAACGCAATCTCCGCTCGACCACCTAACCGCCCCTGCACAATGTTGTTTTATTGGATTCTATTATATGTTGTACCACTGTATTGCACATCGTTGCGGCAAGACCACACCGCATTTCATTGTATACTAGTATGCTGTGACAAATAAAACTCTTGACTTGACTTGACTTAACCTCTAGTGCAGGGGTTCTCAAAACTTTTTTTATACCATTTTATTTAGGATTTCTTTTGGCGACCCCACACTTAATGTATCGCGTTATTTCAACGTGGAATTAAGGAATATCAAAATAAAAGCACATGTTGTTGAACTTGATCATGCATATTTATTAGAAAATTTTATTACAGCACTATGTTATCAATACACATTTATAAAATGAGGCATATATAGCCAAAGCCCCGACCGAACTGTAGGAGTTACTGTTTACAATGACCAGGACCCACCCACGCCGGCTTCCCACCCGCTAACACTGCCAATTGTGTTAGTATGGACTGTCGGCCAAGCCGGAGGCACCACAACTGGATTCGATCCCACTGGCTCTGTGGTGGTAGACAGACGCTTAGTCCGCTGCGCTACCCGGCCGCCTGCTATTATTTCTTTTTAATATTTCGAATCCCACGTTGAGGACCACTGGTTGAGGCCACCTTGACTTGCTCACCAGGTTCACTTGCTGAGCCCCAGGGCACCACAATAATGGAGACAAACTGAGTGGCTGTCAGCCAGTGAACCAGTGGCGGCCGGTGTGAACTACATTTGGGTGGTCGCGGGCATCTGACCAAGCTGACCAAGCCAATACTGACTCATAACGTTAAGTCGAGTTAATTGATTCATACTACACTAGTACACGTATGATCATCAATCCAATAATGAACACATATATATAGGCCTATCTTGTCATTTTAAACAAGTTACCATTAATTAATTCAGCCATTATACAATACCCACAGCGAAATTAACACGCTGTGTTGAGAGAGCGAGAGAGAGAGAGAGAGAGAGAGAGAGAGAGAGAGAGAGAGAGAGAGAGAGAGAGAGAGAGAGAGAGAGAGCGAGAGAGAGACATAGAGAGAGAGAGAGAGAGAGAGAGAGAGAGAGCGAGAGAGAGAGACAGAGAGAGACCGCATTAACTCATTAACTCACTGTGTTTAGTTGAAACGTGGTCCAGCCGGAGGGCTTGATAAAGTGTATAATGTCCACTGTCCCACAGTCCCAGACTGTTGTTGTCGATGTATATCCACTGTCCAGAGTGACTGCATCACAACACAACAGCATCGAGTAACTAACTAACTAACTTCCTAACTTCCGGCCAATCAGAGAGAGCGTCTCCGAGAAATGCGGCTACGGAAAATACTGGCGTCGGCCAATCAGAGAGCGTCTCCGAGAAATGCGGCTACGGAAAGTCTCGACGCTGCTTGCTTAGATGATAATAGATTGCTTGGAAAAGCGCCCGGCTTCCATCATAATACATCATATTTCAACGCACAGCGCGTTACGCACTGATTGGCTGCGACGGATACAGCGATGAAACCAGTGCACGCCCACTGTAAGCGCTATTGCGTCTAGCCCGAGAGAAATGCGGCTACGGAAAGAATAGACGCCTATTGCGTCTAGCCCGAGAGAAATGCGGCTACGGAAAGGAGTCACTTCCTGTTAATGAAAACAATTATTTATATTTGATATATTAACGTTATATTGTGCATTGGAAACACAAACATACTTAAAATGAGTAAATATTATTCATTTTAAACATGTTTATTTTATTTATAGGGCCCAAAAAAAAAGAAAAAAAATCGTATTCTTCTTCTTTTAACCAGGGAGGGCGGCGCTCTAGCGCCCCTATCGGCCAGCCGCCACTGCAGTGAACCACTGCACCACTTAACCAGAGCATTTAAACGGATGTACTGTATGACGTGTTCTGCCCTAAGTGATGATGCTTCATCCTGACATGGGGAGGTATGTGGAAGTATGCCGTCTCTGCCATCCATGATAGTTATGAATGATGGCTCCAAGAGATTATATATTAAGAGCTTCTGCCACACTAATACCAAGTGGGCAAAGTCAACTTGAGTGCTCAGTATTGTACAACAGTGTTTCAGAGACACATGTGGTGTAGTTGCCTGTAAATAGTTGTTTTTCTGCTTCTTTAAGTCTATAAATGGTCTGTGTCCTGCGGTACCGTCTCAAAGGGTTACAGGTGACTGCCCCGAGGTGTTTGGCTCTGCATCAACACAACCTCGCACAACCAATCTCACACCAGTGCTGCGGTTGACCCCCTGACCTATGACCCTGATTTCCTGACCCTCACATGGGTGAACCAGTGGACAAACGCTTCCAGCCGCTAAAGGCTCTCAATGGCTATTTAACTAGAGGGGAGGGGAAGTCAATCTGGAGTGGCGGGTCGCTTTATATTTAGTAAGGCCGGAAGACCTCCCTTCACACACTCTCTGAGTCACATCGTTGAACAAACAAGATGCCTCACATGTGCATGGAAACGCCCTTTTACTTTATTTTAAATTATTCAAGTGCTAAAGAAAAACCGTTACAAGATTTAATTTGAACGATTATCCTGAACTGAGTCCTCTTTTAATCAAAAGGCAATACCATTAAATGTAAAAATTCACATTGGGATATGTATTTACTTGCAATTCGAGATGATTCACTGAATAATCTTCCAGCGTATGAGAAAAATTATCATACACTTGGAAAATCCAACACATTCATCACATTTGATGAAAGTGCTAAGATAACCTTTTCTGAAAAGTTGCTCCCAAAGGAACCTCTTTCAGAGACAGTATTCACATGCAATGTTTCTGAATTTCCCCAAGGGGATCAATAAATGAATATTATCTTATCAATAGAGCAAGTCAGAAGTTAGCTTGGCATTTTCATCAAATGGGTTTAAGGGCTTAAGGGACATGTTCACACATAATGGAAGCACACAAGGAAGGGAAGACATATGGCCCACATATCAAAAACTTTATTATCATAAATTCATAAGCAATGTCAAACCTCTGTCTCCAATATTTCTAAATCTGGTGGGTCATAATTTTCTCCAAGCAAATACTCATGTCATCACATGGTATTCAAACATTCCATCCTGCTGGCTGCTGAATGTTTGCGTTCCTGGGAAACCTTCTGAGTAAGTACGTTTATCTTGTGCCATTTGTGTACACACAAGAGTGAGAGAGTGTCAAACCAACAGCTGACACATTCAGAAAGATTGATGCAAAACATTGAGTCTTTTATTTTGGTAATGAGAGGTTGGTGGGTGAGAAGGGAGGACAAATTACACTGTTGTTGAGAAAACCCACTGTCAATTATGGTGCATTCTGTTTGTTAGTTTGTCCTCCTGTGGTCATGGATAATGAGAGAGAGAGAGAGAGAGAGAGAGAGAGAGAGAGAGAGAGAGAGAGAGAGAGAGAGAGAGAGAGAGAGAGAGAGAGAGAGAGAGAGAGAGAGAGAGAGAGAGAGAGAGAGAGAGAGAGAGACAGACAGACAGACAGACAGACAGACAGACAGACAGACAGACAGACAGACAGACAGACAGACAGACAGACAGACAGACAGACAGACAGACAGACAGACAGACAGACAGACAGACAGACAGACAATCCTATACACCTCACTATATCTTATGAATCAATCTGATCTCAGATCAGCCCTGGGTTGGTCTGGCTTACAATGTGGTCAGGAAAATAGTCATGACTGATAACAACTCTTACAATGTTTCTTAAAACTGCAGTAACTATTTTCTGACCACGAGAGAGCCGCAAGTTGCCAGTGCCACTATAAACAAACTCCATTTTCCCAAAACAAAAGCCTTGGAAAATGGGAAATGACTCCAGCAACTCCAGCAATGTGTTGTTCAGCACCACTTGTTCTGCAGATAGCGTTCATAATCCATACACACATAATTCACTTCAGCAAAAGTGAATACATAATACATACAGCATGGCATTACACACTAGCCGGGGCCACCTGCCCCCCCCCCCCCCCACACACGCACACACACACACACACACACACACACACACACACACACACACACACACACACACACACACACACACACACACGCACACACACAGTGGAACAGTAGCAAGCAGCTGATTCCCCTGGCAGCGATGAAGATGTGTGTCTGTGTGGGTTGGTGTGTGTGTAGGGGGGGGGGGGGGGGGGGGCAGGGGCGGGGGGGTAGCATCATTGGTCATGTTTTCATACGTTTGATCCCTTCGGCTGGGAGCTTGGCTGCTGGAGGAGCAGAAAAACAGCAAAACTGAGCTAATGTGTGTCTTTGTCCTCCATGGGAGGGGAGAGCCTTTCTTCTCCCCAAGTACAAATCGCACGACTTTGGACGCATTCTCCCAGGACAGAGGGAGGCATTGGCAGACAGAAAGATCCCAATCAGACATTGATCTGAACCAAGCTAATCCTCCATTGGTGCCAATGTGACCTTAAAAAATCGGCTTAGAGCAGCTCGGTTAAACTGGACACGGTTTTCTATGTAAAGCGGGCCCCGCACAGCCCACCCTACTTTTGCCACCCACAGACATGAGTAGAAGAGAATTAAGACACATACATTCATAACACTTTTCATTACAGGGGAGGGGCGGGGGTGGTGGGTAGGGTTGGTGGGTAGGGGGTTGTTATCTGCTGCTGTTGGCTCCCACACACACAGAGAGAGAGAGAGAGAGAGAGAAAGAGAGAGAGAGAGAGAGAGAGAGAGAGAGAGAGAGAGAGAGAGAGAGAGAGAGAGAGAGAGAGAGAGAGAGAGAGAGACCGCACTGCAGGCAGGATAAGCCTGTAGGCCTAATGGGACGAGATGATGTCTCCATGGGATAACATCTCCCCAGGCTAAGAACGCTCGCTTTCAGCGAAGTTGAAGTTTTGTTTTGAGTCTTTCCAGAGGAAAGTTTATATTATAAAACATATATATATATATATATATATATATATATATATATATATATATATATATATATATATATAAATGGAAAGCATCTGCCTTGAGTCATTTTGTTGCATGTCATGTGAGAACTGTATTCAGCAGAATAAAACATGTCGAGTTGATACAGAGGAAACAAATGACTGGATCATTAGAACCAAGTACCGGGATCACGTTTCAAAAACACATTGGAAAAACATTTACATGTGCAATTCATGTGGTTTCTCTGATAGAGCAGTAAGCAGGAACAAACCAACAAACCAGCCATGTTCATCATGTTCTCCTCCATACTAACCAGTGTTATTGAGTGAGACTCCCATGTTCGTCATGTTCTCCTCCATACTAACCAGTGTTATTGAGTGAGACTCCCATGTTCATCATGTTCTCCTCCATACTAACCAGTGTTAGTGAGTGAGACTCCCATGTTCATCATGTTCTCCTCCATACTAACCAGTGTTATTGAGTGAGACTCCCATGTTCATCATGTTCTCCTCCATACTAACCAGTGTTATTGAGTGAAACTCCCATGTTCATCATGTTCTCCTCCATACTAACTTATTGAGTGAGACTCCCATGTTCATCATGTTCTCCTCCATACTAACCAGTGTTATTGAGTGAAACTCCCATGTTCATCATGTTCGCTTCAGCATATATACACTGAATAAATTTCAAAATGTACCATTAAATGCCAGCATTCATCTGGCCACACCCCCATCCGCTTACCTATATAAGCAGGGGTGGTGCCACACACTCATCTCCTTCTCAAATTTCATCACAAGCAACGTGTTGCTCATATGCCCACTTGACGTGGAGAAAAATATTGGCTGGAAGAGCAATGTTTACAAGGAAAGGAAGAACAAGGAGATACGTTGACATCATATCTTTATTTTCTCTCTCACTATTTTCGAGAAAATACGGCGATATTGTCTTCGTCACTGGAGTGTTTGGAAGATGGTGATCATTCTAAAATCCTCCACCGGTTTTCGTATTGGGAGCACGCTGCTGCATGCCTCTCAACTGCAGTTCCTTGCTGTGTTGGTTGGGGTGAAACCTTTCAGGACACAGCTGAACTGTAGGACGCGCCGCTGTTGTGAGAAGCGGTGGGTTTCAGGTTGGGTGAGTACTGTTTGCTTGCGGCTCCACTTGTCTGTTAGTACTATGGGGGCTAACTGACAATGTTTACGAACACTGGCCCCAGATTAAGGTCTTTTGTTCAGCCTCTTAGGCAGCAGCGGAAGACCTTGATCTGAAGCCCATTATAGTTTAACTAGTGGGCCACGACCATTAACACTGGTGATCCCTGTGTTTTCTGGACGAGTGGATGTCTCTCTGTCACCGTGTTAGGCCCCATCTTTCATATCCAAATGAGAGTATTCCCTCACGAGGAGATATGGGCATAGATGTTCATTAGCGGAAAATCTGTGTTCAAAGTCAGCTACACAGGCCAGTTGGGTATTGTGCTGGCTCCGTCGGGTGTTGGTAAAATCACCGTTGTAAAACTGTGTTAACATCTTGTTTCTCTTTTCTCTTAAAAAGTGAGGAGGGTTTCAGAACGGCGGCCTGTCTGGGTGAGTGTTATATCATTGTGTACAAGTTCAGGTGATAGCTGCTTAGCTTACGTGCTAGTGGTGGCCTACTGTTAGCCAGTCAGCTGTTAGCTGCGGCGCTAGCCTGCTGTGATCACTAGGTGGCCTATCTAGGTTAGGCTAGGAAACGTTAGCTTGCTGCTATCGCTGCTTAGCTTACGTGCTAGTGGTGGCCTACTGTTAGCCAGTCAGCTGTTAGCTGCGGCGCTAGCCTGCTGTGATCACTAGGTGAGTAGGTGGCCTACCTGGCTAGGCTAGGAAACGTTAGCTTGCTGCTATCGGCCGAGGCCCAGCGCGGGGTGGCTCCGGCTCCTCGCGCGCCGCCGCGGTTCCCAACTCCCCTCTCCCTCACGGGGAGAGGCGGGGGGCATTCGGCTCCCCTCTGGTCGCGTGCGCCGTAGCGTAGCGACCGACGGTTGGAGCGGCCGTTAGCTTAATGCTACTCTGTTGAACGTGCTTTGATTATAACATGTTTTAACACTCTTGACTACGACGTCATCTTTGACAGAGGATGTTCGTCGACCCTGCCCTGAGCCAGGACGGCAAGGATTGCGTCAACAAAGGGGACCATAGCGACGGGTTGGAGCGGCGACGCTGGCCGGGTCGGCAACACAGAATGGCTGTGTTTACTACGGTGCCTTGAGACTGCACTTCGTTGATCTACGCTCCGGGTAGGCAAGGTTTGGCCAGACCGTATACACTTCTTCTGGCTTTCCCTTCTAAATGTTTTGTAAATAACGATGTTTTCCAAAACGAGTGTTGTTGCACTACATTTAGGATACGACGCGAGTTATGTGTGAATTGTCTTGTCACTGGTATTTAGCTTCTCCATGCAAATCGGGTTGTTGTTACAGATGTGAAAATGATCTGGTTTGTTGTGTTGAGAAACATCATGTGTGTTTATATGTACCGTGTACTCACAACTAAGGGGGTTAACTAACCTATAAAGCTATGCTTAGTGACAAATGAGTAAAGAATTATTCTTTTCTCAGCCTGTAATGACAATGAACAGTGTGTTCACATATTAACAGGTTTTCCTGTTTTAACTGGCCGTATTAAGGGTAAAGTAGGAGGATTGTGTTTCCCCCCGGTTCCCTGGGGACTTCTTCATCCTCCTATCAGACATGTTGTTGCACTACATTGTGTCACTGTGTGGTAGGGATGCGATGTAACCCTTAGCTTGATTGCTGAGGTTGTGCTACAACTGCTGGAGAAACTTTATTTTTCCTAAAAGAAAAGATTGTTTGGTCGCTTTCGTGTGTGCTTAGCAAGGCCTGTGGCCGATACTAATCGAGAATTATGTATTCTCTCATTATGAAAAACGGCGTTCCTCTGTAGAGTGTTTTTGCCATTTTTTGTAGGTGATGATGGGTTGTGTGTGTCATGTGACCTACAACTGGGTTGGACTGGCCACAGAAGCACATGTGTAAGTTTGGTACCGGGGCTCTTGAAGAGCCCTCTCTATTCTGTGTTTTTTCCTTAGTAAAAATCAGATAGCAGGTTAGCTCATGCGCTGTGTGAAGCTGTCAGACGCTTCATGGAGCTGACTATGACTGTGTCATACTCTCTTTTTGTCATTACATCGTATCATGGGTGTGGGGTCGTAAAGGGGTGAACTGGTAACCTTTCCTCCCCCCTTTTTTCTGTTGGTCAGGGGTACACCCCCTGTCCTTCAAGGTTCCTGTCACGTTGCGGTTCGGCACGTTACAGGGTGAGGGGGGGGGGGGGGAGTTTCCTGGTCCCACGGCCAGGAATATTGGGCGTGTGCACCGCAGAAATTCCCCCGCCATAGAGTACGTCACCGTGCGCGTCTCTGTTGGTAGGACTTCCGTGTGCTGTTCAGGTCCATGTGATGGATCTGTTTTGGGGGGGTGGTCAGGGCTCCTCCTCACCAAGCTCCTATTCGGGCCTTCTGTGAGTTGGGAATCCTCCTTCCATGTGAGGGAGCCTCCTTCAGAGTACAGAGCCTCCTCCTCAGATTGTCAAGGTGAGTGGACCCTCAAGAAGGAGTCCTACTCTATTGTGTATGTATTCGATTCAATTCGATTATTGAGTGTGTATGGGTTCAGTGCCTCCTCCCCGGAGAGCCCTAAAACCAATTTTTTACATGGCTCAAGGTGCAATATATTCTTTTCAATCTGTACAGCTCGCGTGGGAAGTCTCTCTGGGGATTCCCGTCTCCTTCCTATGGGAGGGTGGTGGGATGTAAAAATGTGAAAAAAATGTACCCCCGGCTGTGTAGACTGGGATACATACTGTTGGTGCTTCCTGCTTTTCTATTAAAAAGAGTTGGAGTTAGGAAGTGTCACACCCCTCTTGTTGTTCCCCTGGGCGCCTTGGGGATTCAATGACAGGTCTAAATAGCCTGTTCATTGATGTGGGTGTGTCCCGACGCACGTATAGTGCTAGCTCGGGGTGTTCTGTAAACAGGCGACTGACTGGCACGCCTTGGTTGCTTGAGGTTAAAACGGCGTTTTTATAAAGCAACTGGGATGGAGGCTTTTCCTCTTCCGACGACCAAATCCGACGACCTGGTTTGGTTATCGACGGATTCTCGTTCATATCTGGGGGATGATGACGGAATGGATCTGAACATATGTAGAGGGGTCTCACGCCCTGGGGGTGGGCCACCGGGCGCGGTTCGCCCGAACGTCTGGGTGGCACCTTCTTTTCATGTTTAAGATCAACACGCATATCTGCCCCTTCTCCTGGAGTAGGCATGTCGGCGTGGTTAGGGCACGGGACTGGTTCTGGTCATGCTGGTCCGGATCAGTTGAACCCGTTGTCCGCCGGGGATGCAGATCTGCTGTTCTGGTACCCTGAGGGACTTGGGCTTTTTTCAGGGGGAAAAACGCCAGGTCGGTCCGGGTGTCACAGGGTTAAGCACTATGGAGACCCTGGTTGGGTACGTTTTTTACTCAGCACTGTCGTAATGGCTTACGGCCATGCCAACCTGTACACGCTCGATCTCGTCAGATCTCGGCCGCTACACAGGTTGGTCCTGGTTAGTACTTGGTTGGGAGACCGCCTGGGAATACCAAGTACGGTGTGCTTGGGGCTGGTTCTCCATTCTTTTTCGCTCCTCTCTCACGCATGGCGAAGAGGGGCCTGTTGGGGTGGTCTTTGACCTCCTCTGGTGACCCTGTGCTTCCCGTATCGCCGGGCCCGGTCCGAAGTAATGTTTCGTCGACCCGTAGGCCTGGGTTAACCCTTTTTTGAAAAACTGAAACACTTGTACTGCGGTATAGCCGGTGTATACCCGCAGGTGTGTTTTGGAGTTTTTTCTTGAGGGGTTATAGGAACAACCACCGCATTGAGTAACACCAAGGTGGCTGATTCCCTGGTGTGTTGGAGCAGTGTCAACTCCCGGGTTCACCGGTTGAGGGTGCCCCTGCACGTTCATGACGTCTGCCAATCGTGTCAGCCTTCTCTGCCTCAACCCCTCTGGGTGGGTTTTTTTTAATGGAGGCTTGGTCATGCAACACCGCCAGCTTACGCCCCTTCCGCCGGGGCGGCTGTGTTCAGCTGTCTCCTCTGGCGCCTGTCTCGTCCGCAGTCTCCAGGCTAGGGTTAACAGCCTGTTGCCTGGTTTTTCCCCAGTGCGCTGCCTGCTTCCGTTGGTTAACCTTTTTTGTGTGCTTACGGCCATGCTGACTGCCTGTTCTGCAGGGTCAGTGTGCCAGGCGGTGTACTATTGGGGGGACAGGGCCCGCTCGGCTGAGGGGCCTTTGTCCGAATACGCTGGCGATGTGGGGGGCGGGGTCACTAAGTGCCCACCTGGTGGGGTCTTGATGCTGGCATCATGGACTTCTCCGGGCCCCCGTTCCAGGGGGTCCAGTCCCTTTGGTGAGTCTGGGTCTTCCTTCGCGCTCCGCTGCTACGGCCTTGCCACGGGGTTGGGTTTGCCCTTGACCCCGTGATTCTGGGGGCAGTAACGAGGTTGTTTCCTCCGTTCGTTCCCGGGTGGCATGCGGGTTGTGCGTGTGTGTAGTCGTGGGGTCAAGCCACGGTCTGCTCACCCTGTGCGTTGAGTTGCTTGAGTGCCTCTTCGCACGGTCGGGTCCGTCGCCCTCCCGGGAAACCTCTAATAGGGGGGGTGCCCTCCATTAGGGGGGGTCGGGGGGGCTCGGCCCTCCCTGTTCTGATGGTTGTGGGGGGCCTTCAGCGGGGTGTATTTGTCGAGCTTCTAGCTCCCGCTCAGCTCCTATTATGCAATGAGACGCTGAGCGGGAGCTAGTGTGATACAGAACGTTAGGTTATGACTATAACCAAGTTCTGTTAACACTAGTGGACGCTCAGCGTCTAGACGCCGCTGCGGCCCTTGATTTTTCATTGTGGTGAAATTTGTTGGGAAGGAGATGAGTGTGTGGCACCACCCCTGCTTATATAGGTAAGCGGATGGGGGTGTGGCCAGATGAATGCTGGCATTTAAAGGTACATTTTGAAATGTATTCAGTGTATATATGCTGAAGCGAGATATATGCAATGAGACGCTGAGCGTCCACTAGTGTTAACAGAACTTGGTTATAGTCATAACCTAACGTTATTGAGTGAGACTCCCATGTTCATCATGTTCTCCTCCATACTAACCAGTGTTATTGAGTGAGACTCCCATGTTCATCATGTTCTCCTCCATACTAACCAGTGTTATTGAGTGAGACTCCCATGTTCGTCATGTTCTCCTCCATACTAACCAGTGTTATTGAGTGAGACTCCCATGTTCGTCATGTTCTCCTCCATACTAACCAGTGTTATTGAGTGAGACTCCCATGTTCGTCATGTTCTCCTCCATACTAACCAGTGTTATTGAGTGAGACTCCCATGTTCATCATGTTCTCCTCCATACTAACCAGTGTTATTGAGTGAGACTCCCATGTTCGTCATGTTCTCCCCCATACTAACCAGTGTTATTGAGTAAGACTCCCTTGTTCGTCATGTTCTCCTCCATACTAACCAGTGTTATTGAGTGAGACTCCCATGTTCATCATGTTCTCCTCCATACTAACAAGTGTTATTGAGTGAGACTCCCATGTTCATCATGTTCTCCTCCATACTAACCAGTGTTATTGAGTGAGACTCCCATGTTCATCATGTTCTCCTCCATACTAACCAGTGTTATTGAGTGAGACTCCCTTGTTCGTCATGTTCTCCTCCATACTAACCAGTGTTATTGAGTGAGACTCCCATGTTCGTCATGTTCTCCCCCATACTAACAAGTGTTATTGAGTGAGACTCCCATGTTCATCATGTTCTCCTCCATACTAACCAGTGTTATTGAGTGATACTCCCATGTTCATCATGTTCTCCTCCATACTAACAAGTGTTATTGAGTGAGACTCCCTTGTTCGTCATGTTCTCCTCCATACTAACCAGTGTTATTGAGTGAGACTCCCATGTTCGTCATGTTCTCCTCCATACTAACCAGTGTTATTGAGTGAGACTCCCATGTTCATCATGTTCTCCTCCATACTAACCAGTGTTATTGAGTGAGACTCCCATGTTCGTCATGTTCTCCTCCATACTAACCAGTGTTATTGAGTGAGACTCCCATGTTCGTCATGTTCTCCTCCATACTAACCAGTGTTATTGAGTGAGACTCCCATGTTCGTCATGTTCTCCTCCATACTAACCAGTGTTATTGAGTGAGACTCCCATGTTCATCATGTTCTCCTCCATACTAACCAGTGTTATTGAGTGAGACTCCCATGTTCGTCATGTTCTCCCCCATACTAACCAGTGTTATTGAGTAAGACTCCCTTGTTCGTCATGTTCTCCTCCATACTAACCAGTGTTATTGAGTGAGACTCCCATGTTCATCATGTTCTCCTCCATACTAACAAGTGTTATTGAGTGAGACTCCCATGTTCATCATGTTCTCCTCCATACTAACCAGTGTTATTGAGTGAGACTCCCATGTTCATCATGTTCTCCTCCATACTAACCAGTGTTATTGAGTGAGACTCCCTTGTTCGTCATGTTCTCCTCCATACTAACCAGTGTTATTGAGTGAGACTCCCATGTTCGTCATGTTCTCCCCCATACTAACAAGTGTTATTGAGTGAGACTCCCATGTTCATCATGTTCTCCTCCATACTAACCAGTGTTATTGAGTGATACTCCCATGTTCATCATGTTCTCCTCCATACTAACAAGTGTTATTGAGTGAGACTCCCTTGTTCGTCATGTTCTCCTCCATACTAACCAGTGTTATTGAGTGAGACTCCCATGTTCGTCATGTTCTCCTCCATACTAACCAGTGTTATTGAGTGATACTCCCATGTTCATCATGTTCTCCTCCATACTAACCAGTGTTATTGAGTGATACTCCCATGTTCATCATGTTCTCCTCCATACTAACCAGTGTTATTGAGTGATACTCCCATGTTCATCATGTTCTCCTCCATACTAACAAGTGTTATTGAGTGAGACTCCCATGTTCATCATGTTCTCCTCCATACTAACCAGTGTTATTGAGTGAGACTCCCATGTTCGTCATGTTCTCCTCCATACTAACCAGTGTTAGTGAGTGAGACTCCCTTGTTCGTCATGTTCTCCTCCATACTAACCAGTGTTATTGAGTGATACTCCCATGTTCATCATGTTCTCCTCCATACTAACAAGTGTTATTGAGTGAGACTCCCATGTTCGTCATGTTCTCCTCCATACTAACCAGTGTTATTGAGTGATACTCCCATGTTCGTCATGTTCTCCTCCATACTAACAAGTGTTATTGAGTGAGACTCCCTTGTTCGTCATGTTCTCCTCCATACTAACAAGTGTTATTGAGTGAGACTCCCATGTTCGTCATGTTCTCCTCCATACTAACAAGTGTTATTGAGTGAGACTCCCTCGGGCTCCAAGTAACATCATCACCTCTTCTGCTCCTGATTAGAGAGCATGAGCTCACTAGAATAAAACACAAGAATTATAATGTCTGTGTCTGTGTGTGGGCTAGTGTGTAAATGGATCAGAAAAATACTACAGGACTTATTTCATGGGCACTTGATATTTATATATATATATAAATGCAAAATGTAAAACTAAAAGAAAGAGAAAATGGAAACCAATACAAAGCATGGCATTTTAGACCGTTAACCATGATGTTGTGGTGTTCTTCATCTGAGAAGATTAGGCTTGAGGCCTATTCTCGGCGCGGGTGAGAAGCATCTCTCCAGCGGTTGATCAAGACAAAGGAGGCCGGGCCCACTCTGAAGATGTAGACAAAAAAAAACACAACCACAATAAAACCAAACCATTCCCATGATTTATGTGTCGATCCCGACGTGGCGATGATCCTCCCGCACCACATCCAGGGATCAACGGCTAAATCAACAGCCAATAGGAGGCGTTTAGGGTTTTCCTGGCAGCGGGCCAAGGGCTCCGAAAGAGAGGTTCCCATTATGAAGCCAGAGCGCTCCTATTATACTCCTTACAGCACGCAGACCGCGCCGACAAAGACACGTTCACTTATGGTGATTACACACCAACATGAACACATACATGAAGTGCAACAATAGCTGCGGCTCATGGTTTTTACGCTTTCTGTCAATTGGTTTGATAGAGTGTCACTCTGCACACAATAGAATGAAGGCTATTTTGTGTGATATAAGTTTATATCAGATACTTGATACAGACACAAAATATAGTTATAGTTATAGTCAGGGCCGCCTCAGGGGGTGTGCGAGCAGTGCGGTCGCGAGGCCCCCCTTCCCGCGAGGCCCTTTTTCATCACATACCTAAAATCTAGTTTTGCTTATATGCTTATATATTTCACATTAGACACGTTTGTAGAATGTGTCTGACTTGTTCCTGGGTCTGCACCTGGGTCACTATTGGAGCTCTGGTGCTCTGCAGCAGACATACTATTGGTTTCAACGAAGGGAGTGGTTACTTACATCATAGTACGCCGCCGGAAACTTAAACGAAGAAGAAGAAGAAGAGTCAGCTGCGTTTGAATATTTCGCGCGTGCAGCTTTTGACTATTATGCTTAGTTATGCCAGCCAAGGTCGGTCATTATCAGTCGGTCAGTCACCAAGGAACGTTGACGAAAGGCGGGACAAATGTCCGGAGCCTTGTCATGATGCAGTCAGGATATAGCCATGGCCCATGATGATGTCGGCTAGTAGCTAGCTTAGCTAAAGGCTATCTAGCGTTAGCTAACCTGCAGCCAAGATGAAGAGGATGGTCGTTTGGCAGATGAACTTCGTCAACTCCACGCGGTTGTCTCCATCCTCTTGGACGTTTGGTGAGTTTTTAACCTATTCTATTAACTCTATTCTATTCCCGCCGTGGACATCGCTCTCTCTCTCTCTCTCTCTCACTCTCTGGAGCTAAACTGGCCGACTAGCTATTGTAGTACTACTAGTAGCTAACGGTGTGTGCCTGGTGTCAGCACCTGGCTGTATGTAGCCGCATAGCTTGCTTCTGCGTTAGCTAATGGTTAGCGATAGCCTGGTTGAGCTAACTGTTAGCCAGTTAGCTGTTTAGCTTCGACGTTAACTGCCGGCTGCGCT
>NC_140166.1:179990480-179992980 GCF_963971535.1 Notolepis coatsorum | reverse complement strand
TGGTCATTGTATGAATACTTTTACTATGGTATATTCAAAGTCATGTATCCCTATATTTTGTACTTGAATAATACCACGATATAATAAAATCTAGACCATGATGCTGATGGTAATATCATGCTATTTCCATAATCTTTTGGTCACTACCATCATGGTAGAAAGTGACCAAAGATTATGGTAAATACCACGGTACCTTTCGGTAAATACCATGATACGTTTTCACAAGGGGTGTTTATACTGTCTGTGATTAACCCCTTGAGATACAACATATGTGGTCCTATAAATCCATACAAGTTGTCTTACTCTTTGTTACCCCCAAAGCCAGTGGCTTTGGTGAAACGCTTTCAGCCACACATCAACACTATAACCAGACGAGAAATACACACACGACACATTCCTAATGAGACCGATTCTCTCTTGACGTGACACCTAGCTCCCCAGACAACTATTAATTCCACAATATCTCCCTTTGACAGCCAACTCACAAATAACGGCGGTATTCATCTCAAGACATGACAGCTCATCATCCGGCCCTCTCTAGTGGCTGTCTGGTTACTATAGTGATATTGTTAGAAAGTGTGTATTTGCGGCGGCTCTTGGGTGGAAGTGACCTATAACAAGGGAGCCGGATGGACCTGCTTCAAATCACAATGACCTCTCTGTCAGTCACAATAATCCACGTGGATCAGCCTGGCCTGTCGTTCTGGCCCAACAGAAAAGATTAAATCCATCACTCTTCCAGACGTTTGTCATCTCCAGGCTCCTTTCACTGTGTTCCAGGATCTCTTCTTCACATAGTGTGATGTGGTGGAGTGACCGTCCCCACACTTCTATATCACTGGAAATTATCTGCCTGATACATACATTCTAAATACCAAGTAAGTGAGCTCTGTACGTGAGCTCTGAGTACCTGTGTATACCTACGACTACATTACTGTCGTCACAGCAGCCAACTCGAGAACTAGGAATGTCTGATCACTAAGTGGGTCTGACTCCCACTTAAACTGCACGGACTACAACATATAACATATGACGTATATCATGCCTGCACCTGTGTATACTGTATACTTTACTTACTCGTCATAGTATATTCAGATTCTAAGTCTTATTGACCATATTTATTGTACTATCTGATAGGGCATACAGACTCTCATCTGCACCTTTGATTACACTGCCTACTTTCTCATGTGCGTATATTCAGAGTTAATTATAAAGCTTAAACCGCCTATTCTTTACTTTCCTACTGTACTATAATTGTATTACTTGTATTTATGTCTTCCACTATTACCATGCCCATACCTGTACCCCCCCCCCCCCCATGCTGCTATGATGCCTGGATTTCCCCAAGGGGATCAATAAAGGAATATCTTATCTTATCTTATCTTACACGCCTTTCTCACAAGATTAGGTACATTCAGCTGATGTGATGTATGAGAGATGTATGGTACAGAGGTGATGGCTATACAACATGCAATTCAAAGTGTTGATGGGATTAACAATGATAATGTTTGCATTTGTGGAGCTTTATATAGATATTTTTTTAATTGTCGATCCTGTAGAATAGATAAAGACTCATGGGTAGGAATTTACATATATCAAGCTCCACCCACTTTTCTTGATCCTCCAATCGGAGAGAGAGCAATTGGAGGATCAAGAAAAGAGGGCCGGGTTTGAGATAGGTTAATTAAGATGCGATGGCTTAAGCGTCGGCCAGAAGCACGCCTCCTCCGCCGGCTCCATGTGGGAGGTCGGCTTGGTAACCTAACTCCCCCTCCACTCTGTCTCCGGGGGGCTGAGATAAGGGACTTTAACATGCACAGAGAGAAAGGGGGGAGGACGTGACCTATTAGAGGGGTGAGCATTACTGAGTCATGAGTGAGACCACAGCTATAGGCTCTCAGTCTCACCCATAAGGACATCTAATATGGTCATACAGTATTTTACTGTATCTGATGGATTTTGACATGATCATATACTAATTGTACATATTACATGTAAACATTAACATTTAACATTTAAACATGTGGTATTTCACTGTAGCTACATATTGGGCTACATGTTGACATACTTAAATATAAAATAATTCTTACATTATGTAATACAGAGATATATATATTCCATATGACCACATATGGGAAAGTAATATACGTCCTTTTTTTTATACACATCCATATTTTGCATAGGAATGTCCTGCCTCTAGCGTCTAGCCTATTGACTTAAACAATCTCTCATACTTCAATTCGAACCAAAGTTATTCAACGATAACTTTTCAATTCCTGTTTTCACTTAGTCCGTTATGGTCTCAAACATCTACTCCTCCATCGCACTCCTCCTCCTCTTCTTTCTTGTGCACTAAATCGCTCCCTTTCTTTCCCTCCGAATCTACCGCTCCCTGAGTCTCCTCTCATCTCTCCAACCTCGCCTCTCCACCCTTGCATCTCCCTCAAAATGAGGTGTCACTGATGCTCGGTTCTTGGGTTGTCCCCCTCCCCAGTCCCTC